>NC_042619.1:195098380-195422087 GCF_901001135.1 Rhinatrema bivittatum
CTCAGGACAGGCAGGCATAAGCATACATTCATAGGAGAGCAATGCTTGCCCAAGCACACACAGGCTCCCACACATGCACATACACAGGCTCCCATATATGAACACACTAGTTCATACACATACCTATACATGGACACACGCACAGCAGAGACACACGAATATCCACACCAAAAGGCACTGGCATGCACACACCCATAGACACAGGTAGACACGCACGTACACACACACAAGTTTCCCCAAACAAATACACATAGGCAGACACATACACCACATACACACACACACACACAAGTATACAGATATGCACCCACACACATATACACACACAAAAACACACAGGCACACATGTACACACAGTAGGGATGTGCAGAGCAAAATTTTATGTTCATATTTTTTATGTCCGAAAGGGGGTCCCACTTGCGGCCAATATGGACATAAAAAAAATCCAATGAGTTGGGTATATGTACATATGTGCAAAAAAAAAATTAAACCCCCTCACCCTCCTTAATCCCCCCCCAGACTTACCACAACTCCCTGGTGATCGAGCGAGGAGTGAGGACGTTATTTCTGCAATCCTTGGCGAGAAGCATGTGACGTCGGTGGCACGTCGAGTGACGCGGCGTCACGTGATTCCCGGCTCGTTCGCGCCGGACGGCTCGTTCGGCCCAAAAGAACTTTGGCCAGCTTGGGGGGGCCTCCCCCCCAAGCTGGCCAAAAGTTCTTTTTGGGCCGAACGAGCCGTCCGGCGCGAACGAGCCGGGAATCACGTGGCGCCGCGTCACTCAGACGCGACGTCACGTGATTCCCGGCAAGTTCGGCCGGACGGCTCGTTCGGCCCAAAAAGAACTTTTGGCCAGCTTGGGGGGGCCTCCTGACCCCCTCAAGCTGGCCAAAAGTTTTTTTGGGCCGAACGAGCCGTCCGGCGCGAACTTGCCGGGAATCACGTGACGTCGGCGTCACGTGATTCCCGGCTTGTTCGCGCCGAACGAGCCGTCCGGCGCGAACTTGCCGGGAATCACGTGACGTCGCGTCTGAGTGACGCGGCGCCACGTGATTCCCGGCTCGTTCGCCGGACGGCTCGTTCGGCCCAAAAAGAACTTTTGGCCAGCTTGAGGGGGTCAGGAGGCCCCCCCAAGCTGGCCAAAAGTTCTTTTTGGGCCGAACGAGCCGTCCGGCGCGAACGAGCCGGGAATCACGTGACGCCGGCGTCACTCGACGTGCCGCCGACGTCACATGCTTCTCGCCAAGGATTGCAGAAATGGCGTCCTCACTCCTCGCTCCATCACCAGGGAGTTGTGGTAAGTCGGGGGGGGGGGGATTAAGGAGGGTGAGGGGTTTATATTTTTATTTTGGCTCAACAATCGCGATTTCCCACATATCGAACATATCTATGTTCGATATGTGGGAAATCCGATCGTTTATGTCGAATCAATTTTTTAAGTAAAAAAAAAATATGAGTTGCGTTTTACTAATGCGGTCAATCCGAATACACACCCCTAACACACAGACACAGGTAGAGACACACATACATGCAGGCAGAGACAGATACACATGCACAAGCAGACACACACAGGAACAGGCACTTATACAGACAAGTAGAGGCATCAAACCTGCCTACAGCATAGGTCTCCACACCCACAGGCCAGGTACATGCTCACATGCACACACAATCAGGTGCACACTCACAGGCATACAGGCATACACACAGATTGTTATTGAACAGACTCCCCAAGCAATGCTGAGCACATTTCGCAAGTCCATAAATAATATTAATTGGATGAGTTGTATAAAAATGCATGGAATACAACTCATTAATATTAATATGGATTAACACACAGTTTGTGGTATTCTACAAAACAATGCAAAAAGTTAATTACAGCTCGAAATATGTAGTTAGCTTGTCAATGCTTGTAGTAATTGTTAAACAGTTGCTGGTATCTTTGCACAGATTTCTTCTTTCACATCAGGTGAAGAAAGGACATGTTGCAGCCCAGTAGAAAAACAGCATGCAGAATTCTGACAAAAAAATTTTCATGAGAAAAATTAAAAGTAGTTATATTTTTAATGAAATTTTATGTAGGAAACCTATGGGTTAGATTTTAAAACATGCATGCATGCGTCCATGTGCGTGCGGTTCCCAGGGCGCACATGGACGCACCAATTTTAAACATGCCCATGCTGGTACGCGCATGTTATAAAATCTGTCGACCATGTGCACGTGTTCTGGATTTTAAAATCCGCGCACGCTTCTGCAGGCGCTGCAAACAGGGGGGTGAATTTATTAAATTACGCACGGCGTCAGAATCGGGCCTTCCCCCGTTCCCTCCCAGTCTGCTTTATTTTCCACTTACTGCTCCTCTCGAGCAGAAGTAGTTTGCACACGCCAGCCTGCTGCCAGCATGCGCATCCCCACGACATCGGCTAATGGCCGCTGTCCAAGCCGGCCTCCATCCTGTCCCATCCCTCCCTGCCCAGACCATGCCCTCTGGAATGCCCCTTTTTCAGGGCCCAGCACTTGTGCGCGTATCGGGATTTACGCGCATGGTTGGGCACTTTTGAAAATGTGTGCGGCACGCACAGGGTCCGGCCATGCAAGTAAGTCATGATTTTTAAGCGTGCAGTCATTTTGAAATTCAGCCTTAAGTGTACTATTTTTCTGCAAGACTTAATTAGATATAAGTCCTAGTAGACAAATATGCTTCTATTTGCAAATAGTGCATGCAATTGTGTTCCTCCATGTCTATATGTATCTAAGAGTTCAACATCACTCACTGAACACTATGAATTGGGATCATATGAAATGGTATTCTTCTACTAACTTTTTCTTGCTTTTTGAAAGTAAAATATAATGCATTTTTATTCATTTTATGACAGTAAACTATGTAAAATTAGTTTTGGTTAAGTATTAAGTGATAATAAAATTCTTGTTTAGAAATGCATTACAGTATTCTATAGCAATATGCATGAATTGTCTGACTAGATATTTGAATTATCTGTGAACTCAATGTTTAGTAAATATAATAATTTGGATGGAAACTAATAGCAGCTCATTAGATACCATTTTCATAATGATTATTGAAATCACCCAGGCACTAATATCATTAAGAAATGTTAAAGTTCCACTAGATTCCTGAGGTGACAAAAAAGAGTTGCAATAGAACTACAAAATAGTACTAATAACACATTGTCTGATAAGATGATTAATTTTTAACTAATTATCATTATATGTACATACCAAACAGTAAAAATTATTGATTCTGTTTCTGCAAGTCCTCCTCCCTTTAAGAGTTACATACTCTTAGTGAAGATTCTTTGTTTTATATATGTAAGCATAACATATTAACACACAGGAAAATTGATTCTTACCTGCTAATTTTCGTTCCTGTAGTACCAAGGATCAGTCCAGACCGCTGGGTTGTGTCTCCCTTTCAGCAGATGGAGTCAGAGAAAAAACTGAAAAGGCACCCCCTCTTAACCTGATGTGCCACCTGTGATCTTTCAGTATATACGATATCAAAGCAGAATAACCAGTTAAAGGATAAAAATCCCCAAACATAACAGCCAGTGGCTACAACAATACGCGCGGTAAAATAAACAAACCATACCACCATACAACCTATGAATAAGGAAGATTCCTTCCAATCCTGTAAAGAATTCTGCCGAGGGAAAAAGGAAAACATATGGAACGGACTCTCCAAAAACCAAGGGCGGGCGTCTGGACTAGGGATGTGAATCGTTTTAGGACGATCTTAAAACGTTATGGAACACAATACAATACAGATTCTAACGATTTATCGTTATAAATCGTTAGAATCGTGAGCCGGCACACTAAAACCCCCTAAAACCCACCCCGACCCTTTAAATTAAATCCCCCACCCTCCCGAACCCCCCCCCAATAACTTAAATAACCTGCGGGTCCAGCGGCGGTCCGGAACGGCAGCGGTCCGGAACGGGCTCCTGCTCCTGAATCTTGTCGCCTCGCTGAACGACCTCCTGCAGTCGATCTCCTGCCGGCGCCATTTTCCGTACGAAAACGATTCGCGGCGGGAAATCGCTCCCTGACCCCCGCTGGACCTCCAGGAACTTTTGGCCAGCTTGTGGGGGCCTCCTGACCCCCACGAGACTTGCCAAAAGTCCAGCGGGGGTCCGGAAGGACCTCCTGCCGTCCAATCTTTTTCGTCTATGGCCGCCGCCATTTTTCGGCGCCATTTTGGAAAATGGCGCCGGCTGAAGACGACAAGATTCAGGAGCAGGAGCCCGTTCCGGACCGCTGCCGTTCCGGACCGCCGCTGGACCCGCAGGTTATTTAAGTTATTTGGGGGGGGATTTAATTTAAAGGGTCGGGGGTGGTTTTAGGGGGTTTTAATGTGCCGGTTTTTTCGATTTTTCGATTTTTCGATTTTTAACGATTTTTAACGATTTTTCACGATATTTTACCCCCCCAAACGGCAACAATACGATTCCCTCCCCCCCCAGCCGAAATCGATCGTTAAGACGATCGAGGACACGATTCACATCCCTGGTCTGGACTGATCCTTGGTACTACAGGAATGAAAATTAGCAGGTAAGAACCAATTTTCCTTTCCCTGTACCAGGATCAGTCCAGACCACTGGGATGTACCCAAGCTGCCCTAATTGGGGTGGCATCTGGAGAGTCCCACGTAAAGAATACTGCTGCCAAAGCAGTCGACATCCGGATCACGGATGTCCACAAGGTAATGGTTTGCAAAAGTATGCAATGATTTCCAATTGTCTGCTCTACAAATTTCCTGTGGTGAGACCGACTGGCTCTCCGCCCAAGAAGCCACTTGAGATCTGGTAGAATGCGCTTTCAAGCCTTCAGGGATTGCGTGGCCAGTGCAAAGATAAGTAGAGAAAATGGCCTCCTTCAACTACCTAGCAACTGGGTTGGACCCCAGCATCAGACAGGGATCCAGCTCAAGGCCCCAGCTCAAGGCCCCAGCCTCAGGACCCAAACTCTGTACGGGGCAATGGCATCACACCTGTGCCTGGGTCCTGGCCTAGGAGAAAGCCCAGATGTTGGAACCCAGACTCCTGGCAAGGCCTTTGCATTGGGCCTAGGTCTGGGCTGATGCCCTAGTGTCTGGTATGAGTCAGAACTGAGGCCCTGTATCCTGAATTAGGTCAAGTACCAGACATCGGGACCTGGCTTGGTTGCAGCTACAGATATCCAATGGATCAGATAGGTGAGGAAAAATGTTTTGAGAGGACCTTGCCATTGCTCAAGGCTCAGCCAAATCCTAGACATTGGCCCAGGCTTAGGCCAGTAGCCTGTCTTCATGCTTGGTCCTAGGCCACAGCCCCTGCTCTGGGCCCCGGCCTATGCTCTAGGTGAGGCCCCGGCTTCAGGCCTAAGCCTAGACCTACACTGAGACTCTGGTATCATACTTGGGCCTACTCCATGGCCCCTTATTTGTGAATCAGCCTATGACCTAGGTAAGACCACAGTTTGTGACCTAGGCAGAGGCCTACACGAAGAACCCAACATTGTGCTTGGTCCTAGGCCATTGTCCTTGCTTTGGACCTCGGCCTATGCCCTAGGTGAGCTCCTAGCTTCCGGCCTAGGTGTAGACCCAACTAGAATTTTTAACCAAATTAAACAAATAAGATTCTTTTAATTCAAGGCCACTTAATTTGTTTCAGGACCCCCTAAATCAAGCAATCAGACTCTTATCCATTATGTTTTGCGAATTGGTTAAAATGAATGCACATCTCTATGGCAAGGCAAGTTCTATTTTTTTATTTTTGAGCTTGTGCAAGCCAGAATCTCAGAGAGAAAAGTTGCATGTTTTTGAAGATCTGTTTGAGCTAAAGAAAAGTTTTGAAAAAAAGATATTGAAAAGAAGAAGATAGCAATGAATTTTAGCAAAAGGCTTGGTCCTTCATAGTGGCTCTTACTGTGTGAAAAAGAAACAAAGAGAGAAGCACTGCTCTACTAAGGATAAGAAAACCAACTACAAAATAGTATGGTTTTGGTACAAAGTCATAATTATAGTGACTCAGTTAAAATTTCAAGAAAATATTTTACTCAAGCAGCAAAATGTTTCTTCACTTTCTTGCACACGTGTGCATATGTTGTAGATGCTCATACAAGATAAAAATACAGTTTCATAATAGAGAAAATATGTCCTGCGAACAACTCCAAATGACTAAGCATTTCAGCAGTTTATATTGTGAAACAATTTCTTAACTTTGTGTAAACATAAGTAGCATTTAACAAATCAGTCCAATGCAAACAACTTGCAGTGAGTGTTCAATCATACTGTGAATCCTTTGTGGAGGATCCTTGCAGACTTTCAGGCTCCATCTGAGAGACGGCTGCAATTTCTCCTTGAAGATCTTCTCTCCAACTTTCCAGGATCACTGCTGCAATCTCTTTGCACCAAAAATTATGTATTTATTATTTATTTAAGAGTTTTTATATACCGTCATTAAGTTATTCACCATCATAACGGTTTACAATAGGGCACCAATATAAAAAAATATGGGTCGTACATTACATAGGTGGTGCCATTAGTATTCGGTAACAATAAGGTGTTTATTTGGGGAATGGGTGTTGCATAGCAATGTTTCCTGAATGTTGCCTACAGTTAAAAAGGTTGAAATAATTCAGTAAGGATCGTTAAATTAGGTATTCGGTGCTTTATGCCGCATATCTTTGCTTGGTTTCCTGCATCATTTTTCTTGAAGGCTTGTATGTAAAGCCAGGTTTTGAGCTGCGTTTTGAAAAGTTTATGATTGTTCTGGAGTCTAAGGTCAAGGGGCATGGAGTTCCATAATATGGGACCGGCTAGAGACAAGCTCGCTCCCTCACTTGGGTAAGTCTTGTGGTTTTCACAGAAGGAATGGGAAGGAGTGCTCTGTTTGCTGACCTTAAATGAGGGTTCCTTCTTAAGATGGGGGTTCCCTTAAAATGAGGGTTAAATGAGGGTTCCCTTAAAATGAGGGTTCCTTCTTCTCAAACTATGGGGATGATTATTAAGCCATGGTATTTTTCCCAAAAGGACCACCATGGCTTGATCATTAAGGACTGGGAAAGATTAGGGATAAAGAGAAATCTGGAAAGGGAATGGTTCAAAAGGAAATGATTTGGAGATTGGGAATGGTCTGTCCCAGAGACCCAAAATTGATATATATATAAATTATATATATTTTTTTTTACTTTGGCCACCTCATGGGTGGAGGACAAGGGTGAGACATTGTTCTCTCAAGGACTCTGACGTTTTGACAATATTGGGGGGAGATTCTTTGGAGCACTTTTGCCCTCTAAATGATGGACCCAAGAGCACAGGGACACACATTAGCATCCCAAAGCTCCAGAGGAGTTAATAACAACTTCAGAGTTGTAACTAATTTTTCTGAAAATAATGTGGCTTGAGATTTTTCATTCAAGCTGCATTGTATTAGTATTAGATTAGCAAATTAGCTCATTACCATACTTATTTTATCATGGGGGACAGAGCTAATGCTTCCATTAAGTGAACTAGGTGATTGCCTAGAGTACCAACCCTTTGAGGATGGCAAACACCACCAGTGCAAATCCCTGTCCACCAGCAGAGCTCATTTCACTGATGGCTGAAGAAGAGTGGGAGAAACCCAATGTGAGTGATAGTATGTTTGAGTAATGAGAGAAAGAGAGGACGTGTGTAAAGGAGAATGTAAGAAAGAGAGAATATGTGTGAGTAAGGGAGAAGTTTGTGTGAACATGCATGTGTAAGAGAAAGAGAAAATGTGTGAGAGGGAATATGTGTATAAACTGAGTGTGTGAGAGAAGAGAGGTTTGTGTGAGCATTTGTATGAACAAATGAACATGTGTTAGAGAGTTTGTGTATTTAATAGAGGAAGAAAGTTTGTACACCCTCACCTACCCAAACACTAATCCTCAACAATCACATGTTGATTGGAAATCAAACGTTCCTGGGTATGGAGAGTGGAGGATTTTTGCTTTTCTTATTTATTTAAATAATGAGGTGTTATTTGATATGTCTGCTCTTTGTTGAAATATGTTATGTGAATTTGGAAAATTTGTAAAAAAAAAGTATGTTTTTAATTATTAGATGTTCTATTTGTCAGATATTTTTTAAAATATTAATTTTTTTATTTGTAATGTTTTAGTATTATGATCGATGGTATATATTTCTTGATTTTATTTGATGTTTTATGAGGAATGGAGATGTTACTGTTTTTCCATTGTTGCACTGCATGGAGAGTCTGACTTTTTGAGTTTTCAGCTCATCTATGTCTGTTTATTTATATTTATACTTCATAGTCTCTTTATTCTGTATTTAATGAGAGTCTCTCTATGTTCTGCATGTTACTGAGGTAAAGAATTCAGCTGGCATGTAGCTTCTGTGTAGGGATCTAAAGCAAATTGTCTGTTTTCTCTGTTTCTGTTTTATCTAATAGGTGGTGGATTGATATTTTAGAAACTGGTGTACTATTTGCAATGTTATCTTTTCAAAGGAGGTTTGTTACTATATGAGTGCTGGCAGTTAGTGCTGTTTTAGTGTGGGAGATTTAATATAATGTAATTGTAAGTCAGTTTACTCACTGTTTTCTGAGGCCACTCTCCCACCAAAGACTTTTTACAATAGGCCTAATACCTACCTAATACATGATACATGGAAACCATTACTGGAATATAGTTTATAGTTATACCAGATATATCCCTAATGCTATTGATACTAAATGTGTGATGCGAAAGGGCAGGTTTCAGTTGTCATTAAGTTAATGTGCCATTTTTGAATGATGACAATAGTATAAGTCTAACCCATTGGCAGATATGGAGATCGCCAACCTTTGCTAAATGGCGACTTTTTGAAGTGCGGATGAAAGTAAAATTGTTGCACCTATTCAATTATAGCGTCAGTCCAAGTTAACTGCCTGATTCCATAAGGCATGCACTTTCACTGCGATTCTGAAAAAGGGAAAAGAAAGTTTGGATAGTATATCAATATTATTACTTTTGTGCTTTAATGTAATTCTAGAGATTTCAGATTCCTATTGTAACCCCTGGGTGGACGGCTCCTTTATTTGGCACCCAGGGGCACATTGAAATAAAAGAAGAGACAGACCCTTTCTGCACAACTCCTCTCCAGTCTCTATACAAATCTGTCTCCCTACTGGATAGCTTTCATCTGAGTCCAAGACTTCCAATATGTGAGGATAAACATTAGCTCTGCCTCTTATACCCCTGCTGTTTTGCAATTAAGCTCTATTTCTCTCCTTAGTTCCCAGCATCCATAATTATACAGTCTAAGCATTCCAATAAATACACAGCAGAGAAATTGTGGTTTCCAATTTTTTTTTTTACTGATAGTCTGGTTATATGACTGGATAATATTTACATTTAAGATATGCTTTTCTTCATCAAAGTCAATAAATAAACAGCAGATAGAATACATTTGTGACTCTACTTCTTCTAGTAAAATCTCTACTTCTAGTTGAAGGTTTATGTTTACACAAAATTACTCCTTACTCCAATTCCTTTCTTTCCCTCAGCTGCCCAGATCAAAGCTTTTTTTAATCAACCTTTACCACCCAATATAAACATAGATAATAAGACTTGCATGTGGGCACACATGTTGCATGCTTTTGCCAATGTGCACATATGGACATGGCAATTTATAACAAAAGTGCGTATATGCGGGTATACGAGTGCATGCTATAAAATTGGCTATAGGTTGCATACATGTGCACACGATTTTATACTGATGAGAATATCTGCATGCAAATACCACCTTGTGCGTGTATGTGAGGGAATTTTAGTAGGTACATGCACTGAAACAATAGCCCTTTTTTCCCAGTTCACCCCAGTAAAGGAGAGGAATTCCTTATCTACCTAGCAAACTTGCCTCCCTTTTATACTATTACCCCTGACCCTTAAATCCCCACTGATGAGCCTAATTTGTTTTTTATTACATGACTTACACACCGTCCAGAGCAGAAGCAAAGTTACATGGTAAGGGACCCGGCAAACCAGGAGATGTGCACGTAATTGCGCGGTTTTTAAAATCCGAGCGGCACTCATCAGGCCGAGTCATGCACGAATCTCCCAGCTTTCGCATGTGTAGGGCTTTTAAAATTGATCAATTATTTCCTTTTTGCTCTTTCCACTGGAGGTGGTCAGTATGTATAATACCATCTCAATATTAATCAGTACTTAGTCACAGACTTAATACTCTTCCAGAAATAATCTTTGAATTCTTTTAACTCCTTTTAGATGACCTGAAGGGTACTTCACTCTCCCTTGTATTGTTCCTGAATTCTTTTCACGCCTTAGGCAGCATCAAGTAGGCACGTCTCTTATGTTTAAATAACATTCCTCAATAGCAACAAAGTCCTTGCTAGTTTTATGTTGTATTTTCTTTGTTTCTGCTATCAGTTCACTTTACTGGGATCTGTTGCTTTAGATAGAATTTCTAACTCCTCTGTATCTTTCTAGATATAAGACTTCTCTCTTCAAAAGGTTTAGTATACTGGGTTATCAGTTCCAAATGGAAAAAAATATTAGTTGCACCCAAAGGGGAAATATTAAGCAAGAACCAGGAAGGGTGGAATAAATCTTCTGTATCTCCATCATAAGAGATACTGTAGCTTAAAACAGTTAATGAAAAAACTGTTCTTCCTCTGCAGCAGGTCACTGTCACTGTGTATGCCCATTAGGAGACATACCACAAGCAGGTCTCTGCATCCCACATCCAGCCTAGAATACAGGGACAACCCCAATCCACTGCAACCAGGGGGGTGGGCTCTCACAGGGAAAACTAAAACATTAGTTTATAAAGAGTTCAAACAATATTTAAAGGTAGGAAGATGAGTGAATGGGAAACTGACCCCTAAATGGGACCGTCTTTGCTCCTTTCTCATTAGTTAGAAGGAAAAAATAGAAGAAAAGAGTCAGAGAGCTCTTTCTCCAATAAAATCCAAACTAATATCCATAAAGGATAGAAGGTGCATTGGGATTATAAACAGCTAGCACACACCATTTGCATGTTCCCACATGGGGGAGCAAAACCCAGACCTTTCTCACTTATTGCAACATAGAGCCTCTCCAGCTCAATGGGGAAACCAAAGGTCCCTTACACAATTAACAGAGGGAGGCTGTTATACATCAAGATCAAACAAATTTCATCCCTTAAAGAGTGACTGATATTACCAATAGGAAACTGTGAAACACAATAAAATACACTATCAATAATTCACTCAGACTGGTCAAAGAGAAAAGACTTAATGCCATGAATGGAACTTTTATTTCCCCTACAATTTCCTTCTCTATCCTGAGATTCCAGCTGCATTGGAAATAATAGAAGGACTAGGGGGCATTCCATGAAGTTAGCAAGTAGCACATTTAAGACTAATCGGAGAAAAATTATTTTTCACTCAATGCACATAAAGCTCTGGAATTTGTTGCCAGAGGATGTGGTTAGTGCAGTTAGTATAGCTGGGTTCAAAAAAGGTTTGGATAAGTTTTTGGAGAAGTCCATTAATGGCTATTAATCATATTCACTTACATGCGGATTTTAAATGCCCTGCGCAACGTAAATCCGGCCGGATTTACGCGTGTAGGGCCCTCAATGCGCCAGCGTGCCTATTTTTGCATAGGCCCGTGGCTGCGTGCAGAGCCCCGGGACGCGCGTAAGTCCCGGGGCTTTGTAAAAGGGGCGTGTCGGGGGCATGTCAAAAAATGATGCGGTGTTTCGGGGGCGTGACGCGGCGTTTGCGGGGGCGGGCCCGGGGGTGTGGCGCCGACCAGGGGGCGTGGTCGAGGCCTCCGGACCAGCCCCCGGGTCGGGTGATGGTGCGCCAGCAGCCTGCTGGCGTGCGTAGATTTATGTCTGCTTTTAGCAGGCGTAAATCATGAAACAAGGTAAGGGGGTGGGTTTAGATAGGGCCGGGGGGGTGGGTTAGGTAGGGGAATGGAGGGGAAGGTGGGGGGAGGGCGAAGGAAAGTTCCCTCCGAGGCCGCTCCGAAATCGGAGCGGCCTCGGAGGGAACAGGCAGCGCGCGCTGGGCTCGGCGCGCGCAGGTTGCACAAATGTGCACCCCCTTGCGCGTTGCTGACCCCGGATTTTATAAGATACACGCGGCTACGCGCGTATCTTATAAAATCCAGCGTACTTTTGTTCGCAGCCTCGTGCGCGAACAAAAGTACGCAATCGCGCAAATTTAGAAAATCTACCCCTTAGGGCAGGGGTCAGGAACCTATGGCTCGGGAGCCAGATATGGCTCTTTTGATGGCTGCATCTGGCTCGCAGACAAATCTTTAATAAAAAGTAAAAATCTAACAAAATTCCCCACCCTCCTGACGCCCCCCAAGACCTCCAAAATTAATTTACTACAACCCCCACCCTCCTGCCCCCCCCCCCCCAAGACCTGCCAGAAGTCCCTGGTGGTCCAGCGGGGGTCCAGGAGCGGTCCGGGAGCGATCTCCTGGACTTGGGCTGTTGGCTGCTAGTAGTCAAAATGGCGCCGATGGCCCTTTGCCCTCACTATGTCACAGGGGCTACCCACCACCATTGGTCGACCCCAGTGACATAGTGAGGGCAAAGGGCCGTCGGCGCCATTTTGACTACTGGCAGCCAACAGCCCAAGTCCAGGAGATCGCTCCCGGACCCCCGCTGGACCACCAGGGAATTTTGGCAGGTCCTGGGGGGGGTCAGGAGGGGTGGGGTTTTGTAGTAAATTAATTTTGGAGGTCTTGGGGGGTGTCAGGAGGGTGGGGGGTTTTGTTAGATTTTTACTTTTTATTAAAGATTGTCTGCGAGCCCTGAACCCCCGCTGGATCACCAGGGACGTTTGGCAGGTCTTGGGGGGGGGGGGGGGTTTAGGAGGATGGGGGGTTGTAGTAAATTTTTTTGGCAGGTCTTGGGGGCGTCAGGAGAGTAGGGGGTTGTAGTAAATTAATTTGGTAGGTCTTGGGGGAGTCAGGAGGTGGGGGGGTTGTAGTTAGTATGGCTCTCACGGAATTACATTTTAAAATATGTGGCGTTCATGGCTCTCTCAGCCAAAAAGGTTCCCGACCCCTGCCTTAGGGAATAGCCACTGCTATTAATGGCATCAGTGGCATGGGATCTTCTTAGTGTTTGGGTAATTGCCAGTTCTTGTGGCCTGGTTTGGCCTATGTTGGAAACAGGATGCTGAGCTTGATGGACCCTTGGTCTGAACCAGCATGGCAATTTCTTATGTTCTTATGGCATCTGTTATTTATTTATTTAATTTATTTATTTGATAGTCTTAATTGCCGCTAAACTTCCACACAAAATGTGTTCAGTGCAGCTCACAATTTGATAACACCCATAATAGTTTATAAAATAACAATTAAAGCAATATGTATGACAACTCAAAACATTCAAACTATATATTTTGTGTCGCCATTCTCACTTTCTCAAGTTTTTTACACTATTTATAACGTTCTCTCACTTTCGTAACTTTGATAATCCTCAACTGTGGACCAGTCAGCAAGATTCCCTCCAGGGATTTTTAAAACCATTTTTCCTTTTTATCAGGCTTTTTTTTTTTTTTATTTGAGAATTTTGAGATGGTGGCAGCCATCTTTAAAGATGGCGCCAGCCAGCCATTGCTTCTACCAGGGTGACAGGGTCCGGCCAATGGCAAGGATACCCTGTCACATGGTAAGGGCAAAGGGCCCATCGGCGCCATCTTTATGAGTGGCAGCCGAAGGCTCAAGAACGGGAGATCACTCCCGGGACCACCACTAGACCATCAGGTAATTTCAAAATGTTTTGGGGGGCTCGGAAGGTGGGGGAAACTAAGGGGTCATTTTTAAAGGGTTGGGTGAGTTTTTTTTTTTATCGGGCCATCAGCGCCATTTTTGAGTGGCAGCCAATAGCACCGATGGCCCAAGAGCGGGAGATCGGTCCCCGCGCCCCACTGGAACACCAATTACTCGTAAAAAGATTTGGTGGGGTTCGGGATGGTGGGGGAAGGTAAGGGATTAGTTTTATAGGGTCGGGGTGGGTTTAGGGGTTGTTTTGTGGTGTGCCAGTTTTCCCACCCTCCCCCCCCCCCCGATTTACGATTTTTTTACGATAAATCGGGGGAATTTCTATTGTATCGCAACTCTTAACGATTTTTTGACGATTTAAAAAAATATCTGACGATTTATTTAAATTGTCAAAAAACGATTCACATCCCTATTGGCTACTATGTCCCTGAAGGCCTCATCTATATACCTCTCTATCTGCCTCAGCTCCTCCAGGTCTGCCCACTCTAAGCCTCCAAGATCGGACTCATTCTCTGAGAGCCAGGAGCTCTTTGCATCGCATGCACATGTACAACTCTCACCATCGTGTAAAATTCATACATGTAACACTCGATGCAAAAGACTGGGAAGCCCCCCTCTTGCTGCTGGACTACTGCCTTCATCTCAAAATTTGTTCAGTTCCTACTTAAGTTTTAGATTGCTATGGGAGCAAGAATGTGTCTAATTAAAGTCCTTTAAATGTATTAGTGAATTCACTGTATATCTAGTAGTGGCCTACAGGGGAATGATCAAAACTCTCAATAAGGTGTTTTTTTTTCCTTTGTTTTAAAGTGGCACCTGCTTATAAATTAAAGGATGAGCTAGGGGTGGGAGGATTGTGAAAAACAAACAGTGTAACTTCAGTTAGTCAGCCAGAGTGACTCACTGCTCTTTTGATTAACAAATGTTGGTACCTAATCAAACCAAATCATACTACCCTCAACATCATTCCAAGGTGAGTAACTGAACTGAACTTTTCAACCTTAGTTACTTAGGTATACACTGCTCCTAGCTTATTTCTAGCTTCTGGCTACTTTTTTCTTTTTTTTTATATACAAACTCTAACTTCTGCTTACTAGCTGCCCTACTGACTATTTAAAAATACAAACAGTTTAACTCTGTTTATTCGCTGCCTTACTGACTATTAAAAGCACAAACATACTAAATAATATTCCCAAATAGTTAACTTTGCCCCAATACTTTTAAAAAAGGCAATGTCCCAAACAAAAACTTACTGATTTCTTTCAGCCACCAGCAAGGTGATCCTCTTCTCTCAGTGCTCCCACTGTATCCGCTATATTATTAGTACTCTGTCTTAAGGTGGACCAGGACCAGACATCTGGGACCAGTCCTTTACAGAGTTTGAGAGCTTTTCTTTTATGCTCCTTTACTCTCTGTTCCTAAAAGGCTAAATTTCTGATTTTTACTTTTGCAACTACTTGACTGCAAAGTCCGAGGATTTTTTAAGAGGAAGTTTTGAGAAGTTGTGCAGGTTTTCCAAATGTTGAACAAAAGGGAATTTTTCAATTCTAACCTATTTTGGGGATGATGGTTGTTGAAAAAATCTCTCTCACCTACAGGGGGAAAAGATTTTGGAGGAGGACACTTGCTTAATTCCAGGAAGAAAAGAAAGTAGATGTGTAACCATGAACAAGGAAACCACAGCTTTTTTGTCATGATTTTCCATTTTGCTATTTACGATTTTTGCTATCTTATCCTGGATCATACTTTCTAACTTAAAATAAGGTTTATTCAGTTGAATAACACCATTGAACTCTGTGCTTTATTCCAGTGTGCCTTTCCTACTAGAGACGCTTCTACTGTGAGTATTCACTGACCAGAAAAAGAAAGTGGGGTGAGAGTTTATTGCCAGAGATTATGTTACCCACTAAAGCACGAGGGGTCCAGGAAGTTAAACCTGCCATCCCCCCTCCTCTCTCTCCCCCCCCCCCCCTCAGATGGATCCTGACATTCCCAAAGGTTCGGGTGAAATTATATGATTTGATATGATAGAGGTCTTTAAGATCATGAGAGGTCTTGAACGAGTAGATGTGAATCAGTTATTTACACTTTCGAATAATAGAAGGACTAGGGGGCATTCCATGACTTTAGCAAGTAGCACATTTAAGACTAAATGGAGAAAAGTCTTTTTCACTCAATGCACAATATACCTCTGGAATTTGTTGTCAGAGGATGTGGTTAGTGCAGTTAGTATAGCTGGGTTCAAAAAAGGTTTGGATAAGTTCTTGGAGGAGAAGTCCATTAACTGCTATTAATCAAGTTTAATTAGGGAATAGCCACTGCTATTAATTGCATCAGTAGCATGGGTTCTTCTTAGTGTTTGGGTAATTGCCAGGTTCTTGTGACCTGGTTTGGCCTCTGTTGGAAACAGGTTGTTGAGCTTGATGGACCCTTGGTTTGACCCAGCATGGCAATTTCTTATGTTCTTATGTTCTTAAACATGTTTGAGAGAAGAAGAGGTCCGGGAAGCTGAAATACAGTCCTGGGAGCTATGTAACCCCACTCTTTCAGTGTACCTCAGCAAGTAATGGATTACACATATCTGATGCTCAATATTATTTTACCACTTTGCCTCCCATTCATTACCTTTCAAAAGAATATTTTTTGATATGATGGCAATAAATCCTCCAGAGGGACTACATCCTTCTTATATGCAAATGTATCCAGTTTTATTGTGTTTCAGGATGCATCATTTTCTTCCCCATTTTGTTAGTAATTTTGTATCATCACCCATACAAAAGATATATCAATTTTAAAGCAGACTTGCTTATTACATAAGTGCACTTTAAAAATTATCCCAACAAATCTAGCCACACAAATCATACCTGCTAAATTGTCCACACACACAAATGTTTCATGAAAATTTAGTGCAAGTTTGTTGCGACCGTCACTGCCTGACATCTCCACTATGCCCACCTTACCTCTTTGGCAACTCCCTCTTTGCCTGTTGGAAGTTTGGCTGCCGCGGCATCTTCTTGCTGTTCCCCTCTGTCGTCCCTGGACTGGCTGGATGCTGCAAACCATGTTTCCTAGCAGCCTAAGGGCATGCGCACGGTGCGGCCCCGACTCAAGTACCAGCAATGGCGCGAACCTCAGGGGTGTCCCCCTGAGGTGACATCATCCTCACCGGATATTTAAGGTCTCTGAAATCGCTAACGAATTGAGTTAGCAAAGGTTTACCGGGT
Organism: Rhinatrema bivittatum; assembly: GCF_901001135.1. Taxonomy (NCBI): domain Eukaryota; kingdom Metazoa; phylum Chordata; class Amphibia; order Gymnophiona; family Rhinatrematidae; genus Rhinatrema; species Rhinatrema bivittatum. The sequence continues at coordinate 195,115,373 of NC_042619.1, forward strand.
TTTCCTCCAGGTATCGTCAGATGGGATTCGCTCTCCGCATACCTTGCTATCTGCCTCCTCGGACTTACCAGGGGTACTCGCTCCTAGGGGGCCTCGCTTTCTATTTGCTTTTCAGATCGCAGTCTGGAATCGGTACTCGCTCCTTGAGGGCCCACGTTCCCGGACTTGCTACTGAATACCACTTCTGCCAGGAAGTCATAGCTGCCTACAACACCAGTGAGTTACCATCTCTCTCTCAGAGCGTTCCCTGGAACCAGGTTATCGCTCCTCAAGGGCCTACTTCATTCCAGCTCCTCTGCTGATTCTAAGAGACTATTGTGTGAGTGTTACCATCAAGGTTCTGTTCCTGAACTCTGCATACCCTGCCTACTCACTATATTAAGTTTCTCTACAGCTCAGTTATCCAGGATCGCTGTTCCAGTATCTGAGGGACTACAGCCCAGCCGGGCACTTCCAGCTCACTACTGCCACCTCTGGTGGTTCCATATACTGTTTAATAAAAGAACTAGTGTGTGTCTGTCTCCATACTCTGAGCCTGACCGGTGATCCCTCTAGGGATCTTCCCTCGGGGGCGTGGCCATCTGCCACCGGCCCAAGGATCCACCCACAACTACCACGAACACTAACAATATTTCTTTACAATTCAGAAGTAATGTGCCTAAGTCCAAAAACCCCCCTCCCCATCTCTGCTCCCATGAACATCATCACTCATTTCAGGTTACTTTACTTTAAAACATGATATACACATGTAAATAAGCCTGCATATCAGGCAGATTAAATGTTTAAAATAGTCTGATCCTTTTTAATAAAGTGTGTCAAGGTAAATATATATCATTGACTTTTGCACACTATGGGGAGATGCAGTGGGAACAATAAGCCACAGAAATGTATCCATCACTTCTGTCGTGGCTAAAAGGGAGACTGTAATCTTAATCTCTCGCAAGACATTTTCAAGGTTAATGCAACTTTTCCAGAGAGGATGTAGGAATGTGAATGTCTTCACCTTTACAACTTTGATTAATTGCTTATCTTGGTAAGAAAGTGTTTTTAAAACCTGCATATGCATGTCATTTTGAAGTTGGTACTTTACTGGCTTCATGTCCACATAACAATAAAGAGGTAGCTAAAACAGATCTGCTCATCTCCTTTTATGCTGTTGTGCTCTTGGTTTTTGTTTTGGTTTTTTTTTTTCATAACAGATGGTTCGTTGGCTCGGGAATCAAAGGAAGGAACATGCTAGGTGACCAAGACTAGTACAGATCCAATATCTGAGTGCCTCTTCTCTCTATCTGGATGAAACACATGTCCTTTTGGAGGTTTTAATTTTTTTTTTTTTATTTCTCTATCTTTTTTCTTGCCAGAATTAGGTGTTGTGCTATACCATTTGAATTGCGCTGGCTTGGACCTTCAAAGGAAATGTTACTTACTATTTTGCGCTAGAATATGGAGACTGGTGTCTTCTTTTGAATTAAGCACTGTTTAGATTAAGGTCCAATAAACCCTGGAAATTAGGCTTAGATAATTACAGGAAAATAAATTCCCTGGGCATACAACCTGGAAATTAGGCTGGGATAATTACAGGGAGGTAAATTTCCCTGGGTATACAACCTGGAAATTAGGCTGGGATAAATACAGGGAGGTAAAGTCCCTGGGTATGCAGCCTGGAATTTTGGCTGGGATAAATGCAGGGAGATAAAGTCACTGGGTGTACAGCCTGGAAATTAGACTGGGATTGTTACAGGGAGGTAAATCCCAGGTTGTGGGGGTGTAAAATTAGGATTCCTACCTGGGAGGTTCCGGATGAAGTGCTGAGTATGGGAAATCTACCTAGTAAGGAAATCTTGGAGCCCCCGGTAAAAAACGCAGGGGGAAAATGATGGACCAGAAACAGCATGGTATATATTTGACTGGCATCATGCCACTAAGTGGGTATACTCAGCAAAAAGTACATTCGATTTATGAAGACTGTCTTTTAGTGTTAGAAAAAAAAAGTTTTTGTGCAATCTCCGCCTTGATTGAATGGTTTGCGGAGACAGATAAAAGGAAATTGCAGTCTGTAAAGTATTCCCTTCATGGGAATTAGAAATGAAAATACAACGGTGCAAGGAACTAGCTCAGAAAATTAAGGAATTAAAACATGGGCTCTGAGCCCATGATAAAAATACAAGTAGGAGCCACTTTTTCCACTTTACATGCCCAAGCTATCCCCCAGTTCCCCCTCTCCAAAGGAGAGGTGACTGTAGTTTCAGCATGCACTGAACCACAGAGATAATTTTGGAGCAAATGAATTACAGCAGTGTTTTCTGGTATCCCCCACAGTCCTGGCTAATTTATTGGGGTAGGATTTACTTTGCAAATTAGGATGCACTCTTTACTGCATCTCCCAAGGCATGCACATAATCCAAAATGGTTTCTTTTGTTCCAGAATTACTATGTTTGCCATAGAAGTGGGATCTGATAAAGCAGTAAGGAATTTTAACCCTTCCAAAGCAGAATACCAAATAACATGGGAAGTAGAGGAAATGTTAAACAAAATAACAGAGACACTATGGTCTCCTGGAAATAATGATGTAGGTAAACTATAGGTAGACCCAGAAGAAATTCCCCTTCACAGCAAGACAGAAAAATAGGCAAAGCTCAATCTGATTTAAAATCTTAAGCAAGAGAGGGAATTCAACTAGTCATACGAGATTTGTCTTCTGACAAATTGCACCAGCCGAGCTACAGGGTGATCCATGGAAAAGAAGCCTGCCTCCAATGCACTGGTATTGGAGGAGGGCTACTTTTCCGTGGGCCACCCTCTAGTTCTGTTCAATTTCCCTACTCAGCCTCTTAAAAAAGAATCAGGAAAATGAAGGCTGGTGCAAGATTTGAGGGCTGGTAACAAACTGGTATGTGCAAGTGCTTCCATTGTTCCAGATCCTTTGACTATACTATAATATACTGGGGTAAATACCCCTGTAGGCTAGTTATTTCATGGTAATAGATCTGTGTAATGCTTTTTCTCTGTACCCTTGTACAAAAAAATAATCAAATGTTCTTCTCATTTCCATTTGAAGATTTCCAATATACTTGGACCCATTTATCCCAAATATGTATTCACTCACTCAGTATTTATCCTAACTATTACAAAAATGTTTGTAAAATATACCACAATTATCCCCTGGAGCTAAGATGAATGATCCCAAGGATGGGTTACCAATTACTAGTAAGAGACCTGCAGTTTCATTTTTTAGTTTATTTAGTCCTCTGAAGTGTATACCATCTGATCCAGGTGAATTGCTTCTCTTTAGTTTCTCAATCTGCCTTATTATAACTTCCCGCTTCTCAGTGATTTGTATTAGTTCTTCTGAATCACCGCCGTTTAATGCAGTTTCCAGCACAGGTAAATCCCTAGCATCTTCTTCTGAAAATACTGAATCAAAGAATTCATTCAGTCTTTCCTGATCGCCTTATCTTCCCTAAATGATCCTTTAACCCTTCGGTCATCTAATGGTCCAACCGACTCTCTCACAGGTTTCCTGCTCTCGATATATTTTTTAAAGGTTTTATTATGGGATTTTGCCTCTAAGGCCAGCTTCTTTTTAAATTTTATTTTTGCTCACCTTGTCAACGTTTTACTTTTTATTTGGTAATGCTTATGATCTATCCTATTTCATTTCAGATGGATCCTTTTCCTATTTTTGAAAGAAGTTCTTTTGGCAAAAGGAGCCTCTTTTACCTCACTTTTTAATCATACCAGCAGTTGTTTGTACACTGTGATTACAACCCTGCTCTCAGGTACTCAGCTCAGCTTCATAAGACAAAGGGGACAAAATGCATTCTGTAGTTTAGCTTGTTTGCCTTTCACAGGCTTGAATATACATCAGGGCTACTGCCACTCCTTCAGGTATTTAGCTGAGTTCAATCTAATAAAGAAAACCAGCTTTATTTCCTACATCAGTTTTCTTTAGCCATGGGAAAACTCCCTTGCCCTTTCTTGCCTTTAGTAAATGCTGATTGTGCTTCTGAGTCCTTGCCTTTCATATTAGTGCAAGAGGAGTAGGAGGAGTCCTGGACCTACCTCTCCTTAGCTGAAATAAGCATAGTGAAGGCCTCATCATCTACCCCCTCCCCCCCCCCCGACTCCCCCCTCCCTCACCTTAGAAGGCAGCCAACACAGGACCTTTTCCAGCCCCCACTTATCCTTTCCATGGGGCTCTACAAAGAGAATTGGGTAGAAAAGATGCCCTTTTGCTCTTGTACCTGCTTCAGCTATTTAAAAATGGTTTAAATCCCTAACAGTGACATCAAACTGATGTCACAATGGTGCTGGTCTCAGGGACAGCTGGCACCATTTTCTCATATAGCTGCACAATGCTCGAGCCCTTTTATCTTCATAGGTCACCCATGGAAGTCATAAAGGGGTGCTGGGAAGAGACTTATCATTGCTTGCTTTTCTTGGGGTAGGAAGGATTTGGATGAGACTGGAAAGGCCCTGGTTGGGTGTGGCTCAGTTCAGCTGACTAAATTTAAGCCCCAGGATCTTGATGGAGATTGGGGGATTACAGGGACTTGGGGAGACCCCAGGATTGCCTGGAAGGAGCAGTGAGGGCTTTACAAGAAAATGGTGAAGATCAGCCTTCATACTGCATCATTATGATGTCTCTTTGACAGCACTCTCAGGTCTATTGCCATTTTAAAGAAGTCACAGTAGAGGCAGAAGCAAGTGGGTATTGCTGCTGCTCTTTTCTTTTCCAGGATCCCATAGTACAGTTTTGTGGGGGTCTGACTTTTCTGATGCAGGAGGGGATGTTAGAGGGGACTGAGAAGGCCCTGTCTAAGCTTGGCTCAGCTTAGCTGGGTAGACCTGGGTCTCTCAGTCTTGGCAGAGCCACAGATAATTTTTTTTTTAATTTTGTAGGGAAATACTGTGCACTATTTGCTAATGGTATGCACTATTCCTATTATGAAAACACTTAAAAATGTTTGGGATTTTTGGAGGAAAGGCCTGTTCATTCTGAAACAAAAATGGGCCATTTCAGTTTGGAATACCCGTCTATTTGAAATGAATCCACATCTGTTTTATAGAAATATTCCAAATGTAATTAAAAAAAAAAGTTTTGATTTTATGCATTCTCACCTCTTGACTCAATACTTAATCTGTATGTTGTATGCATTACTGACTCAATGTTTGATGTTTTAATAATAGAATCTGCCTTGTATATCACTTCAGAGAAAGGTGGGCTATAAGAGATCAATATTTAAAACCATTTAGCTGGATAACGCCCAAGTTGTGGAACAGATTTTCTTCAGGATCTGGCTATACCTTGCACTGTCCATCTTCCTCTCAATCCTCCATGTCCCCATTGCTGTGAAGCATCCTCACAACATAATGCTACCACCACCATTCTTTCCTGTAGGGATAATATCTCTTAGCATTGAGAACAAAAAGTTCCACGTTGCCATCATCAAACCACAAAACAATCTCCCATATGAACACAGTGTCTTCAAAGTGTTTTTTTTTTTGCAAATACTATTTGGCCCCTCATATGTCTTTTCTTCAGAAATGGCTTATTTTATAATAATAATAATTATTATTATTATATTTCTTTTATTACATTCCATTTGCATCCCAATGTGATTTACAATCATAAAATTACATACAATAAAATCAAAATCTAACATAAAGCTAGATAACATTATATTTCATAAAGAGTGCATAAATACATTAAAATAGAATATAATAGTCCTTATAATTAACCCACTGACTCCCACAGTGCTCTCCCCCCACCTAAGTCATTAAAACTAGAACACATATAACCCTGAATTAAACTAAAAATTTCTGTATCTTTTAGTCGTGAAGCGAATTATTCACAGAATGTAATTTATCAGAAGAGCATGACAAAAATGTGTTACTACCAAAAACATTTTAGATTTATGACTTTCATATCTGACTTCTTGCATCCCTGAAAAATCAAGAAGACACAGTTTCAAAGAGCACTGGGCTATTTAAAGTACATTATTTGCAATCTTTTTGGATATGTAAGAGGGAGCTATATTATGAAGGACTTTATATAATAACACTGATAACTTGAATTCTGTATTAAAGTGGCAGCCATTGTAACTCTTTAAGCAACAGAGTCAAAAGGTCATACATCTTCAACCCCCAATAAGTCACTGCAGAGTTTATACAGTTGTGATAATAAATTTACATACTCCTGGCAGAATTTGTAAGATGTGAAGCATTTTAAAAAGGATGAATGAGCAGACAAAACATGTCTATTATTTTTAATGTGTTTCAAATTAAACTATTATGCATCACAGAACAGCACAATCATTAAACAAAGCTTAGCATTAAAGAAAATAATAAAATGGTCCTGTTCAGAAGTTTGTATATCCTTGAATGTTTGGGCTGATAACAGACACTCAATTTGACATACAGGTTTGAGATGGCAATGAAGGGAAGGTATCCACACCTGTGCCTTGTTTGATTTGATTAGTGTCTGTGTATAAATTGTCAATGAGTTGCTTAGCTCTTGAGAAATCCGGTGCATTTCATGCAGGGCTGCACTGACTTTGGTGATTATTGTAGCATATGGAAAGCAAAAGAAGTGTTAAAGGATGTGCAAGCAAAAGTAGTTCAACTTTATAAATCAGGAAAAGGATATAAAAAGATTTCTAAAGATTTGAAAATGCGAATCAGAGCTGTTCAGACTCTGACCAGGAAGTGGAAAATTATGGATTCTGTTAATACCAAGCCATGGTCAAGCATACAGATTTTAGACATGACTGCCAGGAAAATTTGTCAGAATGTAAGAGAAACTCACAAGCAACTTTTACTGAAATTCAGGCTTCTCTGAAACAAAGCCATTGCTGCAACAACACAACAAAATAGCCTGCTTACAATATGCCAAACAACACCTAGAGAAGCCTCAAAACTTCTGGAACAAAATAATTTGGAGTGATGGGACCAAAATTGAACTTTATGGTCACAACCATAAATGCTATGCTTGGAGAAGAGTTAACAAGGCCTATGAAGAGAAGCACATCATCCCTACCATTAAGCATGGAGGTGGATATCTGCTGTTTGGGGTTGGGGGAGCTATAGCAGCACAAGGAATTTAGTCAAAATTGATGGCAGCAGGAATGCAGCGTCTTATCATAAAATATTAAATGAGATTTTGTATTCTTCAGCCAGGAAGCTGTGCATGAGGCACACTTGGCTTTCCAACATGACAATGATTTGAACGAGAAGGCCAAGTCAACCCTTCAGTGGTTGCAGCAGAAGAAAGTGAAGGATCTGGAGTGGCCCTCACAGTTTCCTGACCTCAATATATCATTGAGTCACTTTGGGGAGAACTCAAACATGCAGTTCATACGAGACAACCAAAGAATTTACAGGATCTGGAGGCTTTTTGCCAAGAGAATGGGCAGTTTTATCACATGAGAAAATAATGTGACTCATTGACAACTATCACAAAAGTAGTTGTCATTGATGCAAAAGGAGGCAATACATGTTATTAAGAACTAAGGGTATGCAAACTTTTGAACAGGATCATTTTATTATTTCCTTTATTGCTATGGTTTCTTTAATGATTGTGTTATTCTGTGATGCATAATAGATTAATTGGAAACACTAAAAATAAAAGACATGTTTGGTCTGGTCACTCATGTTTTCTTAAAATGCTACACATCTTACAAATTCTGCCAGGGGTATATAAACCTATGATCACAACTATAACTAACTGTATGCTTCAGTAGTTTCTTTGGAAGATCCAACACAACCTTGTATCCATAATCAGTTCTTGACAATTCCAAGGAACAAAAGAACATAGAAGTTGTCATACTGGGTCAGACGAACAGGCCCAGCATCCTGCTTCCAACAGATACCAATCAAGGATACAAGTACCTGGCAAGTATCTAGAAATTAAAAAAAATCCCATGATACTAATGCTGGTAATAAGCAGTAGCTATTCCCTAAGGGGTGGATTTTAAAACATGCACGAGTCCATGTGTACGTGGTTCCCAGCATGTGCACATGGATGCAGCTATTTTATAACATGCGCGCATCGGTGCACACATGTTATAAAATAAGATTCCCATGCGAACATATATGCTAGATTTAAATATCTGTGTACACATGTGTGGGTGGGTGGCCTCCTCCACATGCAGGGGGCATTGATTTTTTAAATTACTCACAGCGACATGAGTAGCGCTTCCACACTTCCCTACCCCTATCCCTATCCTTTCCCCCTCTTCCACTCTCCTCCATGACTCCTGAACTAACCCTACCTATCCCCAATTTTTTTAATTTTATACTTACTGCACATCCAGAGCAGAAGTAATCTGCATGTGCTGGCTGGCTGCCAGCGCGCCCTTCCTCGGGACAGCATCTAATGGCGCTGTCCCAGCCCACCCCCCCCCCCACCCCTCCCTGCCCAGACCCTGACTGCCAGCCCATCCCTTTACAATTGCCCGATATTTCTGTGCATTCTGGGGGTTACACGTGTGACCAGGCCCTTTTGAAAATGTGCACAGTACGCAGTGCCCGGCCACACGTGTAACCCCCAGTTTTACCATGTGCAAGACTTTTAAAATTCTGCCATTAGTCAGCTTGATTAATAGTAGTTTATAGACTTCTCTTCAAGGAACTTGTTCAAAACCATTTTAAGCCCAACTATGATAACTGCCTTTACCATATCCCCTGGCAATCAGTACCAGTGCTTAATTGTGCATTGAGTGAAAAATAATTTTTCCAATTTGTTTTAAGTGTTCTACTTGCCAATTTTATGGATTTCTCCCAGTCTTTTTATTATCTGAAAAAGTAAATAACAAATTTACATTTACTCATTCTATTTCACTCATGATTTTATAGACCTCTATCACATCCTTCCTCAGCTGTTACGGTCCCGGGCCGTGCCCCGGTCCCTCCACCTACCTTGGGGGAAGCCCGGGCCGTTTCGGAGCTTCCTCGGGCCTGCAGGCCCTCCAGCGCGTCTCTCCCTCCTCGGGAGAGACACCGACGGTCCGGCGCGGCTGGCCCCGCCCCCTTATGCGCGAGCGCAAGGAGGAGTTCCTCTTAAAGGGGCCAGCGCGGGAAAACCTCTGTTCTGCTGTGGATGACGTCAGATGCCCTCAGGGTATAAGTACCCTGCATCTAGATCACTCCAGTGCCTTGCAACAAGGTTCCTGGTCTTCGGCCTGCTGTTGCTGCGTTCCTGGTTTGCTCTTCATCCCGCTTCTGCTCTGCCCTCCTTGCTAGATTGATTCTATGGACTTCGACCTCTGGTTTGGCTTTGGACCGCTCTCTGAACACCGACCCCTGGACTGGCTTTGGACCGCTCTCTGGACACCGACCCCCTGGACTGGCTGCGGACCGCTCTTTGGACTGAGACTCCTGGACCAACTTTTGGATTACCTACGACCTGCTGGAGGCGCCAGCCGTCTGGAACCCATGACCTGCAGGAGGCGCCTGCATCCAGACCATCTTCCACCTTCAGGGAGTCGTCTAAGTCCCAGCGGCCATGTCTCTATGGGCTCCTCCTGGGGGGACTTCGGCTTCCAGGGTGAATCTCCAAAAGTCCCAGCGGCTGGACTGCTAAGGGCTCCTCCTGGGGGAGTGCTGGTCTCCAGGGTGAAGATTCTTCTATCACCAGGGTCCAACGTCGTCCGTCCTCCCAGTGGGTACCGAGTCCTTGGTCACATAGGACTCCACCGTAGTCCAGTATCTCAGCTTGCTCCGAGCCTCCGAACCGCCTCCTGGTTGGAACACTTGCTGTGGACCCCCACAGCACTCCATCCTTTGTCCCAACTGGCCCAAGGGTCCACGAACACAACATCAGTCATCTCTTCTCCAAGCTGAACAGCCCTAACCTCTTTTTCTTTTCCTCCTAGGGGAGCCATTCCACCCCCTTTATCATTTTGGCTGCCCTTCTCTGTTTCTTTTCTAGTGCAACCATATCATTTTTGAGATGCAGTGACCAGAATTGCACATATTACTCAATGTGCAGTCTCACCATAGAGCGATAAAGAGGCATTATGACATTCTCCATTATATTCACCATTCCTTTCCTAATAATTCCTAACATTCTGTTTTCTTTTTTGACCATTGCAGCACACTAAGCCTATGATTTCAATGTATTATCCACTATAATGCCTAGATCTTTTTCCTTGAGTGGTAATTCCTAATATCGAAGCTAACATTGTGTAATATAGAAACATAGAATCATAGAAATGATGACAGAAGAAGACCAAATGGCCCATCCAGTCTGCCCAGCAAGCTTTCACAGTTATTTTCTCATACTTATCTGTTACTCTGACCGTCGAGGTCAGGGCCCTTATTGGTAACATTTTGGTTCTAATTTCTTTCCACCACTGCCATTGATGTATGCTCTCCCTGGACTTTTAGATCAAGACGCTTCTCCTTTGGTGGAAATCATAGCCAAATACTTAAAACTAGATTCTCCAGCCATAATCCTTGGATATTTTAATCTTCACATCGATGCCAACCCTAGATCTTCTAACTGTGAAGCCTTCCTGTCAGCCCTTTCGGACATGGGCTTCAAACAATACATCAACCAACCCACACATAAAGCAGGTCATACCCTTGACCTTATCTTTACAAATTCCAACCTCACTCCAGTTTCACCCCCTCTATGCCTCCCAGTTCCATGGTCAGACCATTTCATGATCACCTCCACCATTAGGTCATTGACAGGATCTTATGCGCCCCCTCAGGCGACCACTCTGTACTACAGGAAACCATGTTCTTCAGAAGACCTTGGCAACTCGCTGATCAAAGAACTTTCTAACCTGGATCTATCTAACCCCAATTCTGCTATTATCTCCTGGCAAAACATCACAGAAACGATAGCCAATAACTTATGCCCACTGTCAAAAAACCCCATAAATCCTTCTCAAAAAAACAAGCAGCCATGGTTCTCAAATGAGCTCCGTAACCAGAAGAAAAACCTAAGACAGAAAGAAAAAGAATGGAGGAAGAATCCCAATCCACATTCTCTAACCATATACAAAGCCGCTCTCCACCATTACAGAACAGCAACGCTTCGAACAAAAAGAGATTTCTATGCCCACCGTATCCACGAATTGATGTTTGACACGAAGGCTCTTTTTTCGTATGTATCGGAACTCACCAAAACTGCTCCCCCTACAATCCCAGACGACACAGCCCAATCGAAGGCCAACGATCTCGCCTTATTCTTTCAGAACAAAATTTCCAACACCCTGGCTAGATTACCAACCAGCCCAAACTCACTGCCTCCGAATACCCTCCACCTACTGAACACAGACATAAGCTTGGAATCCTTTGATCCTACTCACATTTTAGAGGTGGAAACCCTGATAAAAAGAATGAAACCTTCAACCCACCCTCTAGACCAAATACCTTCCAAATCTCTGATTCTCATACCAGAATACATCTCCAAATATCTAGCTGATATTATCAATTGTTCCCTCTCACAAGGAATATTCCCGGATGCTCTCAAATTGGCCACACTCAAACCCATACTCAAAAAACCGAACCTGGACCCGGACGACCTCAACAACTATCGCCCCATATCAAATCTCCCGTTTGTAGCTAAGATCATGGAGAAAATCGTAAATAAGCAACTTTCAAATTACCTAGAAGACCACAATATTTTACACCCGTCACAATATGGTTTCCGAAAAGAACACAACACTGAAACCCTCCTCATCTCACTCCTTGATCATGTTTACATTGGTTTTGATAAAGGACAGTCGTTCCTCTTAGCTCTCCTCGACATCTCTGCAGCTTTCGATACTGTAAATCATAATACCCTTCTAAACCGGCTATCAGACATAGGAATTGCAGGGTCAGCTCTTAGATGGTTTGACTCCTTCCTTAGCAATAGAGGCTATAAGGTTAAAATCAAGAACAAGGAATCCTCTCACACTAATGCCCCATTCGGAGTCCCCAGGGCTCCTCCTTATCGCCTACCCTGTTTAACATCTACATACTCCCTCTCTGCCATTTACTCTCAAATCTAAAACTTAAGTTCTATATATACGCAGACGATGTTCAAATTTTAATCCCAATATCCAATTCACTGGACTCAACACTCAGGTTATGGAACTCTCACCTGCAAACGATCAATCATCACCTCTCAAGCCTCAATTTGGTGCTCAACACTTCCAAGACAGAACTATTGCTAATCACTCCAGAAGGCAGTCCCTTCCAACACCAACTGCAAACCAACATACAAATATCCCACGCTAGAGATCTTGGAGTCATTATTGATAGTCACTTGAACCTAAAGCAATTTATAAAACACACTACAAAGGAGTGCTTCTACAAGTTACAAGTATTCAAAAAACTCAAAATGCTCCTATTCCATTATGATTTCAGATCTGTCCTCCAAGCCATTCTGTTTTCCAAGATCGACTACTGCAATTCCATTTTGCAAGGTCTCCCAGCTTCTACTATAAAACCCCTCCAGTTGCTCCAAAATGCAACAGCGAGAATTTTGACGAATACCAATCGGAGAGCGCATATCTCTCCCATTCTAAAAGATCTTCACTGGCTCCCAGTAAACTTCAGGATTCTCCATAAATCACTCACAATTATCCACAAATATATTCACCATCAGACCCCTCTTGAGCTGCTACACCCCCTCAAACTGCACTCGACGGCCAGACCTTTAAGGGATGCCTAAAAGGGATCCTTACATGTTCCTCCTATCAAAGTTGTGCACCACTCAAACATCAGAGACCGGACATTCTCTATCACAGGTCCCTCCATCTGGAACGCCATGCCTTCGGACCTCAGGTAGGAAACTTGTCTACTAACTTTTAAAAAGAAACTAAAGACATGGCTGTTCTGCTGAGCCTTCCCCACCACTAGTCCAACAGCCTGACTTAGAATTGTTCCAGCAATTATGTAAATAAATAAATGCTAAATCACGCTTACAAGTTATCATGAGGACAGCTCCTTGCCTCCCTCCCATACTCTCTTGTATATTTTACTCTATCTTGTTCTCCCTTTCTTATTTCCTACTGCCAGTTAAGGCATCCTTGTTATAATGTAACTTTATACTCCTTCAAATTGTCTCTTGTTGATTGGTTGGTTATAGTTACTGCTTAGTTCGATGTAAACCGAGTTGATTTGATTGGTATCAAGAAAGTCGGTATATAAAAGCCTTTAATAAATAAAATAAATTGATGTAGAGAGCAGTGCTGGAGCTGCATAAAAGTGAAGTATCAAGCCTAATTGGTTAGGGGTAGTAACCGCCGCAATAAGCAAGCTACTCCCATGCTTATTTGTTTACTCAGACGATGCAATTTAATCCTTGTTGGTTGTCTTAATATAAATCCTCTTTTCTTCATTTCCCCTGCCGTTGAAGCAGTGAGCTGTGCTGTATATGTATTCAAAGTAACATATCAGGCTTAATTGGTTCGGGGTAGTAACCGCCGCGATAAGCAAGCTACTTCCACGCTTATTTGTTTATCCAGCCTGGGCAATTTATTCCTTGTTGGTTGTCTTAATATAAATTAGAGATGTGAATCGTTTTCCATATCGTCTTAACGATAGAAATCATGTGGCAGGGCAAGAAAATCTTGTTAGGCACGATTTTTTAGTTAAAAAATCGTTAAAAAATGTTTTTTCCGATTAGTGCGCACTAACTGGGAGTTAGTGTGCACTAACTGAAAATAATACAATTTGACACTTTTCAGGTCAGTTAAGGTCAGTTTAGGAATGAATATGTATTCCTATTGGCTGCCCTCTTATTTATTCATGTTACCAAGCTTCCCACTGACAGTATATGGGGGATGGGAAATGGAAACAGTTGGTAGCTTGACAAAACAAGTAATGTGATCAGTCAATGTGACTAGAACTTGTGCCCTAACCCTGATACCAGGGGTATTGTGATCTTCCTGCACACAGTGCCCTATCCCTATTAATACCAGGAGTGTTGTGATCTTCCTGCACACAGTGCCCTAACCCTGGCACCAGGGGTGTTGTGATCTTCCTGCACACAGTGCCCTATCCCTATTAATACCAGGAGTGTTGTGATCTTCCTGCACACAGTGCCCTAACCCTGGCACCAGGGGTGTTGTGATCTTCCTGCACACAGTGCCCTATCCCTATTAATACCAGGAGTGTTGTGATCTTCCTGCACACAGTGCCCTAACCCTGACACCAGGGGTGTTGTGATCTTCCTGCACACAGTGCCCTATCCCTGGCACCAGGGGTGTTGTGATCTTCATGTTCACAGTGCCCTATCCCTATTAATACCAGGAGTGTTGTGATCTTCCTGCACACAGTGCCCTATCCCTAATACCAGGGGTGTTGTGATCTTCCTGCACACAGTGCCCTATTCCTGATACCGGGGGTGTTGGGATCTTCTTGCACACATCCCGGTATCAGGGATAGGGCACTGCATGCAGGAAGATCACAACACTCCTGGTATCAGGAATAGGGCACTGTGTGCAGGAAGATCACAACACTCCTGGTATTAATAGGGATAGGGCACTGCATGCAGGAAGATCACAACACCCCTGGTATCAGGGATAGGGCACTGTGTGCAGGAAGATCACAATACCCCAGAGGAGTGAGGGTCAGGCAGCTCCCCCCTGTCTGTGAACCAGCCTCTCACTATTAATGCAGGGAGGGAGCTGTCTCAGACTTCACCATCCTCCCCCCCCCTCCCCCACACACCATTCACTAGCTGGGACATGGGGGAAGTCAGGAGTGAGGGTCAGGCAGCTCCCCCCTGTCTGTGAAGCCAGCCTCTCACTAGTAATGCAGGGAGGGAGCTGTCTCAGACTGGTATCAGGGATAGGGCACTGAGTGCAGGAAGATCACAACACCCCTGGTATCAGGAATAGGGCACAGGTTCTAATCATATTGACTGATCACATTACTTTTTTTGTCAACTACCAACAGTTTTCATTTCCCATCCCCCCAACCATCACCTCATTTGGAACCTTGGTAACATCAATAGATAAGAGGGCAGCCAGCCAATAGGAATACATATTCATTCCTAACTGACTTTTACTGACCTGGATAGTGTCAATAATTTGTATCATTTTCTGTTAGTGTTCCTGAGTTTCCATTTCCATTTCCCATCCCCCCAACCATCACCTCAGTGGGAACCTGGTTAACATCAATAGATAAGAGGGCAGCCAGCCAATAGGAACACATATTCATTCCTAACTGACCTTTACTGACCTGGAAAGTGTCAATTTGTATCATTTTCAGTTAGTGCGCACTAACTCCCGTTAGTGCGCACTCCCGTTAGTGCGCACTAACACGATTTAACGATTTTTAACGATAAATCGTTAGAATTTCTATTGTATCGTGTTCTATAACGATTTAAGACGATATTAAAATTATCGGACGATATTTTTAATCGTTAAAAAACGATTCACATCCCTAATATAAATCCTATTTTCTTCATTTCCCCTGCTGTTGAAGCAGTGTACTGTGCTGTATATGTATTCAAAGTGACTATCAGGCTTAGTTGGTTTGGGGTAGTAACCACCGCAACAAGCAAGCTACTACCATGCTTATTACTTTACCCAAACTATGCAATTCAGTCCTTGTTGGTAGTTGTCTGAATGGAAATCCTCTTATCTTCATTCCCCCCTGCCGTTGAAACAGTGAGCTATGCTATAAATGTATTCAAAGTGAAGTATCAGGCTTAATAGGTTTGGGGTAGTAACTGCCGCAACAAGCAAGCTACTCCCACACTTATTTGTGAGTGAAAATCCTTTGTCCCACATTTCCTCTTGCCGTTGAAGCATAGAGCAATGTTGGAGTCACATTAACCATGTGTATGTTTAATGAATAAGGGTATTAATCACCAGGTAGTAGCCAACATTCCCGCAAGCCACCCCCATGGCTCTTCTCTTCATTCACATCCTCAAGGCTTTATGGATCCACAGTGTTTTTCCCACGCCCCTTTGAAATCCTTCACAGTTTTAGTCTTCACCACTTCCTCCGGAAGGGCATTCCAGGCATCCACTACCGTCTCCGTGAAGAACTACTTCCTGTCATTGGTTCTGAGTCTTCTTCCCTGGAGTTTTATATTGAGACCTCTGGTTCTGCTTATTTTTTTGCAATGGAAAAGGTTTGTCGTTGACTTTGGATCATTAAAACCTTTCAAGTATCTGAAGGTCTGTATCATATCACCCATGTTCCTCCTTTCCTCCAGGGTATACATATTTAGATTCTTCAATCTCTCCTCATAAGGCATTCGATGAAGACTATACACCTTTTGGTCGCCCTTCTCTGGATCGCCTCCATCCTGTCTCTGTCCCTTCGGAGATACGGTCTCCAGAACTGAGCACAGTACTCCAGATGCGGCCTCACCAAGGACCTGTACAAGGGGATAATCACTTCCCTTCTATACTCGATATTCCTCTCTCCATGCAGCCCAGCATTCTTCTGGCTTTAGCTATCACCTTGTCACATTGTTTTGCCGACTTCAGATCGTTAGACACTATCACCCCAAGGTCTCTCTCCTGCTCCGTGCACATCAGCCCTTCACTCCCCATTAAATACATTTCTTTCGGATTTCCACACCCCATATACATGACTCTGTACTTCTTGGTATTGAATCTCAGCTGCCATATCTTCGACCGATCTTCCAGTTTCCTTAAATCCCGTCTCATTCTCTCCACTCCTTCCAGCGAATCCACTCTGTTGCAGATCGTAATATCATCTGCAAATAGACAAATTTTACCTTCTATCCCGTCCGTGATGCCGCTCACGAAGATATTGAACAGGACCAGTCCCAGCACCGACCCTTGTGGCACTCCACTCAACACTGCTCTCTCTTCCGAGTAAGTTCCATTAACCATCACACATTGTATTCTGTCCTTCAACCAGTTTGCTATCCAGGCCACTACCTTGGCACTCACTCCCAAGCTTCTCATTTTATTCATTAGCCTCCTGTGTGGGACCATATCAAAAGCTTTGCTAAAATCCAAGTAGATGGCATTGAGCGCTCTTCCTTGATCCAATTCCTTAGTCATCCAATCAAAAAAGTCTATCAGATTCATCTGACAGGACCTTCCGTTTGTGAAATCATGCTGCCTCTGGTCCAGCAATGACTCCAATACTTTTACCATCACCGAGGTGAAGCTAACCGGCCTGTAGTTTCCAGCCTCCTCTCTGCTCCCACTCTTGTGAAGAGGGACCACTGCCGCTCTTCTCCAATCAATCGGCATCACTCCCGTTTCCAGGGATCTATTGAACAGGTCACTCAGCGGAGCCGCCAGCACATCTCTGAGCTCTTTCAGTATCCTGGGATGAACCTCATCAGGACCCATGGCTGTGTCTACTTTCAGTTTTCCTAATTCTTCCCATACATTCTCTTCCATAAATGGAGTTTCATCCATCCCACTCCCCTCCAGTTTCTTGTTAACTAGCATCAGTCCTTCTCCGGGTCTTCTTTAATGAACACCGAACTGAAGTATTCATTTAATATTTCTGCCATTTCTTCATCTGTCTCCACCCATTGATCCTTTTCACCTTTCAATTTCACTATACCACTTTGGAATTTTCTCCTTTCACTGATGTATCTGAAAAATGTTTTGTCACCTCGCTTTACCTCTTTGGCAAACCTTTCTTCCGCTTGACTTTTCACTTTCTTGATTACTTTCTTCGTCTCCCTCAGTTTTACCAGATATTCTTCATTGTGATCCTCCCTTTGGGATCTTTTATATTTCTTAAACGCTGTTCTTGTAACTTTTATTTTCTCAGCCACCTCCTTTGTGAACCAGATAGTTTTCATTCTTTTCTTGCTTTTCTTTACTTTTCTAACATATATATTAGTTACTTCAGTAATTGCTCCTTTTAGTTTGGCCCACTGATGTTCCACATCTCTCATTTTCTCCCATCCTTCTAGTTCTTCGTCCAGGTACTTCCCCATTTCAACAAAGTCCGTGTTTTTGAAACACAAAACCCTGGTCTTCGTACAACTTCTCCATATTGTTTTAGTGATATGAAACCATACCGTTTGATGATCACTGGTGCTGAGGAGGGCATCCACCTGGACATTAGAGACATTATCTCCATTAGTGAGCACTAAATCAAGTATAGCTCCCTCCCTCATAGGCTCCATTACCATTTGTTTGAACAGAGCCACTTGCAGGGCATCCACTGACTCTCTACTACTGTTAGATTCCGCAGAAGGGATTCTCCAGTTTACATCCAGTAGATTAAAATCTCCAACAATCACCACTTCTCCCTTCTTACTCAACTTTTGGATGCCTTCAATCAGATCTCTGTCTAGTACTTCCATTTGATTTGGAGTCCTGTAAACCAGCTAACCCTTGGTCAAGGTTGTTCTCAGGACTCTGTATCTGCAATTGAGTTTGAGACCCTCCCCCTGATTGGCTTACTAAGTTAAACTTTAACTTTGCTGGACACAAGAAGCTTTAGTGCTTCCTGTCTCCTAGCTAAGCACAGCCCAAAGGATCAGATTGACCCCTGGGACAAAATATCTCACTTTCAGGTTTCAATATCAAATCTGCCCCTTACTAACAGAACAAAGCACAAACTTTGGCAAATAGAAAACTCTATTACATTAAAGCACAGGTAAATAAAATGCAATTACACTTAGATTCAGCAGAGTTTCTGGTTCCTGAGAATCCTAATGAAAGCATGAATTATTTTACCTATGTGCATCACTTTGAACTTGCAACATTAGATTTCATCTGCCGTTTAGACATCAAATCTTCCAGTCTCACAAGGTCCTCCTGCAATTTATCACAATCTGCTTCTGATTTAACAACTCTGAATAATCTTGTGTCAACTGCAAATCTGATCAACTCACTTGTCACTCCCCTTTCAAGATCATTTATAAATATATTAAAAAAGCCTGTCCAAGTACGGATTCCTGAGATACTCTACTGTTTACCTTTCTCCTATGAGGAAACTGACCGTTTAAGCCTGCTCTCTGTTTCCTGTCTTTTAAGCAGTTTTCAAACCACAAAAGGACATTGTCTCCTATCCCATGACTTTTTAATTTTCTTAGGAGTCTCTCATGGGGGACTTCTGAAAATCCAAATACACTACATCTATTTGCTCACCTTTATCCATGTTTATTAACCCCTTCAAAAAAATGAAGCAGATTTGTGTGGCAAGACTTCTCTCAGGTAAATCCAAGCTGGCTGTGTCCAATAAACCATTTCCATCTATATGTTCTGTGATGTTGTTCTTTAGAATAATTTCCATGATTTTTCCTGACACTGAAGAAAGGCTTACTGGTCTAAAGTTGCCCAGATCATGACAGGAGCCCTTTTTATATATTGGGGTTACATTAGCCAGTCTCCATTTTTCTGGTACAATGCACAAGTTAAATGATAGTTTACAAATTGCTAGAAATAGAGCTGAAATTTGATGTTTAATTCTTTCACAAGCCTGTGATCTATTCCAACAGATACAGCTGATTTGTGACTCTTCAGATTGTCAATCTGGCCTACCGCATCTTTCAGGTTCATCATAATTTTGTTCAGTTCATCTGAATCATCTCCCTTGAAAAATGTTAATGGAATAAGTATCTCCCCAATATCCTCATTAGTAAACATCGAAGTGAAGAATTAATTTAGTTTTTCCAAATGGTCTTATCTTCCCTAAGTGCCCCTTTAACCCCTCAATCATCTAATCGTCCAATTGACTCCCTCACAGGCTTCCTGCTTCAGCTATATTTTTAAAAAATTGTAATATGAGTTTTAGCCTCTAAGGCCAGCTTCCTTTCAAATTCTCTCTTAGCCTGTCATATCAAACTTTTATATTTAACTTGCCAATGCTTATGCTTTTTCCAAGTTTCTTTAGATGGATTCTTCTTCCGATTTTTGAAGGACATTTTTTTTGGCTAAAATAGCCTCTTTCACTTTGCCTTTTAACCAAGATGGCAGTCATATGGCCTTCCTTCCATATTTCTTAAACTGTGAAATGCATCTGGACTGTGCTTCTAAAATGGTATTTTTAAACAATATCCATTCCTGTTGTTTATTCTTAATCTTTGTAGCTGCACTTTCAGTTTTGTTTCTAACTATTTTACTGATTTTATCAGTCTCCATTTTGAAAGTTAAATGTTAGAGCTGTAGATTCTAGTCATTATGTCAAATTTGATCATGTTATGATCACTACTGACAAGTGGCCCCACCATTATTGCCAAATCCTGTGTTCCACTAAGAATTGGATCAAAAATGTATACTTCTCTCTTTGGTTTCTGAATCAGTTGCTCCATGAAGAAGTGATTTATTCCATTCAGGAATTTTACCTCTGTAGCATGTCTCATATTATATTTACTCACTCTCCTATTATTACTATGCTGCCAAATTTGTTAGCTTCCCTAATGCCCATCTGATCATTTTTGCCAGAAGGACTGTAGTATACCCCTTTCTCTATAATCTTCCCCAACACACATGGAATTTCTACTCATAAATATTCTACTGTGCATTAGGTCTCCTTCAAGATTGTTATTCTTTTGGACTCCATGCCATCCTGAATATAAACTGCCACCCTCCCACCAAATTCATCCACCCTAACATTGCGATATAATTTGAATTCTGGTGTAGCACTACCATTGGTTATCCTCCTTCCACCAGGTCTCTGAGATGCTAATTATGTCTACCTCCTTTTAAGGGCCAATGCAATACAGTGCACTCAGCTGAGCACACTGTTTAACCCACTGTCGGACGTGGGTTAAATAAGCGCTAATCCACCCCCTAATGCAATAGGGGGATTAGCGCCTATTTAAAGCACGTCCATCGTGGAGTAAATGAGTTAGCGCTCATCACATGCAAATGCATATGAATGAGGCTATTACTCATTCACTCCAAATGCAAAAAAATAAATGTGTGTCTCAGACACACATTTATCGCTCAGATATTAACGCCTGCCAGGGGGAGGCATTAATAGCTGAGCACACTGAAAAAAAGTACAGAAAAGCATAAAAAACTGCTTTTCTGTACTTTTTATAAAGTTAAAAAAAAGAAAAAAAACACTCTGCTGGTTGCTTTGAAGACCAGCGCCGATATGCTCGGCGTCGGTTTTCATAACCGGACCGCCGCTGATCGACTTCCTGCAGTCGATCTCCTGCCGGCGCCATTTTCCGTACGGAAAACGATTTGCGGCAAGAAATCGCTTCCTGAACCCCGCTGGACTCCCAGAAACTTTTGGCCAGCTTGGGGGGGCCTCCTGACCCCCACAAGACTTGCCAAAAGTCCAGCGGGGGTCCGGAACGACCTCCTGCGTCGAATCGTTTTTGTCTATGGCCGCCGCCATTTTGCGGTGGCCATTTTGCAAAATGGCGCCGGCTGAAGACAACAGGATTCAATTGAGGGGGGCCGTTCCGGACCGCCGCCGTTCTGGACCACCGCTGGATCCCCAGGTAATTTAAAGCATTTGGGGGGGGTTCGGGAGGGTGGGGGATTTAATTTAAAGGGTCGGGGGTGGGTTTTAGGGGGTTTTAGTGTGTCGGCTCACGATTTTAATGATTTTCACGATAGTTTACACACCCAAACGGCAACAATACGATTCCCTCCCCCTCCCAGCCGAAATCGATCGTTAAGACGATCGAGGACACGATTCACATCTCTAGCCAACAGTAAGACAAGATGTTCGTCTCTTTGTTGACTCCTGTCCCACCTGCGCATTGCAGAAACCGCTTGGCGGGAAACCTAGAGGATTGTTACACCCTTTGCCTATCCTGGTGGATCCCTGGATGCACATCTCCACTGACTTTGTGGTGGATCTCCCAGCATCAGACGGGAACACGGTCATCTGGGTGGTTGTGGACCGGTTCTCCAAAATGGCACATTTTGTTCCCCTGTCGAAATTGCCTTCAGCGCCCGACTTGGCTAATTTGTTTGTCCAACATGTGTTCCGACTTCATGCTCTTCCCCAGGACATCGTATCAGACCGAGGACCACAATTCACCGCCCGCTACTGGAAGGCATAATGTAAATGCTTCAAGGTCCAGATGAGTCTCTCATCAGCCTTCCACCCTCAGAGTAATGGGCAGAACGAACGTACGAACCGGACTCTGAAGACCTTCCTGTGTTCCTTTGTAAACGAAAGACAAGACAATTGGGCCAAACTACTCCCATGGGTGGAATTTTCATACAACAGTCATACACACTCTGCTACAGGAAGTTCTCCCTTCCTAGCTGTCTATGGGAAGCAACTTTGTCCGCCCTTGCCCTCGCCTGAACCATGCGCAATGCCAGCAGTGCAACTCTCTGCCCGCCAGCTACTTGCCCTCTGGACGTCTATCCAAAAGAAGATGCAAAGAGCTGCCCGCGCTGCCAAAAAATGGGCAGACAGCCACCGACAGCCAGCACCAGTCTACCTCCTTGGGGACCGTGTACGGCTGAGTACAAAGAATCTACAACTTTGGATTCCTTCCCGCTGACTCACCCCCAGATTCTGCGGGCCATTCTGTGTTGCCGAGCACGTAGGAGCTGTGTCCTATCGCTTGCGCTTACCCTCCTCTATGCATGTGCACAATGTCTTCCATGTGTCGCTCTTGAATCCTCTCATCCTCTCTAGGTACCATCCCCGAGCTCCCGAATCTACAGATCCTTCTGTGCCAGGAGATACCACCTACCAAGTTTGGGAGGTTCTAGATGTCAGATTTCATCAATGCCGCTGGGAGTACCTCATCGCCTGGGAAGGCTGTGGATCTGAGGACAACACATGGGAGCCAGTCCGCAACATCCTTGATAAAGACTTACTGAAAGCCTTCCATCAAGACCATCCAGGTAAACCCGGGCCTGCTAAGAGGGGGCGTAAGAGGGGAGGTACTGTTGCGGTCCCAGTCGTGGCAGCCGCAACTAGGCCCTTACCTCCTTGGTCCCGGCCCGTCTCCGAGGGTCTGCAGCCTGTTTCGCGGCATCCCCGCGGGGGGAATGCTGCCGAGAAGCCCTGCCTGGACGCCTTCTCCCTAGACACGCACACGCGCACAAGCTGCACTTATGAAGGCCGTTTCCTGCCACTGAAGGCTCCGCCCTATCCGTGACATCAGAAGCCGTGGCCTATGTAAGGCCGCCGCGGAGCCCAGGACTTTGCCTTGCAATGGGGTTCCTTGTGATTCTCTGTTGCGCTGTGCCCCGGAGTGTGCTATTGCGTTAGCAACTCCATTCCTGCCTGAGACTTGTTTCACTCCATGCCCAAGTCTTGCTTCTGTCTGGCTTGTTGCAGTAACCTGTCATGCTTCAGTTTCAGCTTGGTTCCAGTTGCCAGTCCTGCTTCAGCTCCTGTCTGGTTCCAGTAGCCAGTCCTGCTTCAGTTCCTGTCTGGTTCCAGTAGCCAGCCCTGCTTCAGCTCCTGTCTGGTTCCAGTAGCCAGTCCGGCTACATTATGTAAACCGATGTGAAGGTTTGTCCGATGTGTCGGTATATAAAAATTTAATAAACCATTAAACCATTAAACCAGTTCCTGCTTGCTTCAGTCCCAGCCTGCTTCAGTTCCTGCCTGACTCCTGATCCCTGCCTGCCTGCTCCAGCTCCAGCTTCCGTGATCTCCTAAGGCCCAGCGGCCGGGCTCCAACGGGCTCCTCCCGGGGGAGTACCGGCTTCCAGGGTGAATCACCTAAGTCCCAGCGGCCGGGCTCCTATGGGCTCCACCCGGGGGAGTACCGGCTTCCAGGGTGAAGCTCACGTCCAGCTCTTGCCTGGTATCCGCCTCCCGACCTGTCACTCACTAGAGACTATAGTACACCTCTCCACAGTCTCTCACAGGTCGGCCCATGGGTCCACTAAACAGTTCACTGACAACACCTTTGAATAACATAATCATTGACCTCCTTTGACTGCTCCTTTTTTGTTGTGTTTTGACCTTTGCTTCAAATTTACTTCTTACAACGGAAACAGCTTGATTCTTCTAACAGTACTCAAAACAGCTCCACTATCGTGATTAGACACATGTAGGTCCTATTAAGCTTATTGAGGTTAATATTCAAAGCTAAATATTTTAATGGATAACTTGTGAATTAGATGGATAACTTGTATTATCCATCTAAATGGCTTTGAATATTCACCTCAGTATGCTCCTACGTAAGGCAATTTTTTAACTCAGAGGTAATTTTGGTTTGCTGTAACAAAGGATGTGAGGACTAAATGCAGTCCTCACATCCTTTGTTACAGCAAACCTTTTGGGTTTTTTTTATTCTTATAGCAATTACTTTTGAAATATTACTATAATTTTTCTTTCACAATGAAAGTGTAGAGAATGTTGTGTAGGTCAACTCCTAAAATGCATTGTTATTTTATTTTTAGGCAGCAGAATGTGATAAAATGTATAAGGATGTGAAGACTTTTACAAGGGAGTATATGTAGTTTAGGGATGTGAATCGTGTCCTCGATCGTCTTAATGATCGATTTCGGCTGGGAGGGGGAGGGAATCGTATTGTTGCCGTTTGGGGGGGGTAAAATATCGTGAAAAATCGTGAAAAATCGTTAAAAATCGAAAAATCGAAAAACCGGCACATTAAAACCCCCTAAAACCCACCCCCGACCCTTTAAATTAAATCCCCCACCCAAATAACTTAAATAACCTGCGGGTCCAGCGGCGGTCCGGAACGGCAGCGGTCCGGAACGGGCTCCTGCTCCTGAATCTTGTCGTCTTCAGCCGGCGCCATTTTCCAAAATGGCGCCGAAAAATGGCGGCGGCCATAGACGAAAAAGATTGGACGGCAGGAGGTCCTTCCGGACCCCCGCTGGACTTTGGCAAGTCTCGTGGGGGTCAGGAGGCCCCCCACAAGCTGGCCAAAAGTTCCTGGAGGTCCAGCGGGGGTCAGGGAGCGATTTCCCGCCGCGAATCGTTTTCGTACGGAAAATGGCGCCGGCAGGAGATCGACTGCAGGAGGGTCGTTCAGCGAGGGTTCCGGCGCCTCGCTGAACGACCTCCTGCAGTCGATCTCCTGCCGGCGCCATTTTCCGTACGGAAAATGGCGCTGGCCATACGCGTATGGCCGGCGCCATTTTCCGTACGAAAACGATTCGCGGCGGGAAATCGCTCCCTGACCCCCGCTGGACCTCCAGGAACTTTTGGCCAGCTTGTGGGGGGCCTCTTGACCCCCACGAGACTTGCCAAAAGTCCAGCGGGGGTCCGGAAGGACCTCCTGCCGTCCAATCTTTTTCGTCTATGGCCGCCGCCATTTTTCGGCGCCATTTTGGAAAATGGCGCCGGCTGAAGACGACAAGATTCAAGAGCAGGAGCCCGTTCCGGACCGCTGCCGTTCCGGACCGCCGCTGGACCCGCAGGTTATTTAAGTTATTGGTGGGGGGGGGTTCGGGAGGGTGGGGGATTTAATTTAAAAGGGTCGGGGGTGGGTTTTAGGGGGTTTTAGTGTGCCGGCTCACGATTCTAACGATTTATAACGATAAATCGTTAGAATCTGTATTGTATTGTGTTCCATAACGGTTTAAGACGATATTAAAATTATCGGACGATAATTTTAATCGTCCTAAAACGATTCACATCCCTAATGTAGTTCCTTGACCCAGAGCTCTTATAATCCAAAGGGCAGATCTACTAACCAGTGGGATCTCTTGCAGGCTAGCATCATTGTTCACATGCTAGTTTCCTATGCATGCAAATGAACTGAGAAGAAGCAACTTGTGCACATTTGAAACTCACCTTGGAATGCTTCTAAACCTCCTCTTCCCCCCCCCCCCCCCTGTTAACATTTATGCCTGACACTGCAAGTAGTTGTGTACATGTGATGTTTACAAAATAGCATATACATGTGAAACCCACATATGACTCTTTGAAAATTATCCCATAATGTATACTTTAAAATAGATGGAGAAAAGAGAACTGATTTAGCACTCAGTGGCATGATTCTTGTATATTTTTTTGTGATTTTAGATTCAATCCTTAAGTCAGCATTACAGCTATTTTTCCTATTTATTTATTTATTTATTGAAGTTTAAACAATTTACATTCCTGATAACTTGGAACCATAAATCAGCCTCATATTATACATAGAAAGGTTACTTTTCAAAAAGATTTCTGCAGGTTAAACTGTTTTTTATCAACAGATATTAGATCTTTTAAAATTGCTTGTCCAATATTTAGATAATTTACTTACATTTGTCCTGTTAAATCATGATTAGCTGGACTAGGTAGAGGTGCTCCTGTTATTGGAGTTGGAGAGTGGTTTAAAGTTATGCACATACATTTGAATATTTCAATGAATATGGGTACATTTTTCTGTGCACTAAATAGTAGGTATTAGTGTATGTGTGTATAGATTTATTAGGCTAATTTTCAATGCAGACTTATGTTCTTTGAAAATAATCATATTTGCCAAATAACATGCAAGATGTTTAAAATTATCTGTATTATATACAAACCGATAAGCAATAAAGCCCCAACAAAGGAAACAATAAATTGCTATAACACAAACTCACCTATGAGAATGCCAAGAAAGGAAAAGAAGAAATAATTAGAATGCCATCCCTTCAAAAATAAAAGGAAACAAGAAGACAAGAAGGAGACAGAGGAGAAGAACAATATCCATTAAACTATGCTTCTCAATTCAAGTTCTAGATTGAAGAACACCATTATCATTATTATTATTTTCATGATTTGCACACGGGATACCTAATGTATGAGGTGTTGTATAGAGACACAAAATAGACAGTCCCTACTCCTAAGAGCTTGCAATCTAGTCAAGTTGGTCCAGACAAGACAAACAAACAAAGCATAGGAAAAAGAAACACAAGAGGCTTTGAGTGAAAAGAGTGAAGCAATGATTGGAAAACAGAAGCAGGTGGATGAAAGGTAAATTAACTAGAAGGAGAAATGTTAATTCAGTAAAGTTGCAAAGAATGAGGCCTCTAACAATTCTGTATAAGAAAATAGCCATTGGATTGGGTGAGAGTAGAGAAAGAATGATTCACTTGAGGACAGAGCTATTTAAACCAACTAAAAAAATCTTGACTACTATCATCTTGGAACCAGACCATGCATTCAGAAATCCTTGGATCTGAATTAGGTCATAAAACACACTCTTTAAATTTAACATAAAATTTACAAGGAAACCAGAGAAAGAAGCTTGCCCTCAAGGACAAAACGTCATGACATTTAGCAATAAAGGCCTAGCACCTTTGCTGTGTCTAACCTTTGAGAAATGAGAACATACAAGAACTTTATATCCCCAAAACAGTACATTCATAAATCTGAAATATAATATTGTAGAAAGGTAATAATGTATTTTGTGCTGAATTATTAATTCCACTGATACAAGAATATTTATTGCGTGCTCTGGATGTGGGAGAAATGGCTGAGAAATCCTATCATAGTAAGAATACTGAACATTTCCTTGTAAAAATCATACAGCACACTCTGCTGCTAACAAATTATTTGTGGAGGTTATATGCAAATTTAGCATTTCACAGACTGGGGAGGGGACTAACATTCATAGGTGACATTTTTGCAGCTCTGCCACAAGTTCTGAATATAAAACACACATATGTCTAATCATCCACAGAGCACTGGATAAGTATATCAAACGAACAGGACTGTCAAAGCAGCCCTCAGGAAAGTTGTGAGTTCCACTGGAAAAGACAGGGCTACAAACTTACCTTTAATACTAGTGTCCATAAGTAGTACATCATGCCTGAACTCCCATGACACTCCTTATCAAATATTCCATGACTCTCTATATCACTAATGAATATGTACATCATAATCCTAGTGATGATGATACTGATCTTACTGTTGTTTTATAACGGTACTCGCCTCTAGGCGGCCCCCCCAGCCAGCAGGGATCCTCACTGGGCCACACTTGGATCTGCTCTAGCCTCTACCTTGAAAACTGCATAACGCACCAAGACCAGTCCTATAAAACCCTCCCTCACAGTGTACTCCCTGTCTGAGCATGTATGTGATCCCTTGTCCTTGTATTACTTGCCAAGTGTCCCTGTTGTGGGATTCCTCATTCTTCTTGTAGGCCTTGCCTGGTTCATTGATCTGTTAAAGCCTCTCAGTTGTCTTTCATGATTGTGTGCTTGTAACCTTGCTCTGTCCTGTGTTAGGCCTCCCAGTGTCCTTTCTTGCCTGTGTGTTCCTAGCTTTGCTCTATCCTGTATTGGGTCTCCCCATGGCTTTTCTTGTCTGTGTGTTTCTAGCATTCCTCTGTCCCATGTTAAACCTCCCAGTGATTTTTCTTGCTGTGTGTTCTTAGGTTTGTTCTTGTTCTGTGTTAGACCTTTCAGTGGACCCAGGGCCGGTGCAAGGGTACTGGGCGCCTTAGGTGACCCTTGCACTGCCGCCCCCCCCCCTCCGGTCATGCCCCATCCCTGGTTGCGCCCCCCCCCCTACCTATTTCGGTGCTTTGTGCTTCTCAGGACTCTGAGCCATAGGGGGTGCTGAAGAGCGGCCTATATGGTGCCGCAAGCGGGGCCTATCCCGCTCGAGGCAAAGAGAAATAGAAACAGTCGGTGCCGAAACAGGTGGGGGGGGAGGGGGGGGGCGCTACACTGTGTGCTTTTCGGGGCTGCTCGCGGCCCTGAGAAGCACACAGCACCGAAATAGGCAGGGGGCTGCTCTTCGGCACCTCCTACGGCTCGGCGCCCTAGGCAACTGCCGAAGTTCACCTAATGGACGCGCCGGCCCTGAGTGGACCCCTATCCAAGTGTTTCCCTTGTGCTATTTTTTTGTTTTTCTGTGGTTGTTAAGACCTTAGTTTGGTCTGTGGATCTACACTGCCTTGTGCTTACTTGCCCATCCTTGTCTTATCGGTGCACACCGCTCTTAGTACTCAATGTGGTCAGTCCCTTCTTGTCCCTTGCCCCTCACTGTCTGCTGGTTCCAGTGTAATTGGGCATTCAAAGATGAAATTTTTTCATGCACTGCATGACACTGCATACCGTCTCCCCCATAAGAAATGCCAGCCTCCAGCACATGAGGGCACAACCCAAAGGGAAGGTGACAGGTCAGGCAGCAGAACTCATCCCTAACTCACCTGCACCTGACCCACGCATACCCCTGCTAAGGTATACCTTCAAATGGGCCAGTGAGACCATATGTTCATTATATCAATTATAGAGATTAAAACCACTCTGCAAGTCAGACCCAAGTCCCTTGAGAAAGCATCCCATTTGCCAGAAAAGCATTCATGTATTAGTCCCCTCCCTGATTGAATAAGGTTATCAGGTAATGTACTGTAATTTTTTTTAAGGGAACCTGTAACCACAATTTGCCTCTAGCTTAGAATGGTCCTTGTACAGTGTCCAATAATATTTTTCATGTAGTATATTAGATCAGCTTTCCATCAGGAAAGAAGAATGTATGTATTTCACAACTAAAGAACTTTGCCTAAACATTCACGGTAGGACACTGTATGGTTGCATTCAATATTTGTCCTAATATTAAGTTGCATTCAGTACATGAAAAGCTCTCTCTTCTGACTGAGTGACCAATTAGTTATAACCAGTACATGAAAAGATTTCTTCTCTGAATGCCCAATTACAGGGGTCCCATTCTTTTTTGGAGCATGGGCCCCTTTTTCAACCTCCAACTATCTTGTGGACACTAGCATGCTTCTCTTTCATTTTTACCTGTACTTATGTGCTGTATATAGAAAAGCTATTAATGTAATAACAAATATGCACCTCAGACTCATTTGTATTTTGGAAAACTTCATCCATTGCTGGGAGGAGCCTGGTTTGCCCCTTCCTTAGACTATTTTCTGCCACTCTTTTGATTCCACTTTGCCACTGTCTGTTTGTCTAAGTACCTTGCAGTTTTTTTCTCCCTTCTCATGATTTCTTCTCAGAAGTTTAATTAGAACTGATAAGAAAATTACCTTTATGGAACCCAGAAGAGACTGCACTGCTTCCCCCTTAGCTTTTAATGGCAAACTAATTAACTAATGAAAGAAATAAACAATTGTTTTTCATATAGAAACTAAGGAAGCAAATTTGGGCCCCAACAAAAATGTGCATACCGGGCCACCCCACCTTTTACCTCACCCAGTGCACCGAGTAACATGGCGACAGGTGGGGGACCCTTTCCCTCCTGACCCGTCCTGCCCTCAGGTTGCTTACCAGGTGGCTGGCAAGGCTGCGGCAATGTCGTGCCTTGTGCAGTGTTGGCACAATGGGAGCGGGGCTCGCACATGAAAGGGCCTGTGAGGTTTCCTGCGGGCCTGCTCATGCATGGGATGTTGGACAATGGCTACCCGGAACGTAGTTGTACATACCAGCTCTATTTGAATCGGTCGTCATCCCGGGCAGTGCCATTTTGCAGCAGCACCATTTTGTGGTGGCTTCAGTATTGGTTCATCATGAGGTTGGCTCAGGGGGCAGTGCATTACCGTGGTCCCACAGACAAAAATAAATAAATAAATAAAAGGAAAAATGGACCACCTCAAGCAAAGGATTTATAGAGGAGCATTCCTCCTTAGCCATCTCAAGCGAGAAGTCATACCCCCCACCATCTCCTTTGTAATACATACAGTACCCATGTCACATGGTAGGAGCACTGGATGGCCCATGCCATTTTTAAAGATGGCGCCAGCCATCCAGTGCTCCTGCCATGTGACAGGGGCCAGCCAATGGCATGGATACCCTGTCGAATGGTAAGGGCAAAGGGCCATCGGCGCCATTTTTATTAGCGCAACCGACGGCCCGAGACCGGGAGATCGCTCCCGGGACTTCTGCTAGATCACCAGGTATTTGTAAAAAGTTTTTGGGGGGTTCAGGAGGGTGGGGGAAGCTAAGGGGTCAGTTTTAAAGGGTTGGGGTGTTTTTTTTTTTTTATCGGGCCATCGGCGCCATTTTTATTAGTGGCAGCCGACGGTCCAAGAGCGGGAGATTGGTCCCGGGGCTTCCACTGGACCACCAGGTACATGTAAAACGTTTTTGGGGGGTTGGGAGGGTGGGGGAAGGTAAGGGATTAGTTTTAAAAGGTCGGGGTGGGTTTAGGGGTTGTTTTGGTGTGCCGGTTTTCCCGCTCTCCCGCCAAATAACTCCCGTTAGTGGACACTAACCCGATTAACAATTTTTTCATGATAAATCGGGGGAATTTCTATTGTATCGCACTCTTTAACGATTATTGACGATTTAAAAAATATCAGACGATATTTTAAATCATCAAAAAACGATTCACATCCCTATTGTACCATTACTCTGCTAATATCATACCTGTTCCAGTCGGGATGGCTTCCTTCTCTCCCATCCTGTTCTCTCCACACTGGCAGTGACAGCTCTAATCTGGACAAATGGCTCCTGAGATTCATCCCTCAATCCAATATCATCCTTTAAGGATTCAAAAGATAGTCACCCTGTTCATGCCACAATTTTCCTAAATCTGAAACTGGCATCCCATCAGTCTGCCCTCTCAGGATGAAAAGTGGATACAGATTTAGATGGATTATCTCACAAAAAAGCAAGCAGTGACATAGGTTGCACCACAATATGCAACTCCTTACATAAAGCTCATCATGTTTTAACAATGCTTGCAATTATTGGGCTGAATCATAGCACTCTCTCAGCTGAGAGGGAGCAGGGGCTTCCACAACCCCTGATTCAAGAGAAAACCAATATTGCGAGTTGTCCTAGCCCATCCATGTTTTCAGACATGCCAGCCATGCAGCCCAATAATATCCAAGCAAATTAGGGAATGCTATGCCCCCTTTAATTTTCTTTTCCATAATATTTGCATTTTCATATGTGGCACTTTTCCCTGCCAGACAAAGTAGGACAGCAGACTATTCAGAATGATAAAGAATTTCATGGGTAACGTATATGAACCAAAGGAGTTCATTCATTTTAAGAATGTCAGTTCTGCCTGCTTATGACACCATAAGACCCTCCTACCTCTTCAAACCCTCTTGGACCTTATTGAGCACTAAAGCATAGTTAGTTTTATATATAACAGAACATTTCCTGGGCAGGAATATGCCTAAATATTTGAACCCATCCTGAGGCACCCACAAATGAGAAAAACAGTTTGGAATTCTGGCATTTGTATCAAGTTTGAATCTAAAGAATTCTGATTTCTGAAAATTGATCTTGTAGCCTGAGTCCCTACTGTATTAGGAAAGAATGTACAGTAACCTGTGCATTAATGTCTTAGCTTTAGTTATAAGCAACAGGACATCATCGACATATAATAAGATGTTATGGGTGTTATCATTAAATTGAAAGCACTTCTATCCTGTCATCTGCCCTGATCACCTGAGTCAGAACCTCTATAGCCAACTCAAACAACAAGCAGGCAAGGATAACTCCGGAAGCATATCTTGCCTAATGAGAAAGGGATCAGAACAATCTGTTTGCTAATAACCCAGCAGTATGGTATGAGTATAATGCCCCAATCCAGTCCAAGAACTTAGAGTCAAAGTTGTAGGCCTGCAGCACAACAAAAAGAAATGGCAATTTGAGCCTCCCAAAGACCTTTTCTGCATCTAATGCAAAGATTCAGCCCAGAATTTTGAACCTGTATGCAATGGAGATTATATCAAATATTCTTCTTGTATTAGCTGTTGATAATCTACCCTTTACAAACACTGTTTTGAATTTTTGAACAGGTAACTGCATGAGGTTTCTCAGTGAGTTGCAACACCTTGGCCAGCACTTTTATGTCTGCTTTAAGTATGGAAATTGGATGATAGGAACCAGGGTCCAACTCATCTTTCTTCTTTTTGGGAATTAGAACAACGTTGGCCTCAGACAGCCTATGAACAAATGTAGGCTGCTCCTGCAGATGCTCAAATGCCCTGACTAAAACAGGGAAAGTTCAGGGGGAAAAAATTATAAAATGCTAAGTAAAACTGTTCTGGGCTGGGGAACTTTCTGTTTGCAAGACCCTTAGTATAGCTCAGCTTGTGAGATAGGGGCTCTGTTTTCATTTTGTTCTGCCATCAGTTTGAGCATAGCCATCTTGTCCAAATAACTATTGACAGTCTCCAGCAAAAAAAAAGACTCAACTCCTAAGTATAATTCAGCAAAAAAGGATTGGAAAGTTTCATTAATTACCTTTAGGTTGGGAGTACCATGCCAACCCTTAGTTCTGCTATGAGCAATTACGTTATCCTGAAACCACTTTTGTAACATATTCGCAAGCAGTCTGCCTGTTTTGTTAATGCATTCATAGAGTTTCTGATGGGAAAAACTAAACATTTTTTTCAATTTGATCAATCTATATTCAATCCAACTCCTTCCAGCTAGACTGCAATTGTTTCCATACCTTCTTAGAACAAGTAAGCGTATGCTACTGTTCCAGCAAGGCTATATTTTTCCCTAGTGATCTCTATTTCTTTTGCTTAGCCTGTTTGAGGTGACTAGTATAACTGATAATTCAGCCTCTAAAGTTTTAATTGAGAGATTCCCATATTAGAACTGGGGCACATTCACCAGAAGCATTTCTCTCAAGATAGGCGGCCTTGCATATCATGTCAGTAAAATCCTACCAACCTAGAACTGATAAATTCAATCCCCATGAACTCCTATAGCTGAGAGACTGAGAAATGTGTGCAGGGCTAGGAAACCTGGACTCAGTTGTGAGATAGGAAATGATAAGATTTTTATTATAAAAAAAAAAAAAAAAAGAAACAAACAACACAACAGCATACAAGGAGACTTGGCAGTTCTTACAAGTTAACTTTTTATGGATATAATAACATAAGACTTGCCCTACTGTTTCAGACGAAGGGCTCATCAAGTCCAGTTTGTTTATAAAAGTGTCCAAGCTGGTCACAAGTACCTGGCAGGATCCTAAGGGTAGATAGATTCTAAGCAGTGGATCTCTGCAACTCTACCTTAATAATGTTTAACGGACTTTTCCTTCAGGAACTTGTCCAAATCTTTTTAAAATGAAGCTACACTAATAGCTTTCACCACATCCTCTGGCAACAAATTCCAGTCCTTAATTATGTGTTGAGTAAAAAAATATTTTCTCTTATTAGTTTTAGATGTATTACCGAGCAACTTCATTGTGTGTCCCCAGGCCTTTGTACTTTTTGAAAGAGTAAACAACTGATTAATGTTTACTCATTCCATTCCATTCATTATTTTATAGACCTCTATCATATTTCCCCTCAGCCATCTCTTCTCCAAGCTTAAGATTACTAACCTCTTTAGCCTTTCTTCATAGGGGAATTGTTCCATCCCCTTTATCATCTTGGTTGCTCTTCTCTGTACCTTTTCTAATTATGCTTTATTTTTCTTGAGCTGTGGTAACCAGAACTGTACACCATACTCAAGAAGAGGTCACACCATGGAGCAATACAGAGGCATTATGATATTCTCTGTTTTATTCTTCACTCCTTTCCTAATAATACCTAGAATTCTATATGCTTTCTTGGCTGCTGCTGCACCCTGAGCAGAACAATTCCACATATTTTCAAGGATGACACCTAGAACCTTTTCCTGAGTGGTAACCCGCAATGTTGAACCTTGCATTGTTTAGCCTTAATTTGGGTTACTCTTCCCTAAGTGCACCACTTTGCATATATCCATATTAAATTTAATTTGCCATTTACATGCCCGGTCTCCCAGTTGTGCAATATCCTCTTGCAATTTCTCTAAATCCTCTAGTGATTTAACAACTTTGAATAATTTTGTGTCATCTGCAAATTTGATCACCTCACTTGTTCCCATTTCCAGGTCATTTATAAATGTATTAAAAAGCAGTGGTCCCAGAAGAGATCCTGGGGTAGTCCACCATTCACATTTTTCCACTAGGAAATTTACCATTTAGCCCGACTCTCTGTTTTCTATCTTTTAACCAATTGGCAATCCACAATAGGACACTGCCCCCTATCCCATGACTTTTTAATTTCTTAAGAGGTTTGTCATAAGGGACTTTTGCCAATTGCTTTCTGGAAATCCAGATACACTATATCAACTGGCTCATCTTTATCCTCATGTCTATTTATGCCCTCAAAAATATAGAAACATTTTGAGGAACGACTTCCCTTGGCTAAATCTATACTGGCTTTGTCCCATTAAGCTATGCTTATCTATATGTTCAATAATTTTATTCATGATGAAAGATATTTCCTAAATTTTTGCCTGGCACAGACATCAGACTCACAGGACTGTAATTTCCTGGATCACCCCTTGATCTCTTTTTAAATATTGGTGTTACATTTTTAACCCACCAGTCTTCAGGTACCATGGATGATGTTATTGATAGTTTACAAATTTCCAATAGCAGGTCTGCATTCTCATTTTGCAGTTCTTTCAGCACTCTGGGATGTATACTAACTGGTGCAGGTGATTTTCTTCTCTTTAGTTTGTCAATTTGCCCTAGCACATCTTCCAGTTCACTGACATTTGTTTCAGTTCCTCTGAATTATCACCTTTGAATATCATTTCTGACATGGGTATATATCTAAAGCTAATGAGGAGTGGAGACAATGAGTGGTATACAGTAATAGGTACAGACCACAGTACTGCTAACATTAATTCTTTGTTAAATTTCTTCGATTGAGCTCTGTAAAACAAGGTCCCTACTACTATGGGTATATCTCTTACATCTTCCTGTTATGGGAGTCTCTGTTTAGTGGATCCTTGGGCCGACCTGCTGGAGACTGGGAAAGGTGGTCAATGTATCTAATGAATAGCAGGCCAGGAGGCAGATGTTCAGGCAGGACGTAGATGCTCTTCACCCTGGAAGCTGGTATTCCCCCGGGAGGAGCCCGTAGGAGCCCAACCGCTGGGACTTAGGTGGCTTCACCCTTGGAAGCCAAAGCCTCCCCGGGAGGAGCCCGTAGGGGCCCGGCTGCTGGGACTTAGGCGGGTTGTGGATCAGGACAGGTAACTGGAACCAGACTAGGACAGTAGCAGTACTGTAGCTGGGTTCGGATTCTGGAACCAGGCAGGAACTGTAGCAGGGCTCGGGTACTGGAACCAGGCAGGAACTGTAGGAGGGAGGCAGGAACCAAGCAGGTCCTGTAGCAGGAATGGAGTGACGAAGCAAGGCGAGTCACTCCGGGGCACAGCACAACAGGAAACCAGGAGGCTAACCCGTTACAAGGCAAAGACTGGATGGCCGCGGCCGGCTTATCAAGGCCATGGCGTCTGACGTCAGGAGTTGGGCGGAGTCACCACTGGCGGGAAACGGCCTAGAAAAGCACCCAAGTGGCGTGCGCGCGTGCCTAGGAGCCGGGTATCCATGGGAGATCTCGCAGCGGTGCAGCCCCAGTGGGGACACCGCCAAACAGGCCGCAAACTAGGCCTCTGGAAGCGGGGAGCAGGTCCGGGAGCCCGGAGGTAAGGGCCTGGCCGCGGTGCTCGCGACCAGAACTGCAACACTTCCTCAGTGAATTCTGAAGCAAATAATTAATTTAGTCTCTCTGTTATGGTTTTGTAATTCCTAAGTGCTCCTTTAACCACTCACAGGCATTTTACCTTGAATATACCTGAAAAAGTTTGTATTATGAGTTTTTGCTTTCACAGCAAGCTTCTTTTCAAATTCTCTCTTTGCCATACTTATCAATGCTTTGCAACTGAGTTGCCAGTGCTTATACTGTTTCCTGTTTTCTTCAATCAGATCCCTTTTCCATTTCTTGAAAGATTTTCTTTTAGCTAGTATAGCCTCTCTCACCTCACCTTTCAACCATGCTGGTAGTCATTTTGCCTTCTTTAAACCTTTTCTAATGCATGGAATACAGCTATTCTGGGCTTCAAGATGAGAGTTTTAAACAAAATCCATGCCTGAGTTAAACTCTTAACCTTTGCATTTGCTCCTTTCAGTTTTTTCCTAACATTTTCTTCATTTTATCATAGTCACCTTTTTTAAAGTTAAATGCTGCCAATGTAGGGTTTTTTTGTGCTCCCTGCAGTTATTAAGTCAAATTTGATAATGTGATCACTATTGCCAAGTGGCTCCAACACCGTTACCTCTAGTACCATATCATGTGTTGCAGTAAAGACTAGGTTTAAAATAGTTTCCCCTCTTGTTGGTTCTTGTACCAGCTGCTCCATGAAGCATTCATTTCATCTAGGAACTTTACTTCTCTAGAATTTCCCATGTAAAATTCACCCAGTCAATACTGGGGAAATTGAAATCACCCATTATTACTTTGCTGCTGATTTTGTTAGTTTCCCTAATTCTTTCAGCTTTTCATTGTCTGTTTTTTTCAATCTCATCAGGTGGATGG
The DNA here is from genome assembly GCF_901001135.1 of Rhinatrema bivittatum. Taxonomy (NCBI): domain Eukaryota; kingdom Metazoa; phylum Chordata; class Amphibia; order Gymnophiona; family Rhinatrematidae; genus Rhinatrema; species Rhinatrema bivittatum. The sequence goes on from NC_042619.1 coordinate 195,152,473, forward strand.
TATTACACCTCCACTACTAATGTTTTCCTTTTTTCACCTAGAATTTATATCCATAAAAATTCAACTTTGCATTTTGTTTTTCTGCTTGACTCAATGCTCTCTTTAACATATAGTACCATACCTCCACCAATTTAATCCATCCTAGCATTTTGATATAATTTTTTGTACCCTGGTATCACATTGTCTCACTGGTTATTCTCCTTCCACCAAGTCTCTGAGATGCCAATATCTATCTACCTCTTTATCCAGTGCTATACACTCTAACTCTGCCACCTTATTTTTTTTAATACTTCTAGCATTTGTATACAGACATTTCAAAGTATGTTTCAGTTGACAAGGGTATTTTGGAATCTTTCTGCACTTTACTTAAATATACCTGGCCCACTTTGGCATTTATTGCAACCACGCTTCTTGGATGTCCTTTTGTTTCCTTTTCTCTTAGTATCCTTCAAAGATACTTCATTCTGAAACATGTACTTCTGAGTGACTGTCAGCTTTCCCCCATCATCCAATTGAAAATCTGCACTATCTCCTTTCTAAATGTTAGTGCCAGCAGCCTGGTTCCATGCTGGTTAAGGTGGAGCCCATCCACCTTGGGGAAGGGGAAAGACTCCCCTTCCCCAAAATGAAACCCAGTTCCTAACAAATCTAAAATCCTCTGCCCTGCACCAACATCTCATCCATGAATTGAGACTCTGAAGCTCTGCCTGCCTCTAAAGTACTGCACGTGGGATGAGGAACACTTCTGTGAATGCTACCTTGGAAGTTCTGGGTTTCAAATTCCAACCTAAAGCCCTAAATTTGGCTTCCACAACCTCCCTCTTGCACTTTCCTATGTTATCGGTATGTACATGTACCAAGATAGCTGGCTCCTTCCCAGCACTCTCTAAAATCCTATCTATGTAATGTGTGAGGTCCATCACCCTTGCACATCCACAATCCACCCTGTTATCAATATTCCTAGTAACTGAATCATCAGCTATAATGTCCATCCTAACCATTTCCTCCTGAGTACCTGCCCCTGGAGACCTATCTTTAGTGCAAGAGGATACCTTATCACCTTCAGTGCAGGTCCTAGCTACAGGATTACTTCCTGCCTCATCAAGCTGATGCTGTCCTTCCTGGTGACATTTCTCCTCTAAAGCAGAACAGGGGCTACCAGATTGGAGGTTGGTGATTTGATTATTAGAAATGTAGATAGCAGGGTGGCTGGTGGATGTGAAGACCGCCTGGTAACTTGCCTGCCTGGTGCGAAGATGGCAGATCTCACGCGTCACCTAGATAGAATTATAGATAGTGCTGGGAAGGAGCCGGTTGTCGTGGTACATTGGGCACCAACAACATAGGAAAATGTGGGAGAGAGGTTCTGGAAGCCAAATTTAGGATTTTAGGTAATGTGGATAAGTGCAAGGTGATGCATATAGGGAAAAATAACCCATGTTATAATTACACAATGTTGGGTTCCATATTAGGTGCTACAACCCAAGAAAGAGATCTAGGCATCATAGTGGATAACACATTGAAATCGTCGGTTCAGTGTGCTGCGGCAGTCAAAAAAGCAAACAGAATGTTGGGAATTATTGGAAAAGGAATGATGAATAAAACGGAAAATGTGATAATGCCTCTGTATCGCTCCATGGTGAGACCGCACCTTGAATACTGTGTACAATTCTGGTTGCCGCATCTCAAAAAAGATATAATTGCGATGGAGAAGGTACAGAGAAGGGCTACCAAAATGATAAGGGGAATGGAACAGCTCCCCTATGAGGAAAGACTAAAGAGGTTAGGACATTTCAGCTTGGAGAAGAGATGGCTGAGGGGGGATATGATAGAGATGTTTAAAATTATGAGAGGTCTAGAACGGGTAGATGTGAATCGGTTATTTACTCTTTCGGATAGTAGAAAGACTAGGGGGCACTCCATGAGGTTAGCATTGGGCACATTTAAAAGTAATCGGAGAAAGTTATTTTTTACTCAATGCACAATTAAACTCTGGATTTTGTTGCCAGAGGATGTGGTTAGTGCAGTTAGTATAGCGGTGTTTAAAAAAGGATTGGATAAGTTCTTGGAGGAAAAGTCCATTACCTGCTATTAAGTTCACTTAGAGAATAGCCATTGCCATTAGCAATGGTAACATGGAATAGACTTAGTTTTTGGGTACTTGCCAGGTTCTTATGGCCTGGATTGGCCACTGTTGGAAACAGGATGCTGGACTTGATGGACCCTTGGTCTGACCCAGTATGGCATTTTCTTATGTTCTTATGTTCTTATGTTAATCATTTAATCTTTCCCTGATGACCTTATCTTCTCTAAGTGCCCCTTTAAACTCTCGATTATCTAACGATACAATTGGCTCCATCACAGGCTTTCTGCATTGGATATATTTTAAAAAGTTTTTAATGTGAGTTTTTGCCTCTATGGCCAACTTCTTTTCAAATTCTCTCTTAGCCTGTCTTATCAATGTCTTACATTTAACTTGTCAATGTTTATGCATTATCCTATTTTCTTCTGTTGGATCCTTCTTCCAATTTTTGAATAAAGATCTTTTGGCTAAAATAGCTTCTTGCACCTCCCCTTTTAACCATGTCGGTGATAGTTTTGTCTTCTTTACAACTTTCTTAATATGTGGAATAGATCTGAACTTTGCTTCTAGGATGGTATTTTTTTTAACAATCCACACCTTTTGCACACTTTTTACCTTTGTAGCTGCACTTTTCAGTTTTTTTCTAACAAATGTTTCCCTTTTGAAAGTTTAGCACGAGAGCCGTGGATTTGCTTACTGTCCCTCTTCCAGTCATTAATTCATATTTGATCATGTAATGATCATTATTGCCATGCAGCCACACCACCGTTACCTCTCTCACCAAATCCTGTGCTCCTCTGAGAATTAGATCTAGAATTGCTTCCTCTCTGGTTGGCTCCTGAACCAATTGCTCCATAAAAATGTAATTTATTCCATCCAGGAACTTTATATCTCTAGCATGTACCGATGATACATTTACTCAGTCAATATTGGGGTAATTGAAGTCTCCTATTATTCACTTATATCACTTTCAATGTGGTTAGCTTACCTAATTTCTCTTAGCATTTCACTGTCAGTCTCACCATCTTGACCAGGTGTATGGTAGTATACTCCTATCACTATAGTCTTCCCCGACACACGAGGGATTTCTACCCATAAAGATTCATTTGTGCATTTAGTCTCATGCAGGATGTTTATCCTGTTGGACTCTATGCCATCCCGGACATAGAGCGCCATACCGCCTCCTGAGTGCTCCTCTCTGTCATTGCAATATAATTTGTACCCCGGTATAGCACTGTCCCATTGGTTGTCCTCCTCCCACCATGTCTCTGATATGCCAATGTTACACCATGACCACTGTGGCCTGACATTTTTTTATCAGCATACCATGCTCCAACTATATCAACTGTGGATTGAGAGAACCTTCACCAGCCTGCCATGTTCCACACAAAACCACTGAGGCTTCACACTTCTAGATTCATCCTACTTTGCTCCAAACACAACCACCTGATACCTTACATATCCAGTTTCAACATTCTATTTTCCAACCATAACTACTGTAGTGTGTCCTCTCAGTCCTCTAGCATCAGTGTGCAATGTTTTAACTATAACCACTATGACCTGACATTTTAAGCTGCAGCTTGCCATGCTCTATCCATAACCACTGTGGCTTGACACTTCCAGATTCAGTCTGTCTTGCTCCAATCACAATCCCTGCAGCTTGACACTTTAAGCTTCTGCATGCATTGTTCCAACCATTACCACCGTGGTATGACTCTTACAGCTTTTCCATGCCATGCTCCAACTATAACTACTGTGGGCTAATACTTCCAGTTTCTGTATGTCACTCTTCCTAGATCAGTAGGTGGTAGTACACATTCATAAGAAGAATGTTCTTGCCTGTAGTGATGCTTGACCAGTATGTAGCCTCATTATGTGTGTGTCAGGAGAGTTCTGTATAGGGGGAGAGATTTTGAAAGTCATGAGTTGTAATGTTGCATGACTTTACTTAAGGGGACCTGTCAGTTTACGCTTATTGGGGATTATTTTGTTTTAGAAAGGGTTGGAGGTTGTGCGGCTGATTGGAAAATGTTGTAGATGGGCATTCCTATTTCATGTGCTTCTTTTGTTTTGGAAACCAATACAATGTATGCTTTGGGGACTTTACAGATCTGATCTCCTTCTGCGAGCTATTGACTATTGTACTCACCACGTGTTAGTCCTTCACACTGTGCTTGGATATAGCTTAGCTCTTGTCAGCAATCATGTTGATCTAACCAAGCAGTGGCACAAATATTGAGCTTGGTCAGCATTTAGAATTGCCGATGGGAGCTCAGTGCGCTAGTCTGCTCTTCTCCTCAACTCTGTCCTGTACAAATTATTTTTGGAAGCAGAAGAATATGATCTTTTTAAATAAATTAATAAATATATAAAAGGGAGGGGGAGAGGGAGTTACAAATAAGGGTTCATGGGGTAAAAATGCAATCAGGAGAAGTTTCTGGTTGGCCGCAATTCTGCTTCAAAGTTTATCCCATAGAGGTCTCTTGAATTGCTCTGTTTCAGGGTAAGAGGCTATATGGGTTTGGAATGATTGTGGAGAAGTAAGACAGGTGTAGTGGATAGGTTGAATGGTGATTATTATGTCACAGAATGCACAGCATTCTTATTTTTAAGTATAGAAGTTTTATTTATAGTTCTATGAATAAGCAAAGAAAACATACAAGATTAGATTTGCACCAAGGATGAGTCTCCAAGGCCTACAGCCCAGGAGGGAAGGGTTATGTCGGCCGCCATAGTTGGAGACTCAAATATTAGGAATGTAGACAGCTAGGTGACTGGTGGGCGTGAGGAAGGTGGCGGACCACAGGCATCACCTAGATAGGATTTTAGACAGTGCTGAGGAGGAGCTGGCTGTAATTGTACATGTGGGCACCAATGACATAGGAAAATGTGGGAGAGAGGTTCTGGAAGCCAAATTTAGGCTCTTAGGTAGAAAGCTTAAATCCAGAACCTCCAGGGTAGCAGTCTCTAAAATGCTCCCTGTTCCACACGCAGGTCACCAGAGACAGGCAGAGCTCCGGAGTCTCAATGTGTGGATGAGACGATGGTGCAAGGAAGAGGGATTCAGTTTTGTAAGGAACTGGGGAACCTTTTGGGGAAGGGGGAGTCTCTTCCGAAGGGATGAGCTCGACCTTAACCAGGGTGGAACCAGACTGCTGGTGCTAACCTTTAAAAAGGAGATAGAGCAGCTTTTAAACTAGAACAAAGGGGAAAGCCAACAGTCGCTCAGCAGCACATGGTTCGGAAGGAGGTATCTTCAAAGGATACTAATTATGCGTTAGAATTAGGGCATCCCGACAGTGAGGTTCCAAAAATAAGAAAAGTAGTCCAAGTGCCTGTAACTAAAAACTCACCAGAGCTAAAAAATGCTAACTTATCCCTATCAATTAAAAAGCAGAATGAAAATACAAACAAAAATCAAACTTTTAAATGTTTGTATGCTAATGCCAGAAGTCTAAGAAGTAAGATCGGAGAATTAGAATGTATAGCAGTGAATGATGACATAGACTTAATCGGCATCACAGAGACATGGTGGAAGGAGGATAATCAATGGGACAGTGCTATACCGGGGTACAAATTATATCGCAATGACCGAGATGAGCACCCGGGAGGCAGTGTGGCGCTTTATGTTGGGAATGGCATAGAGTCCAACAGGATAAACATCCTGCATGAGACTAAATGCACAATCGAATCTTTATGGGTAGAATTCCCTTGTGTGTTGGGGAAGACTATAGTGATTGGAGTATAATACCATCTACCTGGTCAAGATGGTGAGACGGACAATGAAATGCTAAGAGAAATTAGGGAAGCTAACCAAATTGGTAGTCCGGTAATAATAGAAGATTTCAATTACCCCAATATTGACTGGGTAAATGTATCATCGGGACGTGCTAGAGAGATAAGGTTCATGGATGGAATAAATGACAGCTTTATAGAGCAATTGGTTCAGGAACCGACAAGAGAGGGTGCAATTTTAGATCTAATTCTCGGTGGAGCACAGGATTTGGTAAGAGAGGGTAACAATGGTGGGGCGCTTGGCAATAGTGATCATAATATGATTAAATTTGAATTAATGACTGGAAGGGGGACAGTAAGCAAATCCATGGCTCTCATGCTAAACTTTCAAAAGAGAAACTTTGATAAAATGAGAAAAATAGTTAGAAAAAAACTGAAAGGAACAGCTACAAAAGTAAAAAGTGTGCAAGAGGTGTGGTCATGGTTATAAAATACTATCCTAGAAGCACAGTCCAGATCTATTCCACACATTAAGAAAGTTGTAAAGAAGGCAAAACTATCACCGGCATGGTTAAAAGGGGAGTTGAAATAAGATATTTTAGCCAAAAGATCTTCATTCAAAAATTGGAAGAAGGATCCAACAGAAGTAAATAGGATAATGCATAAACGTTGGCAAGTTAAATGTAAGACGTTGATAAGATAGGCTAAGAGAGAATTTGAAAAGAAGTTGGCCATAGAGGTAAAAACTCACAGTAAAACCTTTTTAAAATATATCCGAAGCAGAAAGCCTGTGAGCGAGTCAGTTGGACCGTTAGATGATCAAGGGGTTAAAGGGGCAATTAGTGAAGATAAGGCCATTGCAGAAAGATTAAATACTTTTTTTGCTTCAGTGTTTACTGAAGAGGATGTTGGGGAGATACCTGTATTGGAGAAGGTATTCATGGGTGATGATTCAGATGGACTGAACCAAATCACGGTGAACCTAGAAGATGTGGTAGGCCTGATTGACAAACTGAAGAGTAGTAAATCACCTGGTTCGGATGGTATACACCCCAGGGTTCAGAATGAACTAAAAAATGAAATTTCAGACCTATTAGTAAAAATGTGTAACCTATCATTAAAATCATCCATTGTACCTGAAGACTGGAGGGTGACTAATATAACTCCAATATTTAAAAAGGACTGCAAGGATGATCCAGGAAACTACAGACCAGTTAGCCTGACTTCAGTGCCAGGAAAAATAGTGGAAAGTGTTCTAAATATCAAAATCACAGAACATATAGAAAGACATAGTTTAATGGAACAAATTCAGCATGGATTTACCCAAGGCAAGACTTGCCTCACAAATCTGCTTCAATTTTTTGAAGGTGTTAATAAACATGTAGATAAAGGGGAACCAGTAGATGTAGTATATTTGGATTTTCAGAAGGCGTTTGACAAAGTTCCTCATGAGAGGCTTCTAGGAAAAGTATAATGTCATGGGATAGGTGGCGATATCCTTTTGTGGATCACAAACTGGCTAAAAGTGTTATGTTCCTGGGCCGTGTCCCGTTCCCTCCACCTACCTCAGGGCCGGCCCAGGCTGCAGGAACTCCTATTCCGCAGTCTAGGCCTGACCTGGCTCCTGCCACGGCGTTCCCATCTTGAGGGAAACGCCGTCGATCCTTCGAGGTTGGTCCCGCCCCCTAGACGCGCACACGCGCAGGGGCTCTGGCCTTAAAGGGGCCAGCACGGGAAAACTCAGCACAACCCTACGGATGACGTCAGACGCTGCAGGGTTATTTAAACCCTGCAGCTGGTCCCAAACCTTGCCTTGCAACAAGGTCCTTGGCTTAGAGTTGCTGGTTGCTGCTCCGGATTGCTGATCCTGTCTTCGATTCCTGTCTTCTGGTTCCTGACCCTGCCTTCTGTCCCTGGACTTCCGACTCTGATTCCACCCTTGGCTTTGTCTTTGGCTTCTGACTCCTGGCTTCCGACCTTGGCTCGTCCACTGACTTCTGGCTTCAGCTTCAGTGCCTGGCTTTGTCTTCAGCTTCTGACTCCTGGCTTCTGACCTTGGCTCTTCCACTGATTTCTGGCTTCTCGTCACCCATAGGTATCCATCTCCTCGCCCTCCAGGGGGTTTCGCCTAAGTTCCAGTGGCTCGGGACCTCACGGGCTCCTCCCAGGGGGACCACGGGCTTCCAAGGGTGAAGCCTTGTGGGTTCTCTCTTCAGCGCCACCTCCTGACTGTGACGTCCGCTGTGGGGCCCCACAGTGCAACACCATCCATCCCAGCCGACCCAAGGGTCCACTTTCCTAACAAAAAGACAGGAAACAAAGAGTAGGATTAAATGGACAATTTTTTTAGTGGAAGAGAGTGGGCAGTGGAGGGCCTCAGGGATCTGTATTGGGACCTATACTTTTCAATATATTTATAAATGATCTGGAAAGAAATGCAACGAGTGAGGTAATCAAGTTTGCAGATGATACAAAATTGTTCAGAGTAGTTAAATCACAAGCATATTGTGATAAATTGCAGGAAGACCTTCTGAGACTGGAAAATGGCATCCAAATGGCTGATGAAATTTAATGTGGATAAGTGCAAGGTGATGCATATAGGGGAAAATAACCCATGTTATAGTTACACAATGTTAGTTCCATATTAGGAGCTACCACCCAAGAAAGAGATCTAGGCTTCATAGTGGATAACACATTGAAATTGTCGATTCAGTGTGCTGTGGCAGTCAAAAAAGCAAACAGAATGTTGGGAATTATTAGAAAGGGAATGATGAAAAGAACAGAAAATGTCATATTGCCTCTGTATCACTCCATGGTGAGACCGCACCTTGAATACTGTGTACAATTCTGGTCACCACATCTCAAAAAAGATATAGTTGCGATGGAGAAGGTACAGAGAAGGATGATCAAAGTGATAAAGGGAATGGAACAGGCCATGGGGGAGAGAAAACAAGATGGCGCCCTGAGCGGGAGTATAGCCGTGAGCTCCACATTTCTTATTGCCTTTATTAAGCTTCTCAGCGATATTTCTTTCTGAAATGCCTCATAAAAGAAAGGGCAAGGTCCGGGTATATCCACCCGACCCAGACCTTGCAACTGGACAACGACTAATTACGGACTTCGCCGCGATCGCACCAGAAGTGGGGGAGGTCAGCCCCATTGGAGTTTTGGCGAGAGGAGAGCCATATTCTCCCAGGGAACTTTCATTAACCCCCCCGGATCCCAAAACACCGGCCCGAGCTTTGCCCCTGGAGGACGCCGGAGGAGCTGAGTTACATACCCAAGAGGTTAAGATAACTCAGCAGGGTGGCCCAGAAGACGCCCCAAAGGCTGGTGACCCCGGAGGAGTCCTGCAAACTCGCGTGGCTGAGACGCCAGGAAATGAGGAGGAAATGGCGGCGTCCACCTCCAAAACAACAGGAGAGCCAGGCGAAGGAGCTGGAAGCGGGGTAAGGAAATCTTTCACCCAGCAATTTACTAAGCCGGCGAAAATAACCCTTGATAATATCTGGGACCTCATGAACGGGATGTTGGTTAAACTAGACAATCAAGCCCTGCAGATTGAAAATATTTCGACCAAATTTGGGTTGCTGGAAAGAGATACACGGCAGAAATTTACAGAACAAGGCAATTCTATAAAACAAATAACTGATGATATTAAAAGCCTTCAGAATACAAATGCCTCAATAATATCAGAAATGATTTCCACATTGAGAAGGCTAGAATTTATTGAGAATCATGTGAGACATTTAAACCTGAGATTTCTGAATTTTCCGATTATAATGGGGGAAATCCCTTTACTAACATTTAAGAAATATATTTCGGAAGCCTTGAAAATTCCCCAACAGGAGATACCACCGGTTAAAAAGATATTTTTTCTTCCGAAAAGAACAAGCACTCCTTTAACAGTTCCACAACAAGGGTCAGGTTTTCAGAACCTGACCGATTACCTGGAAAATTCTAACATAGAAATAATAGACCGTGCTGTTCTGTTTGTTTCTTTCTATGAAGAAAGTGATGTCTCTAAGATTATGAGAAATTACTTCAAAAATATTTCTACATTATTCTGCGGTGGACTCATCCGTGTATACCCGGATTTGGCAAAATCTACGCAGCAGCGCAGAAAAGATTTTCTGCAGATGAGACCTGAGACTATAACACTAGGGGCTAGCTTCAAATTGAGGTACCCCTGTAAGTGCATCATCAAACTGGCCAGGAACACATATATTTTCTTTTTACCAGATCAACTGAGGGCTTTTCTGTCTGGTAGGAGACCACCCGATGAGAATTTGGGATAATAGAAAAATTGGGTGCGAAGAAGGGTATAAATTGTGATTGATGTCGTGTGCACTCCTTGATATTTCCTTTCTCTCCATTATTTCCTAAGTATTAAGAGAGTTGATAATGGATATTTCTATTGTATTTTGGAAATTTAATTTTGTTTCCTAAAGGTCTCTGTAATTTCTGATACAAATGTTTTGTTTGTATATTGTTTAAAAGATGATAAATAAAGAATAAAAAAAAAAAAAAAAAAAGGGAATGGAACAGCTGCCCTATGAGGAAAGACTAAAGAGGCTAGGACTTTTCAGCTTGGAGAAGAGACAGCTGAGAGGGGATATGATAGAGGTGTTTAAAATTATGGGAGGTCTAGAACGGGTTAATATGAATCAGTTAATTACTTTTTCAGATAATAGAAAGACTAGGGGCACTCCTTTAAGTTAGCATGTGGCACATTTAAAATTAATTGGAGAAAGTTCTTTTTCACTCAACGCATAATTAAACTCTGGAATTTGTTGCCAGAGGATGTGGTTAGTGCAGTTAGTGTAGCTGTGTTTAAAAAAGGATTGGATAAATTCTTGGAGGAGAAATCCATTACCTGCTATTAATTAAGTTGACTTAGAAAATAGCCACTGCTATTACTAGCAACAGTAGCATGGAATAGTCTTAGTTTTTGGGTACTTGCCAGGTTTTTATGGCCTGGATTGGCCACTGTTGGAAACAGGATGCTGGGCTTGATGGAACCTTGGTCTGACCCAGTATGGCATGTTCTTATGTTCTTCTTATTTTCTTAGATTTTGCCTTATGATTATGTACAAAGATACTTCCTCTCACAGTTTCCAGTATAATTCTTATACATCTTGGAAAATCAGAAACATGGGGCTGGAAATAAGGAAGAGGTAACTGGACAGTCCAACAAGCTTTTCCTCTGAGCTACTCTTTCTCTGATCAAATCAGTCTGTCTGGCTTTGGTCTTTTTATGCTAATTTTAATTACCTTTGTCCCAGTTTCTTCTCTGAGCTACTCTATCATGTTCTTCTCATCTATTGAGGCTTCAACTATCTGTTCTAACCACATCAGCAGCAGTTATGTGTGGTTAGCATGCTGATGTCCTGTTTTACCTGATATCTGCTCAGTTAGCCTCATGATTAACTCCTCGTTAATATATCTGATCTCCCAGGAGAGGAGTCCAGAGGTCACCGCAAGCAATCCAGTGACTGACCTCCACAGCTCCAGCTTCTAGAGGTCCCGCACCCTTTGCAGTATAGGAGGACCATAAGGCTCATCTGCATAAATAAGAAGATATAGATTAATTGTAGTGCTTTGAGGGACATTGCCAAACAAATATAAAATAAATCCATAGACTAAAAGAACTTTAGGTTAGCTTTACATCCCGCTCTCTAAGGAATTTTAAATCAATAACAAATCAAAAAAATTATGTTGCAGAAAGTAGTCCATCAGCAAGAGGGAGGTTTCCAGTCTTTTGCACTGAGTGCCAGATGTATGATTATCTCTCAACTGGCAAGAGGTCGTATGTGTATGCTAAGTGTAAACAGCTCCAAGCCCTCAGAGAATGAGTACTAGGGATATGAATCATTTTTGAACGATTAAAATTATCGTCAGATAATTTTAAAATCGTCCTAAATCGTTAGAGTGCATGATACAATACAAATGCCCCCGATTTATCATCAGGGGCATTTGTATTGTATTGTTAAATAGGGCACGGGAATTATTTTGGGGAGGGCGGGAAAACCGGCACACCAAAACAACCCCTAAAACCACCACAACCCTTTAAAACCAATTCCTTATCCTCCCCCACCCTCCCAAACCCCCCCAAAATGTTAAATTACCTGGTGGTCCAGTGGGGGGGGGGGGGGTCCCAGCGCGATCTCGCGCTCTCGGGCCAACGACGCCATTTTGGCTGCCACTAATTAAAATGGCGCCGATGTCCAGATAAAAAAAAAAACCCACCCGACCCTTTAAATCGACCCCCTTTGCATCAAAGGGAGGCCCGCGCCGCTAAAAAAAACAACCCACCCAACCCTTTAAATTGACCCCCCTTAGCCTCCCCCACCCTCCCGACCCTTTTTTTTTAGGGAGGCCCGCGCCGCTAAAAAAACAACCCACCCGACCCTTTAAATCGACCCCACCCTCCCGACCCCCGCCCAAAACCTTTTAAAATTACCTGGTGGTCCAGGGGGCCTCGGGGAGAGATTTCCCGTTCCCAGGCATCAGCTGTTCTAAAAAAAAAATGGCTCCATTTTTTAAGATGGCGCCGGCCATCTTTACTCATCAGCCCCTATTATACTATACTCTATAATAGGGGCTGATGAGTAAAGTAGGAGCCATCCAGTGCTCTTACCATGTGACAGGGGCCGGCCAATGGCACGGATACTCTGTCACATGGTAAGGGCAAAGGGGCATCGGCACCATTTTATTTTTAGAACAGCTGATGCCTGGGAACAGGAAATCTCTCCCCGAGGCCCCCCTGGATCTCTCCTCTCCCTGAGGCCCCCCAAGGCCCCCCTGGACCACCAGGTAATTTTAAAAGGTTTTGGGGGGTCGGGAGGGTGGGGTCGATTTAAAGGGTCAGGTGGGTTGTTTTTTTTAGCGGCGCGGGCCTCCCTAAAAAAAAAAATTAGCGATGTGAATTGGAATCGGAAACGATTCCAATTCACATATCTTAACGATCAGATTCCCCCCCCCCCCCCCAGCCGAATCTGATCGTTAAGACGATCTGGCACACGATTCACATCTCTAATGAGTACAATCTCTGGAGGTTAGAGTGGCAGACCTGAAGGAGCTAAGGGAGACAAAAAGATATATAGAGGAGAGCTTCAGGGACATAGTAGAGAAGTCCTACAGTATTCAAGGTGAGGTCTCACCTTGGAGAGATATAGAGGCATTATGACATTTTCCGTTCTATTAACCATTCCCTTCCTAATAATTCCTAACATTCTATTTGCTTTTTTGACTGCTGCAGCACATTGAGCTGACAATTTTAAAATATTATCCACTATGATGCCTAGATCTTTTTCCTGGGTGGTAGCTCCTAATATGGAACCTAACATCGTGTAACTACAGCAAGGGTTATTTTTCCCTATGTGCAACACCTTGCACTTGTCCACATTAAATTTCATCTGCCATTTGGATGCCCAATCTTCATGTCTTGCAAGGTCCTCCTGCAATGTATCACAGTCTGCTTGTGATTTAACTTCTCTGAATAATTTTGTATCATCTGCAAATTTGATAACCTCACTCCACGTATTCCTTTCCAGATCATTTATATATATATTGAAAAGCACTGGTCCAAGTACAGATCCCTGAGGCACTCCACTGTTTACAATTTTCCACTGAGAAAATTGACCATTTAATCCTACTCTCTGTTTCCTGTCTTTTAACCAGCTTGTAATCCACAAAAGGACATCACCTCCTATCCCATGACTTTTTAGTTTTCATAGAAGCCTCTCATGAGGGACTTTGTCAAACACCTTCTGAAAATCCAAATTCACTACATCTACTGGTTCACCTTTATCCACATGTTTATTGACCCCTTCAAAAAAATGAAGCAGATTTGTTAGGCAAGACTTCCCTTGGGTAAATCCATGTTGACTATGTTCCATTAAATCATGTCTTTCTATATGCTTTACAATTTTGTTCTTGAGAATAGTTTCCACTATTTTTCCTGGCACTGAAGTCAGGCTCACTGGTCTATAGTTACCCGGATCGCCCCTGGAGCCTTTTTTAAATATTGGGGTTACATTGGCCACCCTCCAGTCTTCAGCTACATTGGATGATTTTAATGATAGGTTACAAATTTTAACTAATAGATCAGAAATTTCATTTTTTAGTTCCTTCAAAACCCTAGGATGCATACTATCCGGTCCAGGTGATTTGCTACTCTTTAGTTTGTCAATCTGGCCTACTACATCTTCCAGGTTCACAATGATTTTGTTCAGTTCATCTGACTCATCACCCCTGAAAACCATCTCCGGAACTGGTATCTCCCCCACATCCTTATCTCCAACATCCTTATCCTTATCCTTATCCTTATCCCCACATCCTTATCTCCAACTACACCATGATTAACCATCTCCACTATTGTTTACATGTTTGAATTAATAACCTGTCCTTTCTCTTCTCTCTCCGCCAAGTTCCAATCACCCTGTTATATGTAACTGCTTTTTCCGCACCATTGTTTTTAGTTTATGTTTACGATGCACCCCTGTTTTATGTGAACCAGTATGATGGGACTGCATTCTCGAATGCCGGTATATAAATCCCAAAATAATAAAATAAATAAATGAGTAAACACGGAGGCAAAGAATTCATTTAGTCTTTCTGCAATGGCCTTATCTTCCCTAAGAGCCCCTTTAACCCCTCTGTCATCTAATGGTCCAACCGACTCCCTCACAGGTTTCTTGCTTTGGATATATTTTAAAAAGTTTTTGTTATGAGTTTTTGCCTCTATGGCCAATTTCATTTCAAATTCTCTCTTCGCCTGTCTTATCAATGTTTTACACTTAGCTTGACAATGCTTATGTTTTATCCTATTTTCTTCAGATGGATCCTTCTTCCAATTTTTGAAGGGTGTTTTTTTGGCTAAAATAGCCTCTTTCACCTCACCTTTTAACCATGACGGTAATCGTTTTGCCTTCCTTCCACCTTTCTTAATGCGCGGAATACATATGGACTGTGCCTCTAGGATTGTATTTTTAAACAATGTCCAAGCCTGTTGAACACTTTTAACCTTTGCAGCTGCACCTTTCAGTTTTTTTCTATTTTTCTCATTTTATCAAAGTTTCTCTTTTTAAAATTTAGGTTAGAGCTGCAGATTTACTTATTGTCCCCCTTCCAGTTATTAGTTTAAATTTGATCATGTTATGATCACTGTTGCCAAGTGGCCCCACCACTGTTGCTTCTCTCGCCAAATCTTGCATTCCACTAAGAATTAAATCTAAAATAGCTCCCTCTCTTGTTGGTTCCTGAACCAATTGCTCCATGAAGCAATCATTTATTAAATCCAGGAACTTTATGTCTCTAGCAAGTCCTGATGTTACATCTACCCAGTCAATATTGGGGTAATTGAAATCTCCCATTATTATTGCACTGCCAAATTGGTTTGCTTCCCTGATTTCTCTTAGCATTTCATCATCTGTCTGACCATTTTGCCCAGGTGGACGGTAGTATACTCCTATCACTATACTCTTACCCAACACACATGGGTTTTCTACCCATATAGATTCTACTGAGCATTTAGTCTCTTGTATGATCTTTATCCTGTTGGACTCTATACCCTCCCGGACATAAAGTGCCACACCCCCACCAAGTTGATCCTCCCTATCATTGCGATATAATTTGTACCCTGATATAGCACTGTCCCATTGGTTATCCTCATTCCACCAAGTCTCTGTGATGCCAATTATGTCAATCTCATCATTTGCTGCTATACACTCTAACTCTCTCATCTTACTACTTAGACTTCTGGCATTGGCATACAGACATTTCAAAGTGTGTTGTTTGCTTGTTTAACAACCTGCTTTTCAGTTGTTTGGGATAATTTGGAAATCATTAGCTTTGATGATTTTTTACATATAGGTATATTTATTTATTTTATTTATTTATAT
Source organism: Rhinatrema bivittatum (assembly GCF_901001135.1). Taxonomy (NCBI): domain Eukaryota; kingdom Metazoa; phylum Chordata; class Amphibia; order Gymnophiona; family Rhinatrematidae; genus Rhinatrema; species Rhinatrema bivittatum. Next base: position 195,168,196 of record NC_042619.1, read on the forward strand.
TCTTTTATATACCGAAGTATAGCTGAGTGCCTTCACCCCGGTTTACAGTGAAACAACTTCATACAGAGAACGAGTTATAAGTTGAAAGTAATTACAGATAATATAAATGTAACATCTCGGCAAAAAGCAGAGTATATGAACTAGGGGTGTGCATTCGGATTGACCGCATTAGTAAAACGCAACTCATATTTTTTTTTTACTTAAAAAATTGATTCGACATAAACGATCGGATTTCCCACATATCGAACATAGATATGTTCGATATGTGGGAAATCGCGATTGTTGAGCCAAAATAAAAATATAAACCCCCTCACCCTCCTTAATCTCCCCCCCCCCGACTTACCACAACTCCCTGGTGATGGAGCGAGGAGTGAGGACGCCATTTCTGCAATCCTTGGCGAGAAGCATGTGACGTCGGCGGCACGTTGAGTGACGCCGGCGTCACGTGATTCCCGGTGAGTTCGCGCCGGACGGCTCGTTCGGCCCAAAAAGAACTTTTGGCCAGCTTGGGGGGGCCTCCTGACCCCCCCAAGCTGGCCAAAAGTTCTTTTTGGGCCGAACGAGCCGTCCGGCGCGAACGAGCCGGGAATCACGTGACACCGCGTCACTCGACGTGCCACCGACGTCACATGCTTCTCGCCAAGGATTGCAGAAATGACGTCCTCACTCCTCGCTCGATCACCAGGGAGTTGTGGTAAGTCTGGGGGGGGATTAAGGAGGGTGAGGGGGTTTAAATTTTTTTTTTGCACATATGTACATATACCCAACTCATTGGATTTTTTTTATGTCCATATTGGCCGCAAGTGGGACCCCCCTTTCGGACATAAAAAATATGAACATAAAATTTTGCTCTGCACATCCCTAATATGAACTATGTTTGCATTTAATGGAACCTCTCTGTTGGGGTTCGTCTGTATTGGGACCCATATTCGTCTGTATTGGGACCCATATTCATCTGTATTGGGACCCATACTTTTCAATACATTTATAAATGATCTGGAAAGAAATGCAAGGAGTGAGGTAATCAAGTTTGCAAATGATACAAAATTGTTCAGAGCAGTTAAATCACAAGCAGATTGTGATAAACTGCAGGAAGACATTCTGAGACTGGAAAATTGGGCATCCAAATGGCAGATGAAATTTAATGTAGATAAGTGCAAGGTGATGCATATAGGGAAAAATAACCCATGCTATAGTTATACAATGTTAGGTTCCATATTAGGTGCTACTACCCAAGAAAGAGATTTAGGCGTCATAGTGGATAACACATTGAAATCATCGTTTCAGTGTGCTGCGGCAGTCAAAAAAGCAAACAGAATGTTGGGAATTATTAGAAAGGGAATGGTGAATAAAACGGAAAATGTCATAATGCTTCTGTATCGCTCCATGGTGAGACTGCACCTTGAATAATGTGTACAATTCTGGTTGCCGCATCTCAAAAAAGATATAATTGTGATGGAGAAGGTACAGAGAAGGTCTATTAAAATGATAAGTGGAATGGAACAGCTCCCCTATGAGGAAAGATTAAAGAGGTTAGGACTTTTCAGCTTAGAGAAGAGACGGCTGAGGGGGGATATGATAGAGGTGTTTAAAATCATGAGAGGTCTAGAATGTGAATCGGTTATTTACTCTTTCGGGTTTTTTACTCTTTCGGATAATAGAAAGACTAGGTGGCACTCCATGAAGTTAGCAAGTGGCACATTTAAAACTAATCGAAGAAAGTTCTTTTTCACTCAACGCACAATAAACTCTGGAATTTTTTGCCAGAGGATATGGTTAGTGCAGTTAGTATAGCTGTGTTTAAAAAAGGATTGGATAAGTTCTTGGAGGAGAAGTCCATTACCTGCTATTAATTAAGTTGACTTAGAAAATAGCCACTGCTATTACTAGCAATGCTAACATGGAATAGGCTTAGTTTTGGGTACTTGCCAGGTTCTTATGGCCTGGATTGGCTACTGTTGGAAACAGGATGCTGAGCTTGATGGACCCTTGCTCTGACCCAGAATGGCATGTTCTTATGTTCTTATGTTATTAAGGAACTCAGAGAGTGCTCAAAAAACAGCCTTCCTAGAGAATGCGTTCAAAAGGACTACACAGCAAATCTATGACAATCTCAATCTTCAAGATTGGTGTCACTAAAACCAATGTGCAGCGATAATTTGGAAATGAGAAATGTTTTTCTGTAATATGTCATTTCTTTTGTCTCTTTGACAACATGTCCATTCTACCCATGCCTGATAGCTGACTGCTCTATACTTGCAGTTTCCAATTACTATTGTGTTGCCCATTTTACTAGCCAGTCTAATCTCTGTTAGTAATTTACAGTTTGTTTCCTCATCCTGTTTAGGAAGTCAATAATATAGTCCCACTACTATACTCTTCCATTTTACCTTATAATTTCTATCCACAAGGATTCAAGAGTGCATTTTGATTTCTGCTTGAGCCTATGCCACCCTTAACATATAGTGCCACCCCTCCAACAATTTTATCTGCCTTGTCATAGGAACATTGGAACATAAAAACATGACAGCAGAAAAAGACCATAGGGTCCAACCAGTCTGCCCATGTCTGTCATTTTGATATCATTTTCATCCTCCTTCCACCAGGTGTCTAAGATGTTTATTACGACTATATCTTCCTTTATTTCCATATGTTTTAACTCTCCAGTCTTATTTTACAGACTTCTTTAATTTGTATAGACATTTTAAAGTAGGTTTATTTAAATTTATTTGCCTATATATGTACCACAACCTGCTTATTATCAGATAATACAAGAAGTTTAGAGTCATTTTTATTTGCATGTTTTGTATTTAAAAACATCTTACCTTTTCAGCTTTTACAATCCCTTCTCTACCGGGACATTCTAACTTGGTTGGTTTGCCTGCTCCCTTTGAAGATACCTCCTTCTGAATCAGGCATTGGTTAAGGACTGTTGACATTCCCCATTTCCTCTGCTTAAGTTTGAATTACATGAGGGCAACATTAAAATCACAGAGGATGTGTGCAAACATCCAACTTAAGACTCACTGTGTTGGTTACATGCTGAACTTACCATGACTCTAGCTCCATGCTAACCTCAGCTACCGAGATCCTGGTCAACTGCTTCCCACTTAATGCTGAATTATTGCAATTTCTCTGCACTGGAATTAATAATTAATTACTGTGTTAATTACATTTACATGCGTATTTGCATTTAACTGTTGTATTTTAACATAGATCCCAGGATTGGGGTCTAGTATACGTTTTTGTGCACCACAACCGATATTGCATTTAAAGTTATTTTAATGTACAAAATTTGCTCTAACCCTAGCACACTATAATGCATTGGCCTCTCAAACAGCATTTATTTGTTCATTATTCTATGCATACAAATGTCTGACTGCCTAAACATTTGTCTTTTGAATAAAACAATAAGGACCTACAATAGTAAGTGAAATAGTTGCAATGCATTACTATATTACATTCTTTTTTTTTCAAACACAAATTGAGGAAAGGACATTTTGTTAAACATTTTAGTAAAAAACTGAATATCAAGGTTTGCTTTTATCTAAAATATTGCAGTGCATGAGGAGACTGCTAATGTCTTGATAATGAAAATAAATGGTTGAACTAATTATTGTTTCAGAACAGCAGATGTCTGACTCCATTTATAGTACCTATTGTCAGATTCCTAAAATATGAGTATAACCAAAGGTAGTGCTGAACTGAAGTATGATGTAATTAATTTACTTGAAATTGATCTTTTCAGAAGAGTCAATGTGTCTGATTTAAAAAAAAAAAAAGTTTGTCTCCTTGGAACAGAATGGAAGAAAAATGTTTGCTAAATTAAGTTCAATATGTGCAATATCAATGATCTCAGGTCTTCAGATATAGAATGGCAATGTTAATGTATTCATTTTGTTATTCCAGTAAGGATATAAAGGAAAATATTTGTATATTGAATTAAATAAATATGTCTTGTAAGTATAGTGGACATTTATATTCATCTGGGATTTGTGGATTATCCTTTTAGGGTTGCCAACTCGCTCCAGAATTTCAGAATAGTTTGATCCAGTCCTGGTTTTACCCTATTGCATGCAGGAAAATGTAGCCTTGCTTTTTTTTATGGAATGCATAAGTAAATTAGAACTGAAAGTCTCTGCAAGCAATAGAGTACAAGATTGACTGGATCAACCTGTTCTGAAAATCTGGAGCCAGTTGGCAACCCTAGTTACTTCTCATCACCTTGGATCATGTCATTAATACCTTCTGGTCACTATATTATCTCATATTTGGGAACCATGAAAAGGGGGCAGATGGAAAATATTGCACAGATGCCAAATTTACAAATAGAGCAGTGGAATGTAGCCAATAATTCCAGGAAATATAATGCCAATGATTTTCCTGCCAGAAGCCCTGGAGAAGTAAGAAAGGAGCAAAGCCAATGTCAGCATTACATCCAACACACGCATAGTAGTGGGTATTTATTTTTATGCAAACAAAAAACATGACAAAACAGGTCCTTTTATATTTTAATTTAATTTAAAAATGAATGGAAAACATTTTTTTGTAGACTTGAGAAAATCAATGAAAATCCCCATAATAGGCAAAATTTCACCACCACCGCTGTTTTTCCATTAGCCTCCCCTCCAGCCAGTTCTTGATTATCCCCTGTACAGGGGTGTTCAATAAATAGAGAGTCCAAAGTGATCCATAGTCACTCCTTCCCTGCTGGCTCCCATTTTAAAATGGTACCTGTGTCATTTTGCTTTATGATTAAAAAATGGCAAGCATTTGAGATATATCTTCAGTTTAAACAGTGTAAATGGGAAAATTTGGGTAGACTTGAGGGCCATTTGGTCTTTATATAGTGCTATCCATTATCCGACTATGTGATTTTATTGAACCATATTACATATCCTAATCTTCTCAAACCTGAACTACTGAAACTCTTTATTACTCTGTCTTCCCACAAATACCTTAAAACCATTACAATTAATACAAAATGCAGCTGAAAGAATTCTACTAGGAAATGTGATCACATAACACCCTCACTGATTTCTCTACACTGGCTGCCAGTATAATCACAAATCTACTTAAAAGTATTAATGTTAATATTCAAAATCATTCACTTCAGTGGTATGATCAGTGTGACATTGCTGTTAGGATTTATGGGTTTAGTGGACCCTTGGCCCGAGGTGAGTGTTGTTACAGCCTGAGGGGAGGAGCCCCATAGGTCCTCACCGTCGGGAGGTGTGGTCAGCAATAGTAGGAGACACAACTGTAGTATAGCGTAGTAACAGAGTCTCTGGTATGATGATGTAGGGACTGCCCTGAAGAGAAGGGGAGCACAGTCAGTCTTAGCAGCAGCGACGTAGGCTGTCCTGAGGAGTGGGGAAGTACAGAGTCAGATTAGCAGTAGTAATGGAGACTGCCCCGAGAAGCAGGGAAGCGGGAGCAAAGTCACTTAAGTAGAGATGTAGATGCAGCCCTGAGGAGCGGGGAGGCATGGAGCAAGTTGCTGATGTAGCGACATAGGCCCAACCCCAAGGAGCAGGGAAGAGTGGAGCAAGTCACTGATGTGGAGATGTAGGAACTGCCCCGAGGAGCGGGAAATGCAAAGCAAGTTGCTGGCGTAGAGACATTGGCACTGCCCTGAGGAGTGGGGAGGTCAACAGGCAGGACCTCTGGAGAGGCACAGGGGCCACCCCGAAGAGCAGGGAGGGCTGGAGACAAGTCTCCCGTAAAGCACACACAAGCCCCCGAGGAGCGGGTACCCAAGCCAGAGTCCAGGAACTGAGGTAGAGATCCAAGCAGGAAAAAACATCAGGGCAGACAGGCACAAGCACCAGTAGTGAAGGAACTCATTGCCAAGTCGATTATAGCAGGCCCAGGGCAGTGCTTATGAATCCCGGCTGGTGATATCATCAATAGGAGATGGCACTGAGGTTCCCACCATAGCGTCCTTAAAGGTAGACTCAGTGGCATGCGTGCGTGCCTAGGAAGACCTGGAGGAGGCATGGAGGTCGGCGGCATCCCAGCCACCATGAGAAGTCCCGGGAGATAGATGGCATGCGTCAGGAGTGGCTGGCCACAGCCGCAAATTCGCCCGGAGAGGAGAGCAGGGCAGCACATGACGTGAGTTGGGTCGGCTGCGGGTGGCCGCGACCGACAGTCATAACAATTACAAACATACACACTTCAGAAAACACAAAAACCTCAAAATAAAGGACTACTGATTGTTCTCACAATTCGGAGCACACATCTGTCACAAGTAAGAGATCATGTGTTCTCCACAGTGGGCCCCAAACTTTGGAATTCACTACCTGAAATGCTACGTTTGATACCAGCTAGAAAGATTTAAAAGTGAGCTAAAAACATGGTTATTCAAAAATGCATACAACCTAACTTAAATAATCAGAATGCGAAGAAGAACAATAATAAGAAAGACCAAAGAATTCAATTGAAACATTAGGTATAAATTTATCGAGTGAATCCCATAGCAATGCTCTGGCTATTATGTGAAATCTGCTGTATTATTATTGTATGTTCTGTACCTCTCTCCTTATGTTCTAGATCTTGTTTGTATGTAATGGAACATTTCAGTTGAGTCCTGTTTATGAATACAACCTCTGTAACCTGTCTTTTTGTGATACATAACTATGAATGCATTGTGATCATAACATGGAACGACGGTATATAAAATATCTACATACATATATAAATAACTAAATAAAACATGGAATCTTTTCATTGCATTAATATTCAGATTGAAAAATGGTGACCTAAGCTTGCAAGATATTGGCATTGCCACCAGGCAGTCAAAGAAGTTGAAGAAAAATTAAATCCCAAGGTAGCATTTCTAAGCATCAACACAAACAATAACGGTTGTGTTTCTCAAGAAACCTGTCCTGTGCATTCTCTATTTTTTGTATGTATTGATAGAGCTAGATTTGCCTCAGGATGTGGCAATCATAGTGTAACCTAGCGCCTCCTCAGGCAATGAAGAGCATCCATGCCCCTGTTAATAAAAGTAAATAGAAGAAATAAAGTAAAAAATAAAGTAAAAGAAATAATAATGATTACATACCTGTCTAGTAGTGCTAGCCTGATGAGGCTGCTGGAGTAGTGCCTGGAGAGAAGTGTTAGAAATCTGATGCCGGATGGGCGGAGTTAGGAATGTTAGGAGTTAGGAATGTTAGGTTATACTCCTGTAGAGGGGAGGAGTTGGCAATCTGATACGCCTTACTCCTGTAGAAGGAGAAGTTAGCAATCTGTATGAGCTGGCTCCTATGGAAGGAGTAGGTAACAATCTGTAAAGGTATAGACTGCGGAGGTAGCAATCTAATATGAATCTGTAGCTGAAGACTCCTGATGGAAAGGAGTTGCAATCTGTTATCAGCGGAGTGCTTGTAGAGGACACTCAACTGTAGAGGAATGTAGATAGGTGGGTCCTTGGGCCGATGGCAGATGACAGTGCCCCCAGGAGGATATCCTGAGAGGGACCACCGGCTAGGCTTGGGTATGGAGACAGACACAGATAGTTCTTTATTAGACAGGTAGTAGAACCATCAGAGGTGGCAGTAGTGAGCTAATATGCCCGGCAGGGCTGAAGTCCCTCAGATATTGGAACAATGATCTCAGGGTTGCTGAGCTTGTAGAGAAACTATAGATAGTGAGTAGACAGGGTATGCGGTGTACATAGCCAGAACTAGATGACAACTCACATAAGGTCTTAATGAAGCTCAGTAGCTGGAAAGGGTTAGGCCCTCAAGGAGCGAGTACCTGGTTCTAGGGAAAGCTCTGAGAGCGTGATGGTAACTCACAATTGTTTGTATCTGCGACAGCTTCCGGCAGTAGATTCTTTAGTATGTTCAGGAAATAGGCCCTTGAGGAGTGAGTACCAGTTCCTATCTGCAATCTGAAATAAAGAAAAGAGAGCGAGGCCCCCGAGGAGCGGGTACCCCTGGTAAGTCCGAGGAGGCAGAGTAGCCTGGACGAATCTTACGAGTCCGTTCCTTGCTAACTCTATATGTTAGCGAATACTGAGACCTTTTATGTTGGAAGCGGATGACATCATCTCGGGGGACGTCCCCGAAGTTCACGCCCTTGCTGGTACATCAATGGGAGCACGCGTGCCCTAAGTCATCAGGAACATGGTGGATCTATAATGTCGTGCCAGTCCGGGGACGCCAGAGGAAGATGGCAAGAAGACGCCACGGCAGCTAGCTGTCCATCAGGCCTGGAGGGAGTCGCCACAGAGATAAGGAGGGTGGAGTGAGGGCGTCAAGCAGCAACAGACGCAACAAGAAGGGAATACAGCCTGGTGAATGGCTGGATTTTAGAGACCTTAAAAGGCCTAAGGAGCTTCTCTATATTCTGGTTCAAGGTAGCTATAGTGATTGTTGTGGGATGAGTTGCAGCAGAGGTTTCCTTCGCTGGCATTTTGGTTCTGGGTTTTGTCAGGATCTGAGTAGTGTTCTTCTTTTCAACCTGCTTAATCACTAGAGATTTGCATTTGTTTAAAATGAATGGATATCCTGAAATAAAATGAGTCTAATGCATTTCTTTTAGAGGTTCCTGAAATGAGTGAAGAGGGACCCACAAATTTTAAAAAAGTGTTTCATTCATTTTGAAATGAATGATTTCTATGAGTCAATACAATCAATGGTCTCATAAAAACCAATGGGACAGTAAATGAAGTACAGTTAGAAATTAAAAAATTATAGAGCAGCCAGCCAGCAGACATGGATAGGATGGATATGTTGTCAAGGAGACAACAGAGATGACTTAACATTCATAGTCATTCATAGAAGTGTACTCATATTTTTTTTATTTTTCATGATTTTTGTACTACATATAAAATGTTGTTTCTTGTTAAGTTTCTTATCAATAAAATATTAAATGTACTTATCTGCATGCTTGTTGCACCAGAATGATGAATGCGTCTCCAAAATATGCCTCCAAATAGATCAAGCTGATGTGAGTCTAGGGTCCAAGATGTTGAAAAACAACCTTCTTTATTAAGCCAATAAAGCATGCAGATAAGTGCATTTATTATTTTAATGCTAAGAAATTTGACAAGAATCTTGATATTTTACATGCAGAACAAAAGTCTTGAAAAATAGAAAAAAGTATGAGTATATACACTTCTAACTATGATTAAAACTTTAGCACAAAGATGGGGTTATAAAGCACCATTCTATGCTCCTATCCCTGTGCCATATGATTGTCTTTTACATATCTCTAGTATCAGCAGAAGAGACTTTCTGCCTCATGTCTAGCTATCATACCCCTAGTACCAGTTTAGAGGACTTGCTGCCTCATTTCTAGTTGCCATTCACCTTCTATCAGCATAGAGGACTTGTGCCTCATGTCTAGCTGCCATACCCCTATTACCAAAAAATCAACCCAATCGTATCACTGGTAAATATATTTCAACTTAACAGGTTTATGCCAAGTGTTATATGTAGGCCCCTCACTCTCAGGGTCTGTAAAATCCCACAGACTCCTAATTAGGTACGAGGCCACCTTACTTTAATTATAACATTTTTAAAGATTTTCTTTTTGTATATTAAAACTTCCCCATGTCAGTCCAATTATTCAACAATCCACATCGCTTTCGCAACTTGAACTCAAAGGATACGAGAGGAACAATCACTACTTATCTGTTCCAGTCTTGGTTAGTCACCCGACACGCGCGTGTTTCGAACCGCAAGTTCTGCTTCAGGGGGATTTCCTTCTGTATCTATCTCCTAGACGTGCTTCCCAACTTCAGTGCTGCGATTTTACATCATCCATGTATCTTCTCTTGGCTCAATTACCACATCTTCAATTTTCCGCGGCGCAAGGGAGCCGCGGAAAATTGAAGATGTGGTAATTGAGCCAAGAGAAGATACATGGATGATGTAAAATCGCAGCACTGAAGTTGGGAAGCACGTCTAGGAGATAGATACAGAAGGAAATCCCCCTGAAGCAGAACTTGCGGTTCGAAACACGCGCGTGTCGGGTGACTAACCAAGACTGGAACAGATAAGTAGTGATTGTTCCTCTCGTATCCTTTGAGTTCAAGTTGCGAAAGCGATGTGGATTGTTGAATAATTGGACTGACATGGGGAAGTTTTAATATACAAAAAGAAAATCTTTAAAAATGTTATAATTAAAGTAAGGTGGCCTCGTACCTAATTAGGAGTCTGTGGGATTTTACAGACCCTGAGAGTGAGGGGCCTACATATAACACTTGGCATAAACCTGTTAAGTTGAAATATATTTACCAGTGATACGATTGGGTTGATTTTTTGGATACACATTTAAGGTACACTGGAATACAGCAGTATACGGGTACAAGGTTGTGATTGATACCCCTATTACCAACATGGGGAAATTGCTGAAATGATGGAGAAGTGGTAGATAAAATTCATAAAAGCTTGGACACAAAGCTAGAATCAGTGATTGTCTATAATCAGGCTAGATCAGTGATGGTGAACTCCAGTCCTCAATTGCCAGAAACAGGTCAGGTTTTCAGGATATCCACATTGAATATGCATGAGATAGATTTTTATACAATGTAGGCAGTGCATGGACATCTTTCTCATGCATATTCATTGTGGATATCCTGAAAACCGGGCCTGACATGGCACTCGAGGACTGGAGTTTGCCATGACTGGCTAGATAATGTGACTGGGAGAGCTAAAGAACTTGAAATGACCCTCACCTCCACATGACATCAGTTAGAGAACTTAGAACACTTCCATAAAAAAGCACTGAAGAAACAAAGAGGGGGGCTCTGCCATCAACTCTGGTGGCAATGAGAGCTCATGATGACCCCTGCTATTGAGAAGACACATTCACTGGACATAATGGTTGATAGTCAAAAAAGAGAGCAATAAACCTCCTTGGCAAGGTCTGACCAGATGGTGGATTGTATTCCTAACATGCCATTGCATCTGTGTCCATGTCCTCCATGGACTCAACAAACTAGTGTATCACAGACATTGCTGGGGTGGACTGTGGGTCTTCTTGCCAAATATTTTAGCTATGGCTAGTGTCAAAAGACAAGGTTCTTTGTGGGCAATGTAGCTGGGGGAGGAAGTGGTAGCTGTCACATGGAGGGAGGACTGGATGGCCGGCGCCATGTTTTAAAAATGTCACGGACCATCCAGTGCTCCTACCATGTGACAGGGGCCGGCCAATGGCACGGATACCCTGTCACATGGTAAGGGCAAAGGGCCATCGGCGCCATTTTGATTAGTGGCAGCCGACGGCCCGGGAGCGGGAGATCGCTCCCGGGACCCCTACTGAACCACCAGGTACCTGTAAAAAGTTTTTGGGGGGGTCGGGAGGGTGGGGGAAGCAAAGAGATTAGTTTTAAAGGGTCAGGGTGGATTTAGGGGTTATTTTTGTGTGCCGTTTTTCCCGCCCTCCCCCAAAACGATAAGAGAACCCCCATGATCAATATCGTGGGGTTTTCCTATCGTTTCGGGGGAGCCCCCGATTTCTGACGATTTTGAAAATATCGACGATATTTTCAATCGTCCGAAGCCCGATTCACATCCCTAATTATCAATGAATCCTGCACTTACAGCTTTAGCATGCCATGTTCCAGCCATTAACACTGAGCCCTGCCGCTTACATCTATGGCATGCCATTTTAAACCCTAACCACTGAGGCCTATCACTTAGCACTTACTGCTACAGCATACCATTTTCTAACAATTAACAAGTACATACACAAATCAAAATGTGCAAAAAAGGTGTGGGTCATGGACATGGTCTGGGAGGAGCATGGATGGGTCATGGGAATTCCAGGAAGGTTACTTAAAATCTACGCATAAGTATTTACATGCACAAGCATGTGCCAGGGTCCCCTACAGTGTAACTTTACATCTGATATGGATGGCGGGCGAGTTTTAAAGCAAATAAATTAGGGCTAGTCAGCTGAGTTTGAAGGGTTGGGGCAAATAGGGTAAACAGGAGGAAGGTTAAGTAGTGGGTTTAGGAAGTTGGGAGCCTCTAACTGGGTGAACTGGGAATGGACTGGGAAAAATGTAATTGCGTCAGCATGCATATCTAAAAAACATCCCCCCACTTTTGCAATAAAGCTGGTATTTGCACACACAAGCGCTTGCCCATACAAAATTGTGTGCGCATGTACACGCATACAGCCAATTTCATATCATCTACACATTTACGCGTGAATGTTATAAAATGGTCATGTCCATTCGCACTAGCTGCCATACGCATGTACTTTTATGCTCTCATGGCTCTTTAAAAGTTACCATCCCCATATGTATATCATCGAGGAGAAGAGGTGCAGGGGATATATGACACAGACTTCAGATACGTGAAAGGTATTAATGATGCCTGAACGTTGAACCATTTCTGTTGGAAAGAAATCTATTTATGGGGATGATTGAGAACCAACTTTAGGAAACATTTCTTCACAGAGCGGGTGGTGGATGCCTGGAATGCCTTCCTAGAAGAGGTGGTGAGGACAAAAAAGGCAAATTAATTAAAAAGGACATGGGATGAACACTGCATATCCCTAGAGGCTTGAGGTTGGAATCAAAGAAAGGGGTGCATGGGGTTAACCTGCACACAGCGGCACACAGAAGGAATGAGGTAACTTACTTTGAGCGGCAGTTACTATCCTTAACAGAAGGCATGGGGATAACCTGCATGGAGTGGCAGTTACTACCATGAGCAATTTGCTGGCAGACTCGATAGACCATTTGGTCTTTATCTGCAGTCATTGCTATGTTATTTGTTATGGCTCTGGACTTGCTCTGCTGTCCACACCAGAGACCTCACCTCAGTGTTGGTAACCCCACCCCCTTGTGACATTACCTGAGGGCACTGGCCCTATTTAATTGAACCATGGACACCAGAGGCAGCTGCGCCGGTGGTGCGCATGCCTCTGGAGCATGCACGAAGGGGCATGAAGAAAGAGCATGCCCCTTTGTTTGCCCCTTCGTTTGACCCAGTATTTCTTTATCATATTGATTGCAGTATTGAAATTCATCATGAATATTCCAATTATCACTGGATAAGGTAAATATGGAAAGAACACTTCATCTGAAATGCCATCTTCCATGACCAAAGAACACTTTAATAAATATCCCATTGCAACCTTTGAAGCTATTAACTGTTTCCACTACCGTCACCTTACTTTTAGTCAATGCTCACTCCATTTCAAAAAAGGCACAAGTCATCTATGATATTCTCCACACTAAGAAAACAGACTGCCCCTGTTTCACTGAAGCATGGATTTCAGATAGTGATACACCACCCCTCAGTCAATGTTGTCCCCAGGATTATACTTATTGCTCCATACCTTGGACACCGTGCCGTGGTGGAGGTCTTGTCATCTTTTATAAGTATTCTCTAAACTTTTCACAGACTCCTATTGATTTACGTACTCCTCAATAGTAAATCGGAAAATCTCTGTTTGGTATATTGCCCCCAAGTCTCTTAGCCCATAATTGCTCTCTACTCACTGCATTTCTCTATATTTCTCTACCCTCCCCAGAACAAACCATTATTCTAGGTGACTTTAACCTGCATGTAAATCAAGACCCCTTCACATACCAATGAACTTTTTCTGAACTCTGTGCTTGCTTGTAAATGGCAGCAAATGATTACTGTCCCTACTCACAAAGCTGGTCACACTCCAGACCTGCTGTTTCTCAACCCTAATGTATTTTCCAGAAATTCTGCTAATAGTACTGTTCTGACATCCCTTGGTCTGATCATTTCTTAATTACGACTTTTTTTAGTTTTCTTTCTGCCCCCTCTAATGATACTCACTCTCTCCCATGTATTGTTAAACAAAAAAAACATTTTGACCCAGCACTCTTTAAAGACAAGTTTCTTTCTCTGATTTCTGATATTTCTAATGACTCCTTAGAACACATGGCAAAAATATGGGATTCTGACCTATTAAATGCTATGGACAAATACAAAAAGAGAATTTTAATGAACAAAAATATAAAAAATTATTTAAAGAAAACTTTCATGTAAAAATACGCAAACAGGGTAAACCAACATGTTCACCCCTTTCCTACTGTTAACAGTCAGCATAATTATGCAGCATACAAATAAATATTTACGGAATAAAAAGAACAAAAAAAGTAAAAAAGAAATGAAAATTATTAGCATTCTATGGGGCAGATTTTAAAAGGGTTATGGTGTAATATACGCGCATAACCCTTTTAAACCCCTCCTGCGCGCGCCGAGCCTATTTTGCATAGGTTCGGTGACGCACGCAAGGTCTGGAACGTGCGTATGTCCCTGGGCTCGAAAAAAGGGGCAGGGCGTGGGCGGGACGGGGCACAGCCAGAGGCCTACGAAGGCCCGCTTGGCCGGGAGATCATGCACCGGCATTTGGCCGGTGCGCACAAACTACGCCTGCCTGGATACAGGTGCAACTTAAATAATAAAGGTGGAGGGGGATTTAGGTAGGGCTAGGGGGCAGGTTAGATAGGGGAAGGGAGGGGAAGAGTGGGGGGGGTGAAAGGGAAGTTCCCTCTGAGGCCGCTCCAATTTCGGAGCGGCCTCAGAGAGAACGGGGAAAGCCATTGGGGCTCCCCTAGGGCTCGGCGCATGCAAGGTGCATAAGTGTGCACCCCCTTGCTCGCGCCGACCCAGGATTTTATAAGATGCGCGTTGCTGCGTGCGCATCTTATAAAATTGGGTGTAGATTTGCGCGTGCCGGGTTGCGCGCACAAATCTACGCCTACACGTAGGTTCGAAAATCTGACCCTATGCGAATACAGCATATCAATACTAATGACCAAAACCAACCTCCTAAAGAGCATTGTGTATTTTATTTGTATACATAGTGGACCGGATTATAAAACGATTACGCGCATAAGGTACGCACGTAACCCTTTTAAAAGGCCCCTGCGCGCGCCGAGCCTATATTGCATAGGCTTCTGGCGCGCACAAAGCCCCGGGACGCGCGTAAGTCCTGGGGCTTTCTTGGGGTGGGTGTGTCTGGGGTGTGACGCGGTCGGTGCGTCATCGGGGGGGGCGGTGTCACGGGCATGATTTTGGCCAGGGGCATTCCAGGGGCATGGCCGCGGCCTCCAGACCAGCCCCCAGACCGGAACATGGTGCACGGCAGCTGGCCCGGGGCGCGCAAAGTTACGCCTGCCTCGAGCAGGAGTAACTTGTGTGACAGAGGTGGGGGGGGGTTAGATAGGGCCAGGGGGGTGGGTTAGGTAGGGGAAGGGAGGGGAAGGTGGGGGGTGGCGGAAGGAAAGTTCCCTCTGAGTCTGCTCTGATTTTGGAGTGGCCTTGGAGGGAACGGGCAACTTGCGCAGGGCTCGGCGCGCGCAAGTTGCACAAATGTGCACCCCCTTGCACGCGCTAACCCCGGAATTTATAAGATACGCGCGGCTATGCGCGTATCTTATAAAATCCGGCATACTTTTGTTCGCGCCTGGTGCATGAACAAAAGTACGCGCGCGCGCTGTGTTTTAAAATGTACCCCAGTATGTACTATAAACCTGGTGAAGACGCGCATATTTCCTGTGTGAAGATGGAAGTTCCAAGATGAGACATACTATGTAAACACAAGAAGGTGTAGCGGGTTACCCAGATAGCACATTTACTATTCTTATTTATTTATTTATTTATTTTAAAATATTTATATACCGCAAACAATAAGACATTTGCATGTCCGACTAGGCGGTTTACAAATATACATACATAAGTTAAAAAGTCAGGCACAACAAATTTACCTACAAAGGTTAAAATAGGAAAAAAACAACTAATTTAAACATGATAAAGGTCTAGCGGTATATTGTGTTAGTGTATTTAAGTTATATTGTATGCATCACTGAATAGATATGTCTTTAGCATTTTCTTAAATTCCTTACGGTTTGATGTAAGTCGGAGGTTTTCGGGGAGAGAATTCAATAAGATTGGGCCGGCAACGGAAAAGGTTCTTTTGCGGATTAGGGCCAAGCTGACTATTTTGTAGGGATGTGAATCGGGTGATCGATCGTCTTAACGATCGATTTTGGCTGGGGGGAGGGAAATCTGATCGTCATATCTTTTGTTTTTTTAAATCGTAAATCGTAAATCAGGGGAGGGCGGGAAAACCCAGACCCTAAAACCCACCCCGACCCTTTAAAATAAACCCCCCACCCTCCTGAAGCCCCCCAAAATGTTTTAAATTACCTGGGGTCCAGTGGGGGGGTCCCGGAACGATCTCCCGCTCTCGGGCCACGGCTGCGTTAAAAGAAAAGGCGCCGGTGGCCCTTTGCCCTTACCATATGACAGGACAAAGGTAGCGCCAGCGCCATTTTGGTTCCTGTCACCCAACGTCACGAGTGCAGGAGATTGCTCCTGGACCCCCGCTGGACCTCCAGGGACTTTTGGCCAGCTTGGGGGGGCCTCCTGACCCCCACAAGACTTGCCAAAAGTCCAGCGGGGATCCTGGAGCGACCTCCTGCATGCGGGCCATATTGCCAATATTCAAAATGGCGCCGGCGCTACTTTTGCCCTCACAAATTGTTATAAGGCATTCCCTTTCATTGTAAATGTTTGGATTACACATTGAATGAGTGGTACATTGTGGGATATGAATGTGTTGTCTATTGTCATGTATGAGTATTTGGATAATACATAGAATGAATGTTACATTGTGTGATATATTATATATACAGGTTGTTGATTGTCATTTATATTGTATTTTTAGAATTGTAATGTATTAGGGTTATGCAGACTTATTTTTTTGATATATAAATATGGTGCTTGACATATATGTATGACTATAACATCTTTTTTTGTAATACAATTTTTTTTGTAATAATTGTTTTGATTTTTTACTACTATTTTTTTGGTTTGTAGTGAAAGTGCTTTTGTCCCACTCTGTTTAGAGTGTTTTTTTCTCTTTGCATAAATTAAGTACTGGTTACTGATACTGATACATATTGTCTGATTTTTTTTTATTTCTTTATATGTATATATATATATATATATATATATGTAAAAATTTAAATTATACACTCTTACATGTATACAGGGGAGGATATATATATTCAAAAATTATATGCATACAAAATTAAAATTGCAAATATGAACAAGTTTGTTATTACTAGTGCAAATACATATAATTTATGATATGTATATTTTAGTGACACTTGTGGGACACCTGTATTTTTAAATTAGTTGGATCAATCTGCACTGGGGCTTTATAATCCAGTCTACTGTTTCTCCCTAGAGTCCTTAATGTGGATAAAACCTGGACTGGATTTACCTGTCCCAGATGCCATGGAGCCTGCTGCTATGCCATCTCCACAAGGTATATCTTGCATGTTAGAATAGCATGGAATGTATACATTAGTACATTACCATCAGAGGTATGTTTGAAAACTATATTAGGCTCATTGTTATTCCCCATCAACCAGTATGTCACACCATTTATTTATTTTCTTTAAAAAATTATTTATAGTCTGCCTGTAATGACCCTACCAAGCTAGGCGGATTACAACATATTCAAATAAAAACAAACAATACCATCTATTTTAACAATACGTTATCCTGTAATCTAAGCATTTCAGAGACACAGTGCATCTAAACATAAGTATTGTCATTATGCAAGTAAATAAGAAACATTCCCCTCATAATATAGCTACAGGAGGGTGTCATCCAAAACGCCAAAGGCCTCTCTAAAAAGAAGGGACTTTACTTCTTTTCTGTATAACTTAAAATCATTAATAGTACACATTTGCAGTGGTAACACATTCCACATTACTGGGCCTATTACAGATAAAGCTATTATCATTGTTTATTTTCAATGAGCAAGCTTAACGGATGGAACTTGTAAATAGCTCATATCTTGGGAGTGCAAGACTCTAGTTGGACTGTATGGTACCAATAACCTTGATAAATAACTAGGGCCTTCCATCTTAGTCAAGTTAAACAAAAACACTTTAAATTTAATGTGATATATGGGTGGTAACTGATGCAAATCCATTAATAATGGGGTTACATGATTCCACACCTATTTATTCATTATCAAGCAAACAGCTGAATTATGTAAAATGCGTAGTGCTCTAATACTTGTAGCAGGGAGTCCCATAAACTGTTACAATAATCAGTCAATGACAATATGAGTGATTTAATTAAAATACAAAAATCATTTTTGTCCAAAATGTATGTTATATAGCACAATAATTTTAATTTTTAAAATCCAGTTTTTTTAACTGAACATAAATGAGGCAAGAAACTTAAATGTTAATAAAAAATTATTCCCAAATTTCTTACCTCTTTTTTTAAAAGTAATTCTAATATTTTTCAATAAAATAGGGTTTGTCATAAAATCCAGAGAGGATTTTGTTTTATGTGTGAAGCATATAATCTCTGTTTTGGTCAAAATAAAAACTAAATTATTCTGTTCCGATCAAAATTTAATTAAAAACTGACATTTTGAAATGTTGACTACTACCTCTGAGAGGGAATTAGTTAAGAGAAAATAGAGCTTCAGATCATCAGCATAAATTCTGCATTCTATTCCCACTTTTTCAATCAGAAGGCATATCAGAAGATAAAACACACTGGGGTAGATTTTAAAAATTTGCACGATCGCGTACTTTTGTTCGTGCACCAGGCGTGAACAAAAGTACGCTGGATTTTATAAGATACGCGCGTAGCCGCCCGTATCTTATAAAATCCGGGGTCAGCGCGCGCAAGGGGGTGCACATTTGTGCAACCCGCACACCGAGCCCAGCGCGCGCTGCCTGTTCCCTCCGAGGCCGGAGGGAGCGGCCTCGGAGGGAACTTTCCTTCACCCTCCCCCCACCTTCCCCTCCCTTCCCCTACCTATCCCACCTGCCTCTGGTGACCTGCACGTGGAACAGGGAGCATTTCAGAGAATGCTACCCTGGAGGTTCTGGATTTACGTTTTCTACCTAAGAGCCTAAATTTGGCTTCCAGAACCTCCATCCCACATTTTCCTATGTCGTTCGTGACCACATGTACCACGACAGCCGTCTCCTCCCCAGCACTGTCTAAAATCCTATCTAGGTGATGCGTAAGGTCCGCCACCTTCGCACCAGGTAGGCATGTTACCAGGCGATCCTTATGCCCACCAGCCACCCAGCTGTCTACATTCCTAATAATCAAATCTCCAACTATGACGGCTGACCTAACCCTTCCCTCCTGGGCGGTAGGCCTTGGGGAGATATCCTCGGTATGATAGGACAGTGCATCACCTGGAGAGCAGGTCCTTGCTACAGGATCCTTTACTGCTACACCAGGTTGATGCTCTCCAATCATGAGACCTTCTTCCTCCAAGGCAGCACCAGGGCTGCCAGTCTGAAGTTGGGACTTGGCTACTATGTCCCTGAAGGTCTCATCTATATACCTCTCTGTCTGCCTCAGCTCCTCCAGGTCTGCCACTCTAGCCTCCAGAGATCAGACTCATTCTCTGAGAGCCAGGAGCTCCTTGCATTGCATGCACATGTACAACTTCTCACCGGTGGGTAAAAAATCATACATGTGACACTCGATGCAAAAGACTGGGAAGCCCCTCTCTTGCTGCTGGACTGCTGCCTTCTTCTCAATTTTGATCAGTTCCTAGTTAGGTTTTAGGTTGCTATGAGAGTAGGAATGAGTCTAATTAACGTCCTTTACATGTATTAGTGAATTCGCTATATGTCTGTTAGTGGCCTACAGGGGTCTGATCAAACTCTCAATAAAGTTTTTGTTATTGTTTTTTTTTTTTTGTGAAAGTGGCACCTGCCTATAAATTAAAGGATGAGCTAGGGGTGGGAGGGTTTGGAAATACAAACAGTCTAACTTCAGTTAGTCAGCCAGAGTGACTCACTTCTCTCTTGATTAACAAATGTTGGTACCTATTCAAACCAAATCACACTACCTCAACACCTTTCCAAGGTGAGTAACTGAACTGAACTTTTCAACCTTTTTACTTAGGTATACACTGCCCCTAGCTTATTTCTAACTTCTGGCTA
This sequence comes from Rhinatrema bivittatum, assembly GCF_901001135.1. Taxonomy (NCBI): domain Eukaryota; kingdom Metazoa; phylum Chordata; class Amphibia; order Gymnophiona; family Rhinatrematidae; genus Rhinatrema; species Rhinatrema bivittatum. The sequence continues at coordinate 195,188,156 of NC_042619.1, forward strand.
CTTTTTGGGTTGTCCTTTGTTTTTGAGCATTATTTTTTTTTTTAATACAAACACTCAGTTCTGCTTACTAGCTGCCTTATAGACTTTTAAAAATAAACACACTACCAACTGCTTACTAGCTGTCTTATTGACTGACTATTTAAAAATACAGTCTAACTTGTTTATTCACTGCCTTACTGACTATTAAAAGCACAAACACACAAACACACTAAATAATATTCCCAAATAGTTAACTTTGCCCCAATACTTTTAAAAAAGACAATGTCCCAGGCAAAAACTTACTGATTCCTTTCAGCCACCAGCAAGGTGATCCTCTCCTCTCAGTGCTCCCACTGGAATGTGGGTTACTGAGCTCTTCCCTTGAATATATAATATGCTTCTAAGGTAAATTAGTGCAAAACAATCCCTTTGGAGATTTACACCAGTTAGTTGTCCTGAGTGACACACTGCTCTTCTGATTTACAAAGAATGGTACCTAATCAAATAAAACACACAACCTTAACACTTAGTCAGCCAGAGTGACTCACTGCTCTCTTGATTAACAAATGTTGGTACCTATTCAAACCAAATCACACTACCTCAACACCTTTCCAAGGTGAGTAACTGAACTGAACTTTTCAACCTTTTTACTTAGGTATACACTACTTCTAACCTATTTCTAGCTTCTGGCTACTTTTTTGGGTTTTGTTTTGTTTTGTTTTTTTGTGCATTTCTTTTAAATACATACACTCAGTTCTGCTTACTAGCTGCCTTACAGACTTTTAAAAATAAACACACTATCAACTACTTACTAGCTGCCTTATTGACTGACTATTTAAAAATACAAAGAGTCTAACTTGTTTATTCACTGCGTTACTGACTATTAAAAGAACAAACACACAAACACACAAATTAATATTCCCAAATAGTTAACTTTGCCCAAAAACTTTTTAAAAAAAAAATGTCCCAAGCAAAAACTTACTGATTCCTTTCAGCCACCAGCAAGGTGATCCCCTCCTCTCAGTGCTCCCACTGGAATGTGGGTTACTGAGCTCTTCCCTTGAATATATAATGTGTTTCTAAGGTAAATTAGTGCAAAGCAATCCCTTTGGAGATTTACACTTCAGTTAGTTGTCCTGAGTGACTCACTGCTGTTCTGATTAACAAAGAATGGTACCTAATCAAATAAAACACACAACCTTAACACTTAGTTAGCCAGCCAGAGTGACTCACTGCTCTCTTGATTAACAAATGCTGGTACCTATTCAAACCAAATAACACTAATTCAACACCTTTCCAAGGTGAGTAACTGAACTGAACTTTTCAACCTTTTTACTTAGGTATACACTGCTCCTAGCTTATTTCTAGCTTCTGGCTACTTTTTTTTTTTTTTTTTTTTTTTGGGGGGGGGGTTGTATTTTTGTTTTTGTTTTTATTTTTAAATAAAAATACTCAGTTCTGCTTACTAGCTGCCTTACAGACTTTTAAAAATAAACACACTACCTACTGCTTACTAGCTGCCTTATTGACTGACTATTTAAAAATACAAACAGTCTAACTTTTTTATTCACTGCCTTATTGACTATTAAAAGCACAAACACACTAAATAATATTCCCAAATAGTTACCTTTGCCCCAATACTTTTAAAAAAGACAATGTCCCAGGCAGAAACTTAGTGATTCCTTTCAGCCACCAGCAAGGCAATCCTCTCCTCTCAGTGCTCCTGCCTGATTACTCTGGGTTCATCATCTCTACAAGCTCCTGCGATCACGAGGCTGAGACACAGGACGTCCTATCTCTCTGCCAGTACAACCAGACCTCCTGCTACAGCTGGCCTCGCCTTCTGTCGGTGAGGACCAGTGGGGCTCCTCCCCACAGGTGGTATCAACCATCACCTCAGGCCAAGGGTTCACGAAACCCACAAATCTTAACACCACTCTTTCCCAATTCCACAGCATCACTCCCATTTTCAGGGATCTATTGAAAATGTCTTTCAGCAGACCTGCCAGCACATATATGAGCTCCCTCAGTATCCTGGGATGTAGCTCATCCAGCCCCATAGCTAGGGGTGTGCATTCATTTTCGCCATATTGGCAATCCACAACATATATTGCACTATTTGTAGTATTCGTGGGGAAGCAAAACGTATCACGATTCCCCACAAATACATGAATCTTCACCGAATTATACGGCCACCTAAATAAAAATTTAAACAAACCCCCCACCCTCCTGAACCCCCCCCCCCAAAAAAAAACTTACCAAAACCCCCCTGGTGGTCCAGCGGAGAGTCCGGGAACCATCCCCTGCACTCACACCCTCGGTGCCGGTTTCATCATGGCGCCGATAGCCTTTGTCACAGGGGTTACCGGTGCCATTGGTCAGTCCCTGTCACATGGCCATCAGCGCCATCTTGTGCTCCTACCATGTGACAGGGGCTGACCAATGGCACCGGTAGTCCCTGTGACATAGTATGGGCAAAGGCTATCTGCGCCATTCTGAGTACTGGCATCGGATGACCGGAGTGCAGGAGGTCACTCCAGGACCCCCATTGGACCCCAAGGGACTTTTGGCCAGCTTGGGGGGGGGGCCTCCTGACCCCCACAAGACTTCACAAATAGTATACCCGTATTTACATTTTAAATATTTCAAATTTTATTCCTTATATTATTTAAAACACATAAAACATATCCTATATTTCCAAACACTCACACACTCATTCATTCATCTAAACATCATGTTATACACAATGGGGCGGATTTTCAGACTCGGCGAATAGGCCTACTTTTGTTTGCGCTCCAGGCGCAAACAAAAGTACGCTGGATTTTAGTAGATACGCGCGGAGCCGCGCGTATCTGCTAAAAACCTGGATCGGCGCGCGCAAGGGTATCGATTTTGTATAGCCGGCGCACGCCGAGCCGCGCAGCCTACCCCCGTTCCCTCCAAGGCCGCTCCGAAATCGAAGCGGCCTTGGAGGGAATCCTCTAACGCCCTCCCCTCACCTTCCCCTCCCTTCCTCTACCTAACCCACCCGCCCGGCCCTGTCTACACCCCCCCCTTACCTTTCTCCAGGGATTTACGCCTCCCGGAGGGAAAAGTAAATCCCCGCACACGAGCGGGCCTCCTGCGTGCCGGGCCGCGACCTGGGGGCGGGTACGGAGGGCGCAGCCACGCCCCCGGACCGCCCCGGGCTGTAGCCACGCCCCATACCCTCCCCCAAAACGCTGCCGACACGCCCCCGAAACGCCGCGACGACCGGGCCCGCCCCCTGGCACGCCCCCGACACGCCCCCCTCGGAGAACCCCGGGACTTACGCGAGTCCTGGGGCTCTGCGCGCGCCGGTAGGCCTATGTAAAATAGGCTCACCGGCACGCAGGGCCCTGCTCGCCTAAATCCGCCCGGTTTTGGGCGGATTTAGGCGAGCAGGGCTCTGAAAATCCGCCCCAATGTTTTAAAATTAACAATACATCACTGTTTCACATTAACATCAAACACATAAATGTTACATAAATATTGCAACAATCCCTAATTACAATGTAAACTTATCCATTTAATCCTGTTACAATGTAAACAAATTACTTCAAAAACACTTTTGTAGCAGGTATCCCTATTCATCAATGTTCCCTAAACTTGTCATATTCCGTGTTCCTTTCAGTGTTAATCCCTTTTTGATCTTATTTTAACAAATGTCCCGACAGGAAGCTCCTGTTTCACCCGTTGGGTTTCTTCAGGGGATTATTTTTATGCTCACATCCAACGACTTCTGAATAATGTCTTCTTAGACATATAACTCCACTTCCAAATCAAAGTTTATTGGGGAACCTTAAATCAAAAATATTACATTAAAAAACACCCATTTTTTATTTATACACCCACCATCTGTCTATTGATATATATTCCATAAACAAATATTAGCCACACTGAATAAGACTCAGACCAATTTCAATTAAACATCACCCTAGTCATTGTTACTATCGTCATCACACTCACCTATGTTTTAATCCCTACATAATTTCTTTCATTTCCAGTTCCTCATTGCAATTGCTCATTTCATTATTGCTGTCTTTCTCTCCTTAGTTACTTTTTCACTGTATCAATTCAAAAGTAAAATACCATTTACAAACAGTTCGTTAACCAACTCTGTTGTATATTATTTCCTATTCTATCAATCTACTAACCTGAAGCCATTTTGTATTGTCAGCACTCTACACAAATTTTAATACCAAACTTTTTTTTTTTTTGCGCCAAACCTTTAACCGCTCCAAACCTTCCTCTGTCTGTAAAGAATGTAAAGAAAACAGTGAATCCACCGAACTTCATCACAAACCCACATTTTAATTTTTCTTCAAGGTAACCCTCCCTATAATACTGCTTACCTCTCCTTCCACTGGCGAAAAAACGCCGCGACTGCTTACCCTCCTTCTCCGGCAAAAAAATGCCGCAACTGCGCACAATTCACCAACTTTCTACCACTTTTTAAATATCCCCACGTCGTTACGTCAACTTAGCGTTTCCCGCCCCAAACATTCAAACCTTTGCAATTAAACAACTCCTTATCCAATCCCTTCACTCATCATCTCTATTCACTATGGGGTAGATTTTTAAAAAAAGCGCATTCGCGTACTTTTGTTGGCGCACCAGGCGCCAACAAAAGTACGCTGGATTTTATAAGATATGCGCGTAGCCGCGCGTATCTTATAAAATCCTGGATCGGCGCGTGCAAGACTGCCGATTTTGGGCAGCCGGCACGCGCCGAGCCGCGCAGCCTGCCTCTGTTCCCTCCAAGGCAGCTCCGAAATCGGAGCGGCTCGGAGGGAACTTTCTTTCGCCCTCCCCTCACCTTCCCCTCCCTTCCCCTACCTAACCCACCCCCCTGGCTCTATCTAAACCCCCCCCTACCTTTATCCATGGATTTAATCCTCTCGGAGGGAGACGTAAATCCACGCGCGCCAGCGGGCTGCTGGCGCACCGAGACCCGACCCGGGGGCGGTTCCGGAGGGCATGGCCATGCCCCCGGAATGCCCCGGGCCGAAACCACGCCCCCTGGCCAGCCCCCGAAACGCCGCGTCCCACCCCGAAAACGCCGCGTCGTTCGGCCCCACCCCCGACACGTCCCGACACGCCCCCTTCCGTATACCCCAGGACCTACGTGCGTCCCGGGGCTCTGCGTGCGCCGGCGGCCTATGGAAAATAGGCGCGCCGGTGCGCAAGGCCCTGCTTGCGTAAATCCGTGTGGATTTACGCGAGTAAGGCTTTTAAAATCCGCCCGTATATGTACTACTCCAATAAACAACCAAAATATTTCTAATTCACCATAATCCCTCATAAGAAGATGTTCCACTCTATTTCCTGATTCAACCCCCCTGGTTCCACTGTTCCCCATCTGTATATAAATCACTGTTCCTTTTGTGTTAATACCCTTGAAATATTTCCTCCTCTCTTCAATGTCAATTGGTACAGTACACAAAATCTCATTTCTTCTATTTTATGTCCCTTCTTATACCAATGATTGACCAACGGAGCCTTATCTTTTTTTATTCAGATATTACTGATGTGTTCCAATATTCTTACTTTAATGACTCTTTTTGTTTGCCCAATGTAAAACAATCCACAGGGGCACATAATCACATATATCACTTGAGCAGATTTACAATTAAAATATCTTGGTAAGTAATATATTTCCCCTGTGGAAGGAATATGTATATATTTCACTTGTTGTACATATGGGCAAACCGCGCAACCTTCACATGTGTACTGCCCCCTATCTTCTTGATTTTCACTTTGGATAGGCAGTACCGAAGAGGTTAACATATCCCTTAAAGATCTCTTTTTCCTAAACGCAAAAATTGGCAATTCTCGAAACACCCCCTCATCCTGTAATACTGGCCAGCATTGATTAACAATTGATTTGATATTAAATCCCAAATGGGAAAATGGAAGGGTACACACCACTCTAGTCAATGGTTCCTTTTTTCTTGTAATCAATAGGTTGTCTCTATTGGCGTATAACGCCCGCTTAAATGCTCTCTTAATAACTTTTTTCGTGTATCCTCGTTCCAAAAACCTTACTGTCATCTCCTGTGATCTCTCTCTGAATTCTTCCACAGTTGTACATAAGCGTCTCAATCGCAAAAATTGCCCCACTGGTATATTTTCCTTTAATCGTTTTGGGTGGAAGCTCAAAAATTCCAGGGTTGTATTTCTATCTGTTTGCTTTCTGTAAATTGTGGTACATAGTTTTTCAGCAACCTTATAAACTCTCATATCCAGAAAAGATACACTTTGTTTATCCCCTTTGAATTCAAACTGTAAGATACTATCCCTTGAGTTGATCCAAACCTTCAACTCTTCTAGTCTTTGATCCGTTCCTTTAAATATAAAGAAAACATCATCAATAAATCTCTTCCAAGTGATTATTTCACTCCAAAATTGAGATTGATATATATCAGCATTTTCAAATGCTGCTACATGTAGACAGGCTACCAATGGGGCCATAGAAGACCCCATCGGTATACCTTTAATTTGATGGAAATACTGATTTTCAAATTGGAAGAAACTTTTTTTAAGGACTATTGCTGATAATTGGGATAATAAATCTTTTTTCATTCTGGACATCTCCATTTCCTCCAATCTCTTTCGTATAATCTGTACCGCCGAGTCCTGGGGTATATTTGTATATAAGGAGGATATATCAGCTGTTAATAACCACCACTCCTGTTTTATACCATCCAATTGGTTCACATTATTGATAAAATCCACAAAATCTTTAATATATGATTTTATCTGTTGGACTGCCGGTTGTAATAGTGAATCCAAATATTTAGATATGGGTTCAAATAATGAACCCATGCCCGAGACTATCGGTCTTCCTGGTGGGGTCAACAGATTTTTATGCACCTTCCTTACTGTATAAAAAACCGGATTTACTGGACACTTCTCAAATAAATAATCACCTAATTTCTTATCTATAACCTTATTTTTTAAGGCCCCTTGTATAAGTGAAAAGAGCTCCATCTGGATCCCCTCAGTGGGGTCCTCATCCAATGGATGATAAAAATTGATGTCATTTAATTGTCTATATGCTTCTCCTGTATAAGCCCCCCTATCCATAATAACCGTTGCACCCCTCTTATCCGCCGGTTTTATTATAATAGTTTTATCATTTTGTAAATGAGTCAGTGCTATCTTCTGTTCTCTTGTAATATTACTATAAACTGGAAACGTTGTCAATTCCAATTTTTCCAAGTTCTTAAGCACCAATTTTTCAAAAACTACTATAAACAGATCTTGAGGGTCCGGTGGTGTCCACTTAGACCATTTTACAAATCTTATATTACTCTCCTGACCCCCACAAGACTTGCCAAAAGTCCAGCGAGGGTCCAGGAGCGACCTCCTGCCCGCCGGCCATCCGATGCCAGTACTCAAAATGGCACCGATCGCCTTTGCCCTCACTATGTCACAGGTACTGACGGTCGGCCACTGTTACATAGTGTGGGCAAAGGCGATCGGCGCCATTTTGAATACTGGCAGCAGATTGCCTTTGCCCTCACTATGTCACAGGGGCTGACCGTCGGTACCTGTGACATAGTGAAGGCAAAGGCGATCGGCGCCATTTTGAGTACTGGCATCGGATGGACGGCGTGCAGGAGGTCGTTCCCAGACCCCCCCTCGGCTTTTGGCAATCTTGTGGGGGTCAGGAGGTCCCCCAAGCTGGCCAAAAATCCCTGGGGGTTCAACGGGGGTCCCGGAGCGACCTCCTGCACTCTGGCCGTCCGATGCCAGTACTGAAAATGGTGACGATAGCCTTTGCCCATACTATGTCACAGGGGCTACTGGTGCCATTGGTCAGCCTCTGTCACATGGTAGGAGCACAAGATAGTGCCAATGACCATATGACAGGGGCTGACCAATGGCAGCGGTAGCCCCTGTGACAAAGGCTATCAGCGCCATGATGAAACTGGCACCGAGGGTGTGAGTGCAGGGGATGGTTCCCGGACTCCCCACTGGACCACCAGGGAGTTTTGGTAAGTCTTGGGGGGTCAGGAGGGTGGGGGGTTGTAGTTAATTTTAATTTTAGCTGGGACACGAATAGAAATCGCCATATTAACGCATCGGGGTGCCATACGGCTGAATGCAATGTATGTGCTCCCCAACGAATCCGAATCACGAATGCAACGTATGGAGTCCCTCTGCACATCCCTACCCATAGCCTTGTTCACTTTCAGTTTGTCTAGCTCTTCCCATACATTCTGTTCAATAAATGGTGTTTCATCTACCTAATTCCCATCTACAGTCTTGTCTATGAGCAACAGTGCTTCTCCAGGGTCTTCTTTAGTGAACACTGAACTGATGTATTTGTTCAATATTTCTGCCATTTCTTTGTCACCCTCCCCACATTGTTCCTTGTCTCCTTCCAATTTCAATATTCCAATACGGGCCTTCCTTCTTTCTCTGATATATCTGAAAAATGTTTTGTCACCTTGCTTTATGTGTTTGGCAATCCTTTCTTCCACTTTAACTTTTGCTTTCCTGATTTCTTTCTTCTTGTCCTTCAGATTCACCAGGTATTCTTCCCTATGTTCCTCTTTTTGGGATTCTTTAAAATTCTTGAACGCTGTTCTTTTTGCCTTTATTTTTTCAGCCACATCCTTTGAGAACCAGATAAGTGTCTTTTTCCTCTTATTTTTGTTTACATTTCAAACATATAGATTTGTTGCCTTTGTAATAGCTTCTTTCAGTTTGGCCCACTGTTGTTCCACCTCACCCATTTTCTCACAGGCTTCCAGTACTTCCTCTAGGAACATTCCCATTTTGAAAAGGTCTGTATTTATGAAATTCAAAACTCAGTTCTTTGTGCTTCTTCTCTGTATCTTGTTTCTGATATCAAACTATACTGTCCGATGGCCGCTGGTGCTCAGGTGGGCACCTACTCAGACATTTGAGACAAAATCAACATTTAAGAGCATCAGGTCAAGTATCACACCCTCCCTCATAGGTTCCATTACCATTTGTTTGAACAGAGCTCCCTGAAAAACATTTGCTCTCTCTCTCTATGTCTTGTAAATTTCACAGGTGGGATGCTCTAATCCACATCCAGTAGATTGAAATCTCCAACTAGCAACACTTTTCCATTCTTTCCCACCTTTTGGATGTCTTTAACCAGAAATCTGTCCAGTTCTTCTATTTGAGTCAGAGGCCTGTAGACCACAACAATGTTGTTGGAGATGACATTTCAATTTCCTTTTGCCACCCCATCCTCTAGTTTAAATGCCTTATGGTATATTTATTTATTTATTTATTTAGAGTCTCTTCTATACCGATAGCCATTTGCACATCGTATCGATTTACATACAACTAATAACTTTTGGGCATGGCCCTTACAATATGATTTGAATTTCTTACTTAGGATCTTTTCCCCTGCCACAGACATGTAAGCCATCTTTGACTTAGAGCCATATATGGCCTCATCCCCCAATATCCCAAACTTTCTTCCTTACACCAAGTTTTGAGGCATGCATTGAAATTATTTATTTAGCTTAGCCTATCCTTCTCCTTTCCATGAACAGGTAACACTTCTGAAAAGGCAATACTCTTCACCATGTGTCCAATCTCTCTGTGCGGCTTGGGTGTTGTTTCTAGCAAGGTCATTTGTTCCGAGATGGATGATAAAGTCAGCTTCACAGTCCTTACTTTCTTCATTGTTTGCACTGAGTATCTGATAGGGATGTGAAGAGCAAAAGTTTATGTTCATAAGTCCATAAGTCGAAAGGGGGGGTCAATTTCAGTCAATATGGACATATGGAGAATTCCATAAGTTGAGTCTATGTCCATACGTGCAAATAAAAATGTAAACCCCTCACCCTCCTTAATCCCCCCCCCCAAGACTTACCAAAACTCCCTGGTGATCCAAGCCTCCTGACCCCCCCAAGCTGGCCAAAAGTTCCTTTTGGGTGCAACGAGGGTCCCGGAGCGAACGCGTGGGGAATCACGTGACGCCGCATCACTCTGATGTGATGCCGACGTCACGTGCTCCTCGCAGAGGAGTTCAGAAATGGCGTCCTGACTCCCTGCTGGACTACCAGGGAGTTTTGGTAAGTCTTGGGGGGGGGGGATTAAGGAGGGTGAGGGGTTTACATTTTTATTTAGGATCAACAATCGCGATTTCCAACGTATTCAACATAGCTATGTTGAATAAGTTGGAAATCCGATCGTTTTCGCCTCATCACTTTTTTTAAGTTAAAAAACAAAAATAAATTGAGTTTTACATTTAAGTTCAAAACGAATGCACACCCCTAGTATCTGATTAGCATTTCTATTAGCTGAGGATCCTGGAAGGCATTTAGTGTTCTCCTCGAGATGCATTCCCAAATTAGTGCTTCTGATGACTGAGTTTCCCAGCACAATGAGATTTTGCTTTTGGTTTTTGGTTGTGTTATGGAATTTCTATGCACATTGGGTTTCATCTTTCCTTTCCAATCCCACATCAATCTCCAAAACTAGAGCTTCTTCATTTTCCATTACAGAAAATTCATTTTGTACTTGTGTCACTTGAGAGAGTAAGTGTCCCACATCACAGGTCTTACCGTACCAGAACCCACTGTAATGCATTTATTTTTGGGTTTCATGATACTCTGTGCGAGTGGAGGAGGGCATCTGGGCAGCACTATTGTGAAGAATGGGTGTCTTTGGGTCATCGGTCTTATCCTACCTCAGCCAACTGTAAACCTTATGGGCTAGATTTTAAAAGCCCTGCATGCATAAATCCTGTCGGATTTATGCACGCAGGGCACTCGTGCACCGGCACGCCTATTTTGCATAGGCCGCCGGTGCGTGCAAAGCCCCGGGACGCGTGTAAGTCCCGGGGATTCGTAAATGGGGCGGGAGGGGGCATGTCCAGGGGCATGTTCTGGGTCAGGGGGCGGTCCTGGGCGGGTCCGGGGGCATGGTGACGGTTCGGGGGCGGCTCGGGAGGGCGGTCCCGAGTCCCCTGGCACTGCGGCCTGTGCCGGGGGATGCTGAGGCGGCGCACGCAAGTTACGCCTGCTTCAAGCAGGCGTTACTTACACAACAAAGGTAGGGGGGGATTTAGGTAGGGCTGGGGGGTGGGGTAGATAGGGGAAGGGAGGGGAAGGGAGGGGAAGGTGGGGGATGCGGAAGGAGAGTTCCTTCCATGGCCGCTCCGATTTCGGAGTGGCCTCGGAGGGAACGGAGGCAGGCTACGCGGCTCGGCGCGTAGCAAGGAGAGTTCCTTCCATGGCCGCTCCGATTTCGGAGTGGCCTCGGAGGGAACGGAGGCAGGCTACGCGGCTCGGCGCGTGCAGGCTGCCGATTTTGCGCAGCCTTGTGCTCGCCGACCCTGGATTTTACAAGATACGTGCGGCTACGGGCGTATCTTATAAAATCCGGTATACTTTTGTTTGCGCCGGTTGCTCAAACAAAAGTACGCGTACGCGTACTATTTTACGATCTACCTCTTTGTTTCTGGGGTTGTGAATTTTCTGTGGTGGTGGGGAGGAAGATTCCTGAATACTCTAAAGTGGGTGAAGCTTCCTTGGTAGTTGCTAATTCCATTTTTATTGTAGCTAATTCAGCTTTAAGGTGAGTTAACTCCATTTTCATTGAGGAGAGTTGTGAAGAAATGGAGCAAGCCTTAAGCCTTCAGATGGTTTGCTTCAAGATAAAGGTTCCACAGTTATTACATTGAATAATAGTCATCTAGTTCATTTGATTTCATAGTGATCTCCTTTAATGTGATAAGGAATTAGCAAATTATTTTGTTACATATTATGTATTCCAGCAAGAATACAGGAGGCTGCAGGTATTCTTGGATTCATGATGCCCCTTTTCATGAGGGTGTGAGCTGAGCAGTCCATTCAGTTTGAGTATCCATTTCCATAGATTGCATAGGTTTGAGGAGTAAAAGGAACCATGCAAAATAACCAAAGGAGGCCATAGCTTTCATCTGCTATTGGGACCAGCATTAAATTTATGACATGTCCCATAAGAAGAGTTAGGTTGTTATTGCATCTTTATTATTCTTTTGACTATTATTTTAAGTCTTCCTTTATCATTCTTACCAACTTTTCACTCTTGTCTTGTAACACATGTACATACATCATGATCTTAATGGAATGTACAATAATTATGTTACTGTATCCAGACATACTTATTGACTGTTTCCCTATTTATATATCTCATTGATGCCCCCCAGTGATCCCCCATGCACACATCCTTATTTGACCCCCAACCCCACTATCCACATTCCTCTTACCCCATCTGGGTATGCAACTTTGTGGTAAAATAAAGTCCTCAGCATGTGCCAGGCCTGCTTGTTGTGCCACAGGTTGTGGTATACTCCAGGGTGAGGAAGAAATCCTATTCATGCTCTACCACTTGTAATGCCAGGTGGGCATTATCCATGCAGTGAAGTTTGGCTGGCACGTGAGTGTCAGCATTTCTTAAAAAACAAAACAAAAAACAAAAAAAAACACTCACCTAAAGAACCAGATGTTGCATGTTATAGAAGCATGCACAGGGACATTATGTGAAACTTTGCACATAAACTACACGTTACTCACAAATATATTGTATGTAAAAGTAACATGCAACATTAAAGTTAAAGTACACATATTTTAGACCATGCATGTGCATTTGCATGCACAATATAAAATACATGTGCATGAGCATGCAAACCTAGTTGTACATGCATATGGGTTCATGTTCAATTGTTTTTAAACTTATTCTCTTTGTGTATCTCATTGCTCATAGAAATTGAAATTAGTCCACATCTTTCTTTTGCCAAATCCATGGGTTCCCAGTTCTTTTTCAAAGCAGGTCTCAGTCTAGTTCTGGGGGACATTTTTTATACATTTACACTGCAGTCCTTTCAAATGTATTCAAGTCTTTAAATTCTGCTGTACACCTTGTCTTTGACTGTGACAAGGACATAAGGAAGAAAAGAACAATTACATCACCTTAAAAGCAATCCGCTATCATATTAATAATGAAGAAATATATGTTGGTACAGATTCTAATTTGACACTTAATCAACTGGTAATTTGACAGGCAATTATAGTTCTACTGTTAAATAACAATTACAATGTAGTCCCTAGGTAGACAGTGTATTAAGCTCTGAAACCAATACATCATCATTTCTTTGTCTAATCATTTTGTTTCTTCACACTATCTATGATCTTCTCAATACCTAAATATTTGGGAGTTATTTCATTCAAATTTGTTTTTTAATTAAGTTTTCAAGTTTTTATATTGTATCTTGCCCAGAGAGACTTATAAAAACTTTAAGATTGCCATACTGGTTCAGACCAAGGGTATATTAAGTCCATTATCCTGTTCTCTACACCAGCTAATCCAGGTCACAAATATCTGGCAGGATCCAAAATAGTAGATAGATATCATGCTTATGCCTGTATAATTGGTGTCTTTCCCCATAATTACCTTTTTAATAATAGTTTATGGACTTTTCCTCTGAAAACTTGTCAAACCTTTTTTGAAACACATCTACATTAACATCCTTTACAATATAGTCTGGCAGAGAAGGAGCCACAGCTTGTGTAGCAGATATTGCCTGTAACCCCATTTATTCTGGAGGCTCATAATGTTCTACAACCTCTGCTGTGGTCTCCCCTGTAGCTTCAGGAGTCTGACTCAAAGTTTTCAGTCTTCTCCAAAGAACACTTCCTTCACACACGTGGACATCTCCACATTGGCTGAGATTCAATGATGATCTATAGCCAATACCCTGGCACACTCTAACTAATCATCATTTAATTAATTTACCACATTTCTTGAAATACAATACAAAACCTAAATATACATTAAAAACTACCTAACTCACTCATCATTCCACACTCACATACAGCAATAAAATTTGCATCATAACAATATGCAACAGTTAAGTACATTACCTTAAAACAATACAGTATCTATAATGTGTAAATATTCCTCAACACAATATGAGCAACTGAATCTATACAGTCTGTTATATATACTTAATATTTAAACTATAACAGTTTCACTTGATTTATTCAACTTGTTCAATATGTTTCCCATTTTCAAAACTTCCGTTCATAATCCTCCCTTGTATTCCTTGTTCACAGGCTTAACATTTTGTGCTTCCATAAACCTTCTCCAACAAAGAATTCTCTGTTTCGCCCCATCAACCGAGGGCTTCCTTAGGAAAAATACAATTTCATGGGGTTCTTTCCAAACCTCCTCTCTCTGCCGTCTCTACAATATATTTGCACCATCAAATTAAAAAAATAAATTAAAGACCTGGCTTTTCAAACAGGCTTGCCCAGGTTAGATCCCTTGCATTTCAACCCCTTTTGCAGCATCAGGATGTGAATTGAACCCATTTGTTATGTCATGTTACACTGTTTAACTTGTTATTTTCTATAGTCTGATTCCTTGTTTGCCAGTTTCCGGCTACCCTCCTCTCCTGTTCCTGTAGTCCCATCCCCTGTCCCTGTTTGATGTATTTTCTACCTTCAGTTCAGATGTAAACCGGTATGATATAACCACTAATACCAGTATAAAAAATACATAAATAAATAAATAAATAAATAACTAAAATAAATAAATAAAATGAATACATTTTAAATAACTCCCTGCTCAGTTTAACATATCTAACCTTATATTATACAACACACTCAGCCTCAATTTTAAATATTTCTAACACGATCTGCAATGCGATGCATCTCCACATGTTTCTTAATTATATAAAGTTTAACTCATTGATGTATTATCACGCATTTCAAGGAACTTTTACCATTTCTACAAAAAAATCAATACACGTAAGTGGAAATAGCAAGGAGGTATTTAAAATGTGTTCATTATATTGTAGAGATTTGTACAATGCACTCTCCTCCTAGCTTCAAACAAGCTAATTAGAGCGTGCAACAGGCTAGATAGAGAGTGCATTGTACAAATCAACTCCTCTTGTACCTTTCATCAATTGAAAAGACAGAAAATCTTCAGTGATGTGTACTTTGCTGTTTGTACCTTCTACTATGTATTTAAAACCACCCCCCAAGCCTACCCCGCCCACCCAAAGCCTACTTCAAGTTAAAAGGTGCCCCTCTTACAGTGGTATAAATAGAGAGTTACATATTGATTTCTCTTCAGAGGATCTCTCTCTCTCTCTCTCTCTCTCTCTCTCTCTCTCTCTCATTTGTGGAAATTACTTATGTGATGTGGGAGCAGGGAAATTAGCCTAACCATGCCCCTTTTTTTTATCATGGGTGATATTTCCGCTATATTTATCACATTTTGATAAATCTAGGGATAAGTTATTCGGCTAACTCTGAATAACTGGATAACTCTGAATAACTGGATAACTTAGCCAAGTAACTCAACTTCTTCCAGCTTTGCCCCCAGAATGTTCCTAACCTATCTGGCTAAATTCTAGCTGGCCCAAATCTTCAGTTAGTCAGATAACATTTGCATTATCCTGTAAAATAATTTTTAATATGGACTTATACATTTGTCTCTGAGATGGGGAAGGATTAGGTAAAGATCAGGTTAGTAGAAAGCCCTGAAGAGGCTGCATACAGAGGCATTAGTGAAGCAGGGAAAGTGCATAAATTTCAATTTTCACACAGGCTGCTAGTTAGATTAGAGCCAGTCCTGGTTTCATAATATTCATCAAAAATGACTAAATATGATTATCTTTAACCTTTGATGTCTGGAGCTTCTTTTTTCATGCCATCTCTCTGTATCACCTTGACTACTACAATAGTTTTATTACAGATCTTTCTGTCTTCTCAATTTGGCCTATCCAGATTCTCCAAGACTTTGCTGGTTGACTGTTACAGATAGCCCAATTATTATCATGTCACTATAGTTTATCTTTAGTGACTTTTCTAAAACTCCAGTGTGTGTTCAAACTCCTTCTAAATGCATTGACATTCTGCAACCATAATATCTTTCAACTGATTTATTGTTATTCTGCTCCTCATTCTCGTCATTCTCACTCAGGCATTCCTCTTCAGTAATTTTTGCACCAATCAGGCTGCCTCTAATTTCCACAAATTTTCCATTCTGAAACCACCTCTATATAATAAATTACCACTGAAGTCAAAGCAATTTCTTCACTACCTTTCTTTTGTTCTTGGCTGAAAACCTGTCTTTTAAACTTAAGTTTCCTGATATATAATGTCTCACTTTATTATTCTATTCCTGTTTTATGGATCCATTCTTTGCATCACCTGTTTGTTATGTCTCACTGTAAGCAAGCCTGATAGTAAAAGCTATTCCAAAGAACAAAATTACCAAACATAGAGGGTGAACATAATTTAATGGGACAAAGCCCACATGAATTTAATCAAGGGAATTCTCACTTCACAATCTGTTAAATTGTTTTAAAGGGTTAATACATATGAGGATAATAGTGAACTGGTGGATATAGCATGTATAGATTTTCAAAGGACTTGAAAATCTTTCATGAGAGATTCCTGAGAAAATTAAATCAATGGAAGAAGGTAAATAGTTGAGTGCCCCAGGGATTTGTATTGGGACCGGTCATTTTTGACATATTTATAAATGATCTGGAAAAGGGAGCAATGAGTGAGATGATCAATGTTGCAGACAACACAAAATCATTCCAACTTGTTAAATCAAAAGAGGATTGTAAGAAATTGCAGGAGGAACTTACAAGGCTGCAAGACTGGACATCCAAATGGCAACTGAAATTTAATGTGGATGAGTGCATAGTGAAGTAAATAGGGAATAAAATAATCCAAATTGTAGTAACACATTGTTATTTTTCCAATAGGAATCACCACTCAGGAAAAGAATCTAATGATTATTGTGGACAATACTTTTGAGTCCTCAGCTCAGTGAGCTGTGGGAGTCAAATAAGCAAGCAGAATGTTAGGAATTATTAGGAAAGGAATAGAGAATAAAATGGAAAACCATCTGTATCAATTCATGGTGTGACAGCACCCAAGGTACTGTTTTGATTGTTGTCACCATATTATAGTGGAACTATAAAAGATACAAAGAAGGGTGTCCAAAATGATAAAAGGGATTAACCAGCTAGGAAAGGATAAAGAATGTTGTGTTCCATGCCCGCGGACAGCCGCGGGCATGCCCCCCTACCTGAACATGGTGGCGACCCATCGCAGCAAGCACCTGGATGAGAGGCTGCGGTCCGGTGCATTGTTCCCACACAGCGGCAAGGGCCCCCGAGGTGAACGCCGGGCTGGGAGTCATCCCTGCTCCCTCTTCACGGTGTCGGGTAGCTTCCCCCACGGGTCTAGAATTCAAGATTGCCGCCGCCATCTTAGGCGCGAGGCCGCGTCTCCTCACCAGAATTAAAGGGATCTAAGCCCTTTAATTATCCACAGCTGCTGCCAATGATCCAGAGCAGAGGAAGTACTAAAGGAGACTTCCTCTGCTCATTCCTTGACTTGGCAACTTTTGGGTTAGTCAGGTCTGCTTGCTTCGGTGAGTTCTTCTACTTCAGATCCTTGTTCCTGTCCTGTCTTGGTGTTCCTGGTTCCTGACATCGGATCGGCTAGTGGTGATTCCTGGTGTTTGACTTCGGATCGGCTAGCGGTGATTCCTGTTGTTTGACTTCGGATTGCAAGCGGTGATTCTCTGGTGTGTGACTTCGGACTGGCAAGTGGTGATCCCTCGGTGTGTGACCTCGGACTGGTAAGTGATGACCCTCTGGCACTTGACCTTGGACTTCTTCTTGACCATCGTCTCCAAGGGCCCACCTAAGTCCCAGGGGCCCGGGTCCCTACGGGCTCCTCCCGGGGGGACCGCGGGCTTCCAGGGGTGAAGCTCCAGTCAGCCCTTGCACCGAACGCTCTACTTCTTGACCTCTCAAAGGTCCACCTAAGTCCCAGCGGTCCAGGTTCCTACGGGCTCTTCCTGGGGAGAACGTGGGCTTCTAGTGGTGAAGACACAGTTCCTTCCTCGACGTCACGACTCTTTGTCTGCCTCCACAGTTGCCTCTGCCTCCAGTGCCGAGGGTCAGCTGGTCACGTCTTCTATTCCGGCCTCGCCACCCCGATGGGAGAACCTACGGATCTTCCTCCTATGGTATTCCATCCTCCCGTCGGCCCAAGGGTTCACGAGCCTGAGCATAACAGATTGCCAAGTCCATGGACCCGGCGGAGGCATCTGCCCGCCAGGCCATTCCAGGAATGGCCCAGCACCTGATGGACCAGCAAAAGACCCTGGATGCCCTTTGCCTGAACCAACGCATTGAAGTGTTAGGGCCCATGAACCCCACTCTGACGTCCCCGCCTCTGGCTCCTGGGGGGCCACTCTATTCCTCAGGTTCCCGTGCAGGCCACCGTGGATAGTCTTGGACAAGCAACTCCCACACAACTCCCGGCACCCTCTCGATATGCTGGAGATGCGAACTTGTGTCGGGGATTCCTTAGCCAGTGTCAGGTCCATTTTTCCTTGTTGCCTGCTCAATTTCCTAGTGACCTGGTCAAAACCAGCTACATTATGTCCTTGCTCAATGGGAAGCCTTTGATCTGGGCCTCTCACCTATGGGAGAGAAGAGACCCTGTGTTTGGGAACTTAAACCAGTTTCTAACTGCTATCAGACAGATATTTGATGAGCCTGTCCGTAAACCCACGGCTGTCTTGGAATTGCTTCGATTGCGACAGGGTACTTGGACAGTGTCCAAATACGCAACAGAATTCCGCACCCTAGCCGCAGAGCTAAATTGGAGAGAAAATTGCCTCCACGGGATCTTCTTGGAAGGGCTAGCCTCACGCCTCCATAATGAACTTGCAGCAAAGGAACTTCTGGATGACCTCAATGGCATGATAGAACTAGCCAATCGAGTGGATCGTCGTATGCAGTTTCACCTTCCAGAAGTGAAGGCCGCGAGAAGGCCCTCACCTTCCCCCAGGAGCGTATCAGGAGCCCTTCAAGCACCCGCCGAGGAGCCCATGGAGTTGGGCCATGGGAGAGTCTCTCCACAGGAGCGCCGGCGGCGAATGAAGGAGGGACTTTGTTTTTACTGCGGAGCAGCAGGCCATCAGATAGCCGCATGCCTGATGCGGTCAGGAAACTCTCGGGCCTAGGACCTGAAGGAGGTCTCTTCCTGGGCCGTACTTCACCTGCACCTACACTAACGCTGCCAGTGGCGTTAACCTCTGTGAATGGAGAATTCCACACGTTAGCCCTGGTGGACTCCGGTGCCGGTGGCAATTTCATTATGAAAAGCCTGGTGGAACACCTAAGATCCCACAAGTTCATCTTCCAGTTCCTTTGGTCATCTCCTCAATCCAGGGGAAGCCTCTTCCGGAATGTGTGACACACACCACGATTCCTGTCCAGCTGAGGGCTGGGGTCCTTCATCAAGAGCAGATGCCGTTCTATGTTTTGGAGTACTCCATACATCCGGTCATGCTAGGCCTTCCCTGGCTCCAGGAACATGCTCCCAAGTTCAACTGGAAAAACCTGCAATTATCTCGCTGGGGGCCAAATTGCCATGGCAATTGCCTCCAAACAGTGATCCCAGTCTCGTGTTCCATTGCCTCCACCAGTCTTCCAGACCTGCCGGCCCCCTATGCCTCATACGCAGATGTGTTCTCAAACCAAAGAGCCGAGATACTTCCACCTCATCGATCGTTTGATTGTGCCATCAACCTACTCCCTGGCACTGAGCCTCCTCAGGGGCGTACCTATGCCCTCTCGCCTGCAGAGATGCAGGCTATGACAGAGTACATCAAAGAGAACCTGGAGAGGGACTTCATTCAGAAGTCAAGGTCCCCAGCAGGGGCTGGGTTCTTCTTCGTCGGGAAGAAGGACAGCAGCCTTCACCCTTGCACAGACTACCAGGGCCTGAATGCCATAACGGTCAAGGACCATTACCCCTTGCCCCTCATCTCTGAGCTCTTCGATCGGCTGCAAGGTGCGAAGATCTTCTCCAAGTTGGATCTCCGAGGGGCCTACAACCTGATCCGCATCAAAGAAGGTGACGAATGGAAGACGGCCTTCAACACCCAAGATGGCCACTTTGAGTATTTAGTGATGCCGTTCGGGCTCTGTAATGCTCCAGCGGTGTTCCAGAACACCATGAATAAGATACTCCGCGATCTCTTGTATCAGTGCGTGGTCGTATACTTGGACGATATTCTGATATTCTCTGACACTCTGACCACTCATTGTCTGCATGTCGTCCAAGTTCTGCAATGCCTCAGAGAGCACAAATTATATGCGAGGCTTGAAAAGTACCTGTTTGAGCAGGAATCCCTTCCCTTCCTGGGGTACATAGTCTCCAGCGAGGGATTCCGTATGGACCCCCAGATGCTGAAAGCCATTCGGGAATGGCCGCAGCCGTCAGGACTAAAGGCACTCCAAAGGTTTCTGGTGTGTGACTTCTGACTGGCAAGTGGTGATCCCTCAGTGTGTGACCTCGGACTGGTAAACAACGGCCTTCTGGCACTTGACCTTGGACTTCTTCTTGACCATCGTCTCCAAGGGCCCACCTAAGTCCCAGCGGCCCGGATCCCTATGGGCTCCTCCCGGGGGGACTGCGGGCTTCCAGTAGTGAAGCTCCAGTCAGCCCTTCCACCGAATGCTCTACTTCTTGACCTCTCAAAGGTCCACCTAAGTCCCAGGGGTCATGGTTCCTACGGGCTCCTCCTGGGGGGACCATGGGCTTCCAGTGGTGAAGACACAGTTCCTTCCTCAATGTCACGACTCTTCGTCTGCCTCCACAGTCACCTCTATCTCCAGTGCTGAGGGTCAGCTGGTCATATCTTCTGTTTCTGCCTCGCCACCCGACGGGAGAAACTACGGATCTTCCTCCTATGGTATTCCATCCTCCCATTGGCCCAAGGGTTCACAAGCCTGAGCATAACAAAGAAATTAGGGCTTTTCAGCTTAGAGATGGCTGATAGAGGTCTATAAAATCATGAGTGAAATGGAGCAAATAAAAGTGAATCGGCAGTTTACCCCCCCAAAAAAGTACAAAGACTAGGTGAAACTGCATGAAGTTATGAAATAGCACATTTAAAACAAATCATGGAAAATACTTTTTCACTTAACATACAATTAAGTATTACAAGGGAACCAAGGAAAACCTGTGCCTGGAGCTAAATAAACCAAACACTTACAGCTTGGTGCAGCTTTGCAGAACAGAGTGAGAAGTGAGAAAGATAGTGAAGGACTTTTGGGGCTATAAATATCCTTATTCCCAAAGTGAACCATGGAAATGGGCATGAAAAATAAGAACCGGTATATTCACCAGAGGATTGTGGAGAAAGTAAAAAATGATCCCAAATATTCTCATTTGAATGTGAAGTACTATTGTGCCAGTAAGTGGTTGATGAGATCAAGAAATTTTTCCACATATGGAGGCACATATGGATGCACAATGTGTATATGTCTCTTCCAAGGGTAACAAGAGATTTGCCATAGTTAACAGAAGGTTGGAAGATGGATCAGTTGTGGAAAAGTCAGATCCAAACCATTATGAATGATCACCTATGTCAAAGACTCTGCTGCTGAGAATTACAGCAATAATACCTGCTGATGAGATTGACTGTTGTTGAAAAGTTCTGCTTTGGACAAATGTTTTAGTTGATCCTCTTTAAAGTAAGACCATGAAGACTGCATGCAGTGGCAAACCAGATAGAGTTTTGGGGATGCAGCTAGTCTCCCCAGTTGAACGTAGGTATGTCAAACAATGTGGCCTGTTTTTATTTCCTTACAGGATACAGTGCCATATTCTGGTGACGGAAATGATTCCTAGAGGTCTCCTAGAATTCTGATCAGAATTATGAGCAATTTCACTGACTGGTCCTGTTATATCACCTGCATTGTAGTCAATTGCTTATTAGTGTCTGCTGGTTATTTTATAAGTCATATTGCTGTTGCCCTGTTGAGTGCAAAATTGGTTATTTTATTGATTTTATAAGAGTCCAACTGTTTGATAATTTCTGCTACATTTTATATACTTAACTTCTGTTTCTTCACTGAATAATGAAAAAATGTTAACCCAAAAGTGCTGGAGTTCTTCCATAGCATCTGTTCCACATGCAGGTCCCTAGAGACAAGCAGAAGTCTGGAGTCTCAATGTGTGGATTTTTTCATTTTTTTTTTCATTTTATTAAAATGTATTAATCGCTTATCACATACAGGTCTAGGCAATTTACAATTAAAAAACATACACAAGATAGCATAACACAATAAACACCCTTAGTTTCATAGAAACTATATTATACAATTCCTTGTTTACAGATAAATCAACGTTGCACAGATCATCAAAGCTCACAAATCCTTCCTCTAACATAGAATATATTAATCATCTGAACTCATAAGCTTTAGAAAACACTAAAGACACGGTGAAGTAGGTAATCTTTTAATAGACATTTACATTTTTTCAGGTTGTCTAAGGCATGCAATTCAAATGGGATAAGATTCCATAAAGTTGCGGCAGCAATTGAAAACGATGTCTCCCTAGTAAAGAACAAATGCGCTTGACACACAGATGGAATTTCCAACAGATTTAATTTGGATGAGACGATGGTGCAAGGAAGAGGGATTACATTTTGTAAGAAGCTGGGCACGCTTTGGGGAAGGGGGAATCTTTTTCAAAGGGATGGGCTCCACCTTAACCAGGGAGGAACCAAGCTGCTGGCACTAACCTTTAAAACAGAGATAGAGCAGCTTTTAAACTAGAACAAAGGAGAAAGCCAACAGTCACTCACCACCACATAGTTCGGAGAGAGGTATCTTCAAAAATACTAATAAAGCAGAAGAGTTAGGGCATCCTAACAATAAAAGCAAAAGGAGTCCATGTGCCTTTAAGGAAAGAATCACTTAAGCAAAAAGATACCAAATTATCCTTGTCAAATGAAAAGCAAGTTGCTAATATAAACAAAAATCACACTTTGAAATGTCTGTATGCCAATGCCAGAAGTATAAGAACTAAGAGGCCGATGCTATAAAAAATGTGGAAAGCAAGCGCTGAAAAGTCAGCGCTTGCTTTCCACATTTTGCATATAGCATGGAGCCATGCTATATGCAAACCCCCCAATTTGCATATAGCATGGAGCCATGCTATATGCAAATTGGGGGGGTCGCGCTTACTCAACCTTAGCGTCTCCTTGCTAATGCGACCCTGCGGTTACCGGCGGTCTGCCGGTTATGAACACCGATGCCAATAAACTTGGCGTCGGTGTTAATAACATCAGTCCACCGGTTTTCATAATGCAGCCAGCCAGTTGTGAAAACCGACGTCGAGCATATTGGCATTGGTCTTCTAAGTGGCTGGCAGAGGGCCAATTTTGAAGACGAGTTTCTTTATTCCTCAAGTTGGTGGTCCTTCACTTTTTTGTAGGTGCGTTACATTGATGACCTCTTTATGATTTGGCTGGGACAGCCACGAAATCGGAAACCAGACACCGGCAAAATTGAGCATCCGGTTTTCAACCCACGAGCCGTGGGCCTACTTCAAAAACAATTTTTTTAAACTTTTTGTAACTTTCGGGACCTCCGACTTAATATCGCCATGATATTAAGTCAGAGGGTACACAGAAAAGCAGTTTTTACTGCTTTACTGTGCACTTTCCTGGTGCCCAGAGAAATTAGCGCCTACCTTTGGGTAGGCGCTAATTTCTGAAAGTAAAATGTGCAGCTTGGCTGCACATTTTCCTTTCTGAATCGCACAGGAATACCTAATAGGGCCATCAACATGCATTTGCATGTTGCGGCCGCTATTTGGTTTGGGGGGGTTGGACGCGCGTTTTCGACCCCTTACTGAATAAGGGGTAATGCTAGCGCGTCGAAAACGCACATCCAATCAAGGGTTAACAGTGCTCTCCAACGGAGCGCACTGTACTGTATAGGCCTGTAAGGAAGGACAGAGAGGACAGGAAAGGGAAAGAAGTAGCTGTTTATGTCAAAAACAATAACTAAGCGACTGAAATGCAAGAGACTTGGGATATAGAAGAGGCATTATGGGCTGTCCTAACAAAAGGAAGATGGTGCTTCCATTTATATTGGTGCGGTCTAAGGCCTCTGATGCAAACATAACAATTTGACAGATATCTGGTAAAAGACATCCGAAGTGTATGAAAGAAGGGGAGAAGTGTTGCTCTTTGGAAATTTTAACCTGCCAGGAGCAGATTGGAGTATCCCTTTTGCAGAATTTGCAAGAAGTAGAGAGATAGTGTAGGTCCTTTAAGGGGGTCTGGTTAAACAAATAGTAAGGACACCCATGAGGAAGGGTGTGATACTCTATCTGGTGCTCACAAATGGGGATAATGTTTCTAATGTGTGAGTAGGTGCCCACCTGAGCACCAGCGATTATCAGACAATATGGTCTGATATTGCAAATAAGATACAGAGAAGATGCAAGAAGACCCGAGTTATAAATTTCAAAAATACCAACTTTGTCAAAATAGGGATGTTCCTGTAGGAAGAACTAGAAGGCTGGGAGAAAATCAATTATGTGGACAACAGTGAGCCAAATTAAAAGTAGCTATTACAAAGGCAACAAATCTATGGAGCCGATGCAATAATCTTTGCAGAAAACGGGTGCTGACTTTTCAGCGCCCGGTTTCTTAACACATGCATGGCGCCTGCAAGGGGGCGCCATGCAATATGTAAATTAGGGGGTCACACTAGGAAGGAGGCGCTAGGGTCGCTTGAGTGACCTTAGCTCCTCCTTGCTAACACGACCCACTGTGGCTGCCGATTATGAAGACCGACGCTGGTAAACTCGGCCTCGGTTTTCATAACCTGCCTGTCTGCCAGTAATGAAAACGGCCGCCGAGTTTACCGGCGTCAGTCTTCATAACTCGGCGGTCTGCCGAGTTATTTATTTACTTATTTTTTACTTTAAAAAAGAAGTACAGAAAAGCAGTTTATTCTGCTTTTCTGTACTTCTTCTTTTCAATGCGCTCAGCTATTAACACCTGCTCCAGGCAGGCATTAATATCTGAATGATAAATGTGTGTCTGAGACACACATTTATCTTTTTGCATTTGGAGTGAATGAATAATAGGCTCATTCACATGCATTTCCATGTGATGAGCGCTAACTCATTCACTCTGCATCGGACGTGAGTTAAATAGGCACTAATCCCCCTATTGTATTAGGGGGTGGACCAATGGCACTGGTAGCCCCTGTGACATAGTAAGGGCAAAGGCTATCGGCGCCATTTTGATTACTGGCAACCGAGGGTGTGAGTGCAGGCGATGGCTCCCGGACCCACCACGGGACCACCAGGGAGTTTTGGTAAGTCTTGGGGGGTCAGGAGGGTGGGGGGTTTGTTTAAATTGGCTCCTTTAGATGACTGAATAATTCGGCGAAGATTTGTTGTATTCGTGGGGAATCACGATACGTTTCGCTTCCCCACGAATACAACGAATATGTCCCTATACGTTGCAGATAGCCAATTCGTAGGGAACGAATGCACACCCCTACAGTTAGCCTCACCTCATATTTCCAATTTCCTACACATGTGCCCCCTACATGACACAGGAGGTTAGAGCACCACTGGACACTGCATCCAAGCACTGACCCCCAGGTGTCAGCCCTTTTCAGTACATTAACAGAATACCTCATGGGCAACAATGGTTTCCACATCCACCCCACCTTTACTGTCAACTTGGATAGCTTAATCATGCGGATGCCCACTCTATGGCCTTAGCTGAAGACAGGGGGTTAGGCAATAGGAGAGGATCATACCATTCATTAACAGTACTCCCAGTGAGGCTGCTGAAAGGATGAGCTTCTGTCTGCAGAAAAGCAGCCAGAGAGAGAGAGATTGAAGTGACATTTGTAGTTGGTTGATAGAGGAGATTCCCTAGTTCTGGCAGGCTAGGTCCCATGACCCTGAATCCCCAGAGGTGGGAACGAGGCAGAGCTACTTCTCTGGTCCAGTCCACCACTTGGCTGGAAGAGGTTGCCTCAGTCTTTTTGTAGTACTTTAAGAACTGTTTTTATTTTTTTTTACCTTTTGGCATTCTTTTTTTGTCCTGGACCCCCTGGTCCTGCCTCAAGGAAGGAAAGCCTCCTGTCTCTGAGAAGGATTAGGAGGAGGGGAGCTCTTTTTTTTTTTTTTGGGGGGGGGGGGGTTTTTTTTTTTTTCATCTCATGCACGGTGAATGGACAGATAGTTGATTTTTGGGTTAATATATTTTGTTTTTCAGTTTGAGAGGAAGAAGAGCATTGTTTTTCCCTACTGCCTGGAACCTTTCATCCTAAAAGATCCCTGTTACAATCTGAAGGGGAGAACTGTGAGCAAGACTTGTTACTCATTGAGAAACTCTAATGGGAGTCTTTGCCCCTGGGAAGGAAAAAAGGATTGGGATTTGTAGAGAATCAAAGGTATATTTAGAATTCACGTATTCTCTGAGAAAGGATTTGGCTCTTCTTAGAAGAAACCTGGCCCATCTGGGTGACTTCTTATTCCAAGCCCTGTAAGGTGAGCCTCTCTCAGGACCCAATACTATAGGATAGGTGCACAGAGACAAAAAGAGAAAAGTGGAGATCTAGTTGGGAAATAGATGTAACAGGATCAAGAGTTTATGGTGCCAGCTGATTCTTTAGAAATATTTGCAGTAAACTTTGGATTTAGAATGACCAGCCAGCATGTCCAGCTTGTTTATTTAGCAACTACACATATTAAACAGTAAGTCCACATGGAGAAGACTTTCCCCTCCTACACTTTGGGCTCCGGATGTCCATCCTCCTCCTCCCTTTCAGAGAATCTGCACCCCAAGCAGAATAAACTTTGTGACTGTGCATGTGTACATTGTACATAGCCCAGGGACCGAGATGAAACCTTTCTTCCCAACTAATAGCAGAAGAGGAGCTACACAAGCACATTGCAAATGATTTTTAATTTACCATAAAAAATATATGGAGAAAGGTCTCAGTAGTGGTAATTAATGAGCTGTGTAGGAGATAGATGGTAAAGAAATTAGCAGAAGTTGTACTGACATGATTCTGGGTTTAAGAATGGCTATGAATGTCAAAATAATTTCAAGCCACATCATATAAAATATTATATTTGGTTTAAAAAAAAAAGAATAATTTCACACAATTGTGAGACCACTCCTGAAATATGATGCACATATGGTATCACTATAAAAAAAAATAGATAAATTAAAACTTGAATATTCCATCAAGAACTATGTTAATTAGGAATTTTGAACGCTTAATGTATTACAAAAGCCTAGAACAGCTATGAATGTTTACCTTGGAGAAGAAGAAACTAACAGTTGATGATTGTTTATAAATTAGTGTATTTGGCAGGTCAATATAGTATGTTGATATACTACCCAGTCTGTTTATAATAGATAATATGCAAACAAGAGAACATTATAAGCTGCACAATAAGAAATATATCTTGGCTTGAAGTTATCAGACTTTTGAAAATTCTATTTAATTATGGACATATGCAACATCATAAATTTTAAGTAAATAGATAACCTCTGCAGAGAGAACTGAATTAGCTATATTGCAATACATTACTAATTAGGCTTGTTTTCAATGGGAAAATAAACAAATTAGAAAGGTTATACACCCAGTGGGTGTACAGATGAAACGGATGTTCTTTCACTCCTGGGACCTTAGTAGAAAAGCTGGCAGTGTCCTCTCATGGCCAGCATTGTCAACTGTGTGCCCTGTGCTGTATGTTCAACTGCCAACTCTGGCCTAGCACCCTCCAATATTTAGTCTCTCCTTGTAGACAGACACATGTGTCTGACCAAGGTCTCTTCATGGGCCTGGGTGTAAGCACTTACTTTACCCTGGCACAGCACCCTCTGGTAATCAGTCTTCATGGTTCATCTTGCACATGTGTCCAACTGTGGGCTCCACAGCTCCAGGTATCAGCATTTCATTTCCCTTGACACAACACACTCTATCAGTAAGTCTTGCTGAATCAGCAGATGTGTTTGGCCGATGACTGGTTCCACAGCTCCTGATGCTGGCACTCAGTTATACTAGTACAACAGCCTCTGGTGGTAAGCATCAATGGGTCAACAAATGAAAGTGTCTGACCACAATCTTTGCAGCTTCAGATGCTGACACTCAGTTTCCTATGCGCAGCAGCTTCTGGAAGTCAGTTTTTATAACTGTGTCCATCACTCCGTAACTCTGGGAGCCAGCTATCACTGCAACAGCACTCCTGTGCATCCGGTTCCAGAGTACTGCAACATAGAGGTCATAGACAGAACAGACAGACATGGCCAAAACATAGAATGTTTTCTTGTAGAAAGAATGCCCAAAGATGATTCAACAGCTGGAGCTCCAGTGATTATCAGACAGTACTTTTTAACATAGCCAATAGCAAGAAGTCACTAATTCCTACATATATATGAAACCCGTGGGGTTAAAATGGGGAAAAATAGGGGTATAAATAGGGGTATAAATAGGGGTATAAACTAAACTAAAAAAATACATTTGAACCACCTTAGGGCCAAATGGGCACAAGAACACATATTTTTTGCTGCTGTAGCCCATGTCTGAGAAAGCAGTGCTGGGCAGTTATAAAGGCAGCTGGTGAAAGGCTGCAGAAGAGAGCAAACAGGGAACATCGGTCCTCCTCATGTAGTAGGCAGAAAGTGAAGGCAGCCTGCAGAGCAGCCATGGGAATGGTTGCCTTCTCCCATGGCTGAGAGTAGGAGGCAGGACTAGTGACGATATGACCATGGTAATACTGAAAGCTGCCACGGGTCATTTCATATTGACAGCGGCAGCCTTGGAGAAGTTGCTACTACCAGGATAGCCATCATTTTGGTGTTGAAAGGTGGAGGGGGAGCCTTGGAAAGCCTCTGGGGTTTGCAGGAAGTTGCTCCGCATTCTGAACCAGGCAGTGATGTCATGTCTGGGTTCATAGGTCTGCCACAGCTGCAATTAAAAGTTAAATAAAAGTCAAATGAATACAAATGTAAAAAAAAAAAAAAAAAGATCCAAGATCAGGTAGACTTCAGGAAGCTGCAATTCAAATTTCTGTGTGCTGTCCAAAATTCAGCAATTTTGACAATTAAAAGTGCCCAAACACCCAAAATACCAAGAAATTCAATAAAATAATGCAGTGAACATGTGGGAATACCTTAGAAACCTCCAATCTGACACAAAAAAATGTTTTTAAGGGGTAAAATAATTTAAATTGTTGGTGTTGTTAATCAAGGGAAAACAGGAATAAAAGTATTTGAAATGCTCAATAACAATAAAACAAAGATTGGGAACATTAAGAGAGTACTTATCAAGGGATAAACTGTCTTTGTTTTAAAAGTCAGAAGAAACGCAGTTTTTTCATTATATAAAATTCTCTCATTTTTGTCACTAAAAATGGGGGTAAAATTATTTTAAAACATCTGGAACTTCATAGATCCATTTACAATTATGTGTTTAATAATTTTTTAGGGAAAAACAACCCTAAATAATAAATTTTGTGTCACTTTTAACTCTGATCCAGTTAAAATTCTGGATACAGTCCATAATTTCAATATCGCTGACATGTCTCTGTGCATACATTTACAGTTCTTGCCAGCATTCCAAACTGCCACAATATTCAAATCAAGCCATGTCTATAGAAACATAGCCATCTCATGAGGGCTAACATGAAAGAGGGCAGGCATAAGAATGCAGTACAGTAATAGATTAAGAACCCAGGCCTGATGCTGTGAACCAACCAGAAGGCTGGGTCCCAACATCGGGGCCTAGGTATAGGCCAGAGCCTGAGCCCAAACCCAATGCCATGACCCAGAAGCCAGGTACTGGTACCTAGACTTTGGCCCGGACCCAGGTCTGATGCTGCATCATCACCTGGAGGCCAGGTCCTGACAG
Source organism: Rhinatrema bivittatum (assembly GCF_901001135.1). Taxonomy (NCBI): domain Eukaryota; kingdom Metazoa; phylum Chordata; class Amphibia; order Gymnophiona; family Rhinatrematidae; genus Rhinatrema; species Rhinatrema bivittatum. Next base: position 195,217,941 of record NC_042619.1, read on the forward strand.
CTGGGCCTCAGACTAGGCCAAAGCCCAAGCCCAAGCCCAAGCCCAGGCCCGATACCAAGACCCAACCCAAAGGTTGGGTCCCAGTGCAGTGGCCTTAGCCCTGACCGAGGCCTGATGCTGCAACCTGACCTAGAGGCTGGGTCTTGACGCCTGGTCCTCTACCTACACTGGAACTGGAGTCCAGTCCTGATGCCGCAACCCGACCCAGAGGCCGAGTCCTGATCTGGGGCCTAGGCCTGGACACAGAGTCAACACTGGGGCCTCAGCCAGGAGGCCCAGTCATACGCCTGAGCCTCAATCTAGGGTCAGGTCCAGGACTTGGAATCCAGGCCTGGGAGTTCCTCTTTGGATCATTTTCTTTCTTCAGCTCTTCAATGCCAAATCAGTGTCCCCTGGGGTCACACCAGAGTTAATTAACTCTGGCACATTCATCCCAGTTGATGGCACCATTTTGTGGTACAGCAATGTTGTACATTGCTTTACAATGTGTACACAAAAATGGTGCTGTCTGCTAAGGTGAATGTGCCGGAGTTAATTAATTATGGTGTGATGCCAATAGACACCATCATTTGGCATTAAAGAGCTAAAGAAAGAAAAGGATCCGAAGAGGAACTCTCAAGACTGGGTTCTGAGGACTGGGCCTAACCCTGGGCCAAGCCCCAAGCATCAGGACCCAGCCATGGGGTTGTGCCATGGCATCAGGCCTGGATCCAGGACTAAGCCCCAATACTGGGACCCATCCTCTGGATTGGGTTGCAGCATCAGGCCTGGATCTGTGCCTAGGCTCCAGTGCTGGGACCTGCCTTCTGGGTCAGGTAACAGCATTGGGCCTGGGTCAGGTCCAAGACCCCAGAGCCAGGACCCGGCTTCCAAATTGGGTCATTGCTTCAGGCCTGGGCCTGGGCCAAGGCACTGGCATCAGAACTTGGCCTCCAGTTTGGGTTGTGGCATTGATCCTAGGTCCGGGCCAAGGTCCTAGTGTCGGGAGAAGGCCTCCAGTTCAGGTTGTAGCATAGGGTCTGGATCAGGAGCTTGGCCTACACCAGTCCTCAGCATCAGGAACCAGCCTTCGGGTTAGGTAATAGCATCGGGCCTTCAACCCGGCAGAGGTTCTGGCATCAGTACCCAGATTCCAGTTTGGGTCATGGTGTCAGGCCTGGTCTGGGCTCTAGACAAGGCTAAGGCTCAAGCTTCAAGACCTGGTCTTTGTTGGTTACTCGGATCAGGTAAACTTTTTTTAAAATGTTTGTTCTAGGCCATATTTCCTGCTTTGGACATCAGCCTAGGCCCTAGGTAAGGCCCTGGCTTCAGGCAAAGGTCTAGGCCCAGTGCATTAGTTTAAAATGAAATGAATGATTAAGGTTTGTATCATTCAGGGGGCCACGATTCAGATTTTGGTCCCCTGAATAAAATGAATTAGCTTTATTCATCATGTTTTGCACTTTTGTTTTAAATGAATTCATCTCTAATATTTGATCAAAGATTGAATAGGTAATAGGCAGGATAGGATCAGATAAAAATACATTCTGAATTGAGATTTGCAGAGTTTTATTTGGCCTTTATTATAAAATTGTTTTATTCTGGAAGAGTAAAATATACCATCTAAACATATGAAAGTAACACTCTGAAAAGGAAAACATAAGGAGATAGAATTATTTTCTGAATAAAATAGATATTTCTCAAATTAGTGAGATAAAATCCTTGGGAAATCTCACATTAAATAGTCCAGTATCATGATATCTGTTCAAAGAAAGGGAAGAGAGTAAGCTTTAACCTTTCCTAATATTGAAATTTTGGAAAAAGCCCAGTGTGTCACTGAGAAACTTAGTACTCAGTCTCAGTGTGATAAAAGGAGCTTCAATAAGTGGGAAGTACTTAATATATAGAATAGTGGGAAAGTGAAGTGACATTATTGTGCTAAGGTTTTTAATATCCTGAAGAGCAAAGTATTACAGATACCTACAATAATAGGATACAGAAGCAGTTATTTGAAATGTATAGGCAGTGACAGGATACAAGGTTGACACTGTGACCTACAGTTATACTTACATTATATGTAGAGTATATATATATACTCAAGACTCTAGCTGCAATACCTGATAGAGACAACCTGAACAACTGGAGTGAGAGAAAGATGTTTGAGTGCCTGAATCATCATTTGCAATTTATTTCATAACCACTCTATTTTTCATATCAGGGATAGGGACATTTAATTATCATTTTATTTTTGGAACCTTAGCTAGTAATCAGTACAATAAGCTGGTGAGATAACACCTAGGGTACTCTAATTTCCCCATACTCTAAGACTTCCTCACAATAGCTTAGTCAGATATCCTGATTTTTATTTATCTAAAGTGCAGCTTAGTACGAGCCAGAAGTCATCTACTCAGAAGTCATCGTTGCGCAGGTGGTGGACCCTTGGGCTGAGGTGGGGTTGGCCCTACCCGCAGGGCAAGCACTATGGCTCCCTACCATTGGCAGGTGGAGCTAGCAGACTGAGGGAGGCCGGATGGAGCTTCACCAATATCAGTACTCATTCCCCGCAGGTTGAGCCCTTGGGTACCGGGGCCAGCTGGACTTAGGTGGGCCTCCTTCTGAGGTCTTCTCTGGGATAACGAGGAGGTCAGCCAGGGGCCAGCAGTGGTAGGAGGAATTTATAGTCTGATCTGGACGAGTTGAGTCCTGGAGACCCGGGCTCCAAAGAGTACAGAAGGAAGGCAGAGGGCGCCTGAGTAAGAACAGACTGAAGCCTGAAAAGCCAAGTCCAGAATGGAGATGAATGGAGCATCTGAGAGTGGGCTGAAGTCAGGGCAGGTGGAAAGCAAGGAGAGTAGCAAAGCAAGTGTGGTTCAATACCAAAAGTCAGCAGAGGGATGGTCAGGCAAGGCTAAGGTCAATACCAGGAGACAAGCAGTAGCGCAGTCAGGTGAAGCAGTGGTCAAAGCCAGGAGGTCAGTCAATGGAACAAAGAAGGCAGAGGATAACACAGGAACAGGAATGGGTACTAAGGTCTGGAACAGAAACATGGACGAGTCAGGAACCAGGAACACAGACGGTACGCAGGAACAAGCAACTCAGGACACGACCAGCATGGAGAACTGTTGCCAAGGCAAGGAAACATAGGCTGGGCCCGGCCTTATATACCAGGACACAGTGACATCATCATCCGGGGCCACGGGTGAGGTTCCCGCCATGGCCCCTTTAAAAGAACAGCTGATGCGCACGAGCACGCCTAGGGAGGGGAGCGCCGTGAGACAGTGATGTCTCTCAGCGGACTGCATGGGGAGGTCCACCACGGAGCAGGGGCATCTGCTGTGGAGTTTGGAGCATGATGAGCAGCCTGGGGTCGGAGGCAGTGGACACTGGCCATGAGAGTAACAGAACCAGGTGCTGGAGAAGGCAAACGGAAGTAAGAGGGCCTGCCGTGGCCAGCACATGCAACAGTACCCCCCCTTACGCCCCCCTCTTGGCGGTCTGGGTTTGCCTGGATGGGCACGATGAAACTGTAGAAGGAGGCTTTTATCCAGGATGTTGTGCACTGGCTCCCAAGAGTTTTCTTCTGGGCCGTAACCCTCCCAAGAGAGGAGGAACTCCCACCGACGGCCCCTGTGGTGGATGTCTAGGACTTCTTGGACCTTGTAGGTGGTATCAGACTCGGTGACCAGATGTGATGGTTCAGGTGCCTTATGCGAAGGCCAGGAGAGAATCTCCGGTTCCAACAAGGAAACATGGAACGTGTTATGGATGACAAGGGTCGGAGGCAACCGGAGTTGATAGGATACACGTCCAATAAGACGGGTGACTGGAAAAGGTCAAATATATCTTGGTGCAAATCTTTGGGAAGGTACCTTGAGGTGAATGTATTTCGTATTCAGCCAGACCTTCTGCCCAGGTAGAAACTCAGGAGCTGGACGACGATGGGCATCCGTGGATTTCTTAGCCTGAGCCGCGTCCTGATGCAGAAGGTTAGTCTGATTCCAAATGGCTTTGAGGGAGTCAGCAGCGGTCCGAATGGCCAGCGATGGCACAGTCAGTGGGATAGGTAACGGAGGTTGTGGCTGCCTGCCATACACATTAGAGAATGGCGATACCCCAGTAGCAGCGGCAACGTAGGAGTTGTGGGAAAACTATGCCCTGTTGTTCTGCTGATCATTGATGTAGGTGCGTAGAAAAGCTTTTAAGGAGCGATTCATACATTCAGCTTGACAGTTGGCCTGCGGGTGGTAAGCTGTGGTGAGGCTGATGTTAATGCCAAACTTGCTGCACAGGGCGCACAGGGCGCACTGGTAATGGGTGACAAACTTGGGACCTCTGTCCAAAGCTATGTCTTTGGGTAGGCAATGCAAGCAGAACATGTGGAGAAAGAAGAGACGTGGAAGTTCTTGAAATAAATGTAGGCTAGGCAGTCGAAGTTAGGCTAGGCAGTGGAACAAAATGAGCCATTTTAGAGAACCTATCATGATGACCCAGATGACTGTGTTTCCTTTTGACGGAGGCAAATCCACAACGAAATCCATGGAGAGGTGCGTCCACGGTTCCTCCGGAGCAAGAAGAGGTTGGAGTAGGCCCCAGTGTCGACCGACTGTGGGTTTCTGCTGGGCACACATGCTGCAGGAATCAATGTAGGCTTTAGCATTGGAGCCCATGGTTGGACACCAGAAGAAGCTCTGAAGTACCGCAAGAGTACATGCTTATCCTGGGTGGCAGGCGAACTTAGAATCGTGTGCCTAACGGAGAACTCTTTCATGTAGCCAGTGAGGTACAATGGTTTTTCCGACTGGTGCTGGAATGGTCACTAGTAAACAGATATTTGTGGGATCAATGATGAGACTTGGCTCTTCAGGAACATCCTCGTGTTCAAAAGAGCGAGACAGGGCATTCGCCTGAAGGTTCTTCTCTAAAGGGCGATACCGGAGTTTGAAGTTGAACCTGGAAAAGAATAGTGTCCAGTGAGCCTGGTGAGCATTAAGGTGATGGGCATGACTCAAGTGTTCTAGGTTCTTATGATTGGTGAAAATTGTAAATTTGTGTTGAGCGCCCTCTAGCCAGGGGCGCCACTCTTCTAAGGCAAGCCTAACAGCAAGCAACTCCTGGTTGCTGATACTATAATTCTGTTCTGCAGGGGAGAACTTGCAGGAGAAGAAAGAGCATGGATTCAAGGTTCCTGAAATCGAATGCTGGCTCAAAACCACCATGGCCCTTTAGCAGAGGCATCTACTTCAACAATGAAGGGTCAGTTTGGGTCCGGGTATCGCAGCTAGGGACCAACAAGGAAGGCCTTTTTGAGGCATTGAAATGCAGTCAGGGCCTCAGAGGACCAAGTTCGAGTATCTTGGCCCTTGCAGGTCATAGCAGTGAGGGGAGCCACCAGAGTCAAGTAATTGGCAATGAAATGGCGGTAATAATTTGTAAATCCTAGGAAGCATTGTAAGGCTTGTAAGCCCACTAGCTGGGGCCAATCTTGAATACCTTTTAGTTTCTCTGGGCCCATAGAAAACCCTCGTTGTGAAATGATATAACCCAGGAATGATAGAGTGGATTGCTCAAAGAGGCATTTGTCCAACTTGGCAAAAAGATGGTTCTCACGGAGATGGAGTACCATGTGCACGTCCGCACGGTGGGTGGTTAAGTCCTTAGAAAAAACAAGTATGTTGTCAAGGTATGTGATGACTTTGACAAATAGGAGGTCCCGGAAGATCTTGTTGATCATTCGCTGGAATACAGCTGGGGCATTACAGAGGCCGAAAGGCATTACCAGGTATTCATAATGCCTATCCCTGGTATTAAAGGCTGTTTTCCGGATGTCCTCAGGGCGTATGCATACCAGTATATAGGCTCCTCTTAAATCTAGTTTAGTGAAGATGGAAGCCCCTTGAAGGCGATTGAATAATTCAGAGATCAGAGGCAGAGTATAGTTGTCTTTGTGAGTTATAGCGTTCAAGCCGTGATAGTCTATACATGGCACCAAGGACCCATCCTTCTTCGTGATGAAGAAAAATCCCGCTTCAGTGGGAGATGTTGAAGGTCGAATGAACCCTTTAGCCAAGTTCTTTCTAATGTAATCTGTCATGGCATGGGTTTCAGGTTGTGATAATGGATAGGTCTGGCCTCGAGGAGGCATAGTGCCAGGTAGAAGTTCGATTGGGCAATCGAACCTGCGGAGAGGCAGAAGGATATCGGCCTTCTGTTTGAGAACACATCCTCAAAATCTTCATAGGGAGCTTGGAAGCCTGAGGTAGTGGTCACAAGAGAGACTGTAGGAGGTGGTACCACCTTCTTTAGACATGTATGATGGCAACATGGACTCCATTCCATGAGCTGGAGTGTTCCCCAATCAAATTGGGGGGAGTGATGTTGGAGCCAGGGTAATCCTAAAACCACAGGGTGAATAGATTTTTCTAAGATGAAGAGCTCCACCTCCTCTTCATGGAGGGCACTAGTGAGAAGATGGACTGGCTCAGTTATCAGATAAATTTGGCCAGGCAACAGTTCACCATATATGGAGGCACTCACAAGGAAATCATCAGGGTATGGGTAGAAATACCTAGGAGTTGTACTAAGTCCTTCAAAATAAAGTTCCCCCCTGCTCCGGAACCAATGAGAGCAAGGACAGGGAAGTAACGGGAGTCCCAGGTCAGGATAACAGGTAGAGACAACTGGGGGGGGGCCGGTGAGGTAGCGCCCAAGTTCAGGACCCCTACTGAACTTAGGCCCTGAAGTTTCCCGGATGGACTGGGCACGTCTAGTGATGGTGACCAGGAGCTCCACAGTATAGGCATAGGTCCGACTGCCTCTGCCAGAGGTGCTCCTCAGGAGATAAACACCCATGGCCCAACTGCATGGGCTCTTCCACTTTAGAGACAGATGGGGTACCGCAGGTGGCGGGACCTGAGGTTGGTGGTGAGTGGATGCGCTCCAAGGTGGGTCGTCTGGGTGTCCAAGCCTCACAGTGGCGTTCTTGGAGGCAATGGTCGATACTGCCTGTCAAATTGATGAGGTTCTCAAGGGAGGATGGGAGCTCGCGGACTGCCAGTTTGTCTTTGAGCTGGGAAGATAGTCTGACCAGGTAAATTGCTCGGAGACAATATTCTTGCCAGAATAACTCAATAGTAAGCATACAGAATTTGATGGTTTAATCATCCAGAGCCCGTTGACCTTGCCATAGATGAAGAAGATTGGTGCTTGCCACAGCTTGCTGTCCAGGGTCATCAAAAGTCTGCCGGAAGACAACCAAAAAATGAGATAGTTCTTGTAAGAGCAAATCTGAACGCTCCCACAGGGGCAAAGCCCATGCCAATGCCTTACCCTCCAGTCGAGACAGGATGAAGGTAACCTTCGTGAGTTCATCTTGGAGATGCATGGTTGCAGAGCAAATTGCATGTAGCACTGGTTGATAAACCCTCTGCAGAGCTTGTAGTCCCCATTGAAATGAGGTGGAGTTGGTAGGGCCAACAAAGCCCTGGAAGGTGAAGGAGGCAGCTGTTGGTTAGCTGGAACAGATACTGTAACCGAGTGACCTGATTGGGCATCAAGCCAGGCATGGAGATGCTCGATGGAGGAGGCCAGTGCCTCGAGAAACCGCTGTTGCTCTTGCACATTGGAAGCCAGTCCGGGAATGGCCTGGAGGGTGGACGGCTCCGCTGAGTCCATGGCTTTGGCAACCTGTTGCGCAGAAGGTGGACCCTTGGGTCGAGGTGGGATTGGCGCTACCCACAGGGCAAGCCCTATGAGTCCCCACCATTGGCAGGTGGAGCTGGCTGACTGACTGAGGCTGGCTGGAGCTTCGCCAATACCAGCCCTCGTACCCCACAGTTTGAGCCCTTGGGTACTGGGGCAGGCTGGACTTAGGTGGGCCTCCGTCTGAGGTCTTCTCTGGGATGATGATGAGGTCAGCCAGGGGCCAGCAGCAGTAGCAGGAATTGATAGTGTGATCTGGATGAGGCAGAGTCCTGGAAACCCGGGCACCAAGGAGTACAGGAGGAAGGCAGAGGGCATCCGAGTAAGAACAGGCCGAAGACTGAAAAGCAAAGCCAAGATTGGAGATGAGTGGAGTATCGTAGAGCAGGCTGAAGTCAGGGCAGGCAGCAGCAAGGAGAGTAGCAAGGCAAGCGTGGGTCAATACCAGAAGTTAGCAGAGGGATGGTCAAGCAAGGCTAAGGTCAATACCAGGAGACAAGCAGTAGCATAGTCAGGCGATGCAGAGGTCAATACCAGGAGACAAGCAGTAGCGTAGTCAGGTGAAGCAGTAGTCAAAGCTAGGAAATCAGTAAATGGAACAAACAAGGCAGAGACAAACACAGGAACAGTTCTTGGAAGAGAAGTCCATTAACGGCTATAAATCAAGTTTACTTAGGGAATAGCCACTACTATTAATTGCATCAGTAGCATGAGATCTTCTTGGTGTTTGGGTAATTGCCAGGTTCTTGTGGCCTGGTTTGGCCTCTGTTGGAAACAGGATGCTGGGCTTGATGGACCCTTGGTCTGACCCAGCATGGCAATTTCTTATGTTCTTATGTTCTTAACAGGAACAGGTACTAAGGTCAGGAACAGGAACACGGACGAGTCAGGTACCAGGAACATGGAGGGTACGCAGGAACAAGCAACTCAGGACACGATCAGCATGGAGACCTGTTGCCAAGGCAAGGAAACATAGGCTGGGCCCGACCTTATGTACCGGGACCCAGTGATGTCATCATCCAGGGCGACGGGTGAGGTTCCCACCGTAGCCCATTTAAATGAACAGCTGATGTGCACGTGCACGCCTATGGAGGGATGCAGCGCTAGACGATGGCCTCTCCCCACAGACCATTTGGGGAGGCCGGCCGCAGAGCAGGGACGTCTGCTGCGGAGTTGGGAGCATGAGGAGTGGCTCGGAGTAGGAGGCAGCGGCCACCAGCTGCGAGAGCAGCAGAGCCAGGCGCTGGAGCAGGCAAACGGCAGTAAGAGGGGCTGGCTGCGGGCCTGCCTCAAGCAGCAGATGCAACAGTCATCCTGGATATCATGAAATAGTTGAACATGTACAAGTGCCTCTCAGCTACTCAATCTGTAAACTTAAACAGCAACCCTTATCTTTGAACCCCAGATACAGGGAGAGGATGAAGAATCATTACACCCTAACATCAATACCTCATTCTCGAGCTGCTTGTAAAAAAGCTACAGATAAGTGTATACCACAACATCAATCATAAAATCTAGCTAGACTGACATACAGCAATATGTACAGGACACAAAGAAAGAGAGGAGAGAAAAGGAAAGGAAGCTAAAAATTAGAAAAAAACAGATGTGAAAACTATACACATATGTAAAGAAAAGGTAAAGAAGAAGATTCAGATAGTACAGGTAATCAAAAGAGATAAAAAGATGGGACAGTAAGACACAATACAGTACATACTTGTGGAGCTTTATGTTTACTTCAGCAGAATTTCACCCAGATTATTCTGGTAACAACATTGGATCAGAATTTGCACAAAGAATCAAATTCTTTCAACAACCATCTGTATTAACATCACACTTATCATTATTCATTTATATCCATCCTTTCAGCCATTTCAAAATGGATTTCATTCAGTTACTATGGTTATTTCCCTGCCTTCAAAGATCTCATAATTAGAAACACTAATATATATAATGGATGGCCAGGTCTGTAATCCATGAAGCCAGCCTCAGATATGACAGGTAACAAAATTGTTAAATGTTTATCTAATTGTTTACCTAAAAGGAAATGATTGGTATAATACTTATTTGACATTGATTTCTTATAACACATAACCAGTTCTGTCTCCTCAAACTAGAAAGATAAGAAAGAAAAGAGTTCTTAGTAGATAATATTTGAAATGAAAAACTATCTTGTTTTATACAAATATCTTTCGTGAGTTTTCATTTGTTGATTTTTTAATAGAAATATGTTTTTCAGTTTGGGAAGATTTACTTAATCTATGTGATTCCATCTAACTTCATTCTTCTGTTTTGGGTTCTGCCTTCCTTCCTTATCCCTGGAAGACATACGGGATGGGATTTAAACCCCTGTTTTTTTTTGAAGACCTGGAAGGAAGGAGAATACTCTTTTCTATCTCTTCTTCTTGTCCTTAATATCTAGTGGCCCTTCTTACAATATCAGAAACCCACATTATTGTATAGCCTCCTTTGCCACAGTAGCAGGAGAGTTAATATCACAAGGGGGTGGGTTTAGGCATTAATCTAAAATATAATATCTACTAGGAATAATTCAATTTAAATAGAACATGATGGCAAATACTAACCAGTCTGCTTATCCCGATCTCCTGCTAAAATATATATCCCTTTCCTCACCCTCAGAGATGTTCTGTGCTTATCCCATGTTTTCTTGAATTCCGATATTGTCCTTACATCCACCACCTCCATTGGGAGAATGTTCCATGTGTCCACTACCTTTTCTGTACAGAAAAATTTCCTGAGCCTATCCATGATCAATTTCATAGAAATAATAAACATACTGGGCCAGATTTTAAAAGGGTTACGCGCGCCGGGCCTATTTTAAAGCCCCAAGACACGTGTAAGTCCCGGGGCTTGCAAAAAGGGGTGTGGAGGGGCAGGGGTGGGGCGGGGCAGTCTGGGGGTGGGGCGGGGCAGGGCCAGAGGCCTCCGACAGAGCAGCCAATTCCGCTCTATGGGAGGATCGTGTGCCGGCAGGCTGCCAGCACACACAACTTGCACCTGCCCAGAGGCAGGCACAAAACGTAAGATAAACATTTTAGGGGGGGGTTAGAGTAGGGTTTGGGGGAGAAAGGTTAGGGGAAGGGGTGGAAAGGTTAGGTTAGTGTTACGACTGTCGCTGCCCGATGTCTCCACTCCACCCACCTTACCTTTTTTGCGACTCCTCCCGCGGTTGATGGACGTCTGGCTGCTGCGGTGTCTGCCTGCTGTCCTCTCTGGCGTTCCCGGTCCAGCTTGGGCGCTGCATCCCGCCATGTTGTCCAGGTACCATAGGGCGAGCGCGCTGCGCGGCCCTGCTTCTTATTCTCTCTTTGGCGCGAACCTCAGGGGCATCCCCCTGTGATGACATCACGCATCCCAGATACAAAAGCCTACACTTTTTGCTAGCTAATCGAGTTAGCAAGGTGAGATCTCCTTACGGATGGGATTCACTCTCCGTACCTACCTTATCTGCCTCTCTAACTTTTGGACTTTATCCTAACGGGGTACCCGCTCCTCGGGGGCCTCTCTCATTTCTTTCAGGTTGCTATCAGGAACCTGTACTCGCTCCTTGAGGGCCCATGTTTCCTGACTCGCTGCCTGAACTTATCTCTTCTGCTTGGAAGAAACCGCTGCCTACATCATCAGTGAGTTACCAAATTTATTTCCTCAGAGCTGTTCCCTGGAACCAGGAACTCGCTCCTCGAGGGTCTGCCTCTATTCCAGCTTCTGGGTCACCTTCCAGGAGAAAGCGCTGTGTGAGTAACTTTACCAATGAGGCTCAATACCAGAACTCTGTGTATGCTCCACTGTACTCATTATCTCAGTTTTCTCCACTACAGCACAGCCATAGAGGGAATCGCTGTTCCAGTATCCTGAGGAACCCTAGCCCAGCCGGGCTTCATCTCTACTCACTACTGCCACCTCTGGTGGCTTATTAACTCTGTCTAATAAAAGATATAACTCTGTGTTGTGTGTCCCAAAGCTGAGCCTGACCTGTGGCCCCTCACGGGACTTCCCCCTGTGGGCGTGGTCAGCTGCCACAGTGTCCAAGGGTCCACCCAAAACCTTACAAACAATAACAGTTAGGGGGAAGGGAACAGGGGAAGGCAGCACGGCTCGGCGCACGCAAGGTGCACAATTGTGCAAACCCTTGCGTGTGCTGACCCCTGATTTTATAACTTGCACACGCCTGTGCGCGCAAGTTATAAAATCGGACGTACATGAGCGCGCGCCAGATGTAGGCCATGCACGCTCCTTTTAAAATCTACCCCACTATGTTCCCATTATTATATCTCCTTTTGTTTCAGTTAATTTTGTTAAATGTTTCTTAATAAAAATGATTCCATTGGTATCATATGAGAATAAAATGTGCTATTTTCAATGCTGTAGACTTCAGCAAACACACTCTGTTATAATCTTGTTCTGACTTCATGTATTTTACTTGTTGTGAACATTACAAAAAAGTATTTGTGTCCTTTACAAAAAATCAATAAAGTTCTTGTTATCATTAAAAGAGCTATTTATTGACTTTTTTCAGTCACACTTATCTGCATGACTGCTTTAAAGCCATAATGTCCTTGTGTGTTATAGTAATGAAGATGCCAACAGAACAAGATCAATGTGTGTAGTCAATGCACTCCTGACATTGTAGATGACCCTCAGTGTTTATGGTCCCTGCGGTTTGGTATTATGTATGAATGAACCATTTCAAATCTTGTCGACCAACCTTTTAATTCCCAACTGCTGTTTAATTAAAAAAAAAACACTAATAGCAACAGTTGGAATTAAAATCTTGGTTGTCAAGTTTTCAGAGTTTGGTTAAAAAGGATGTTATAGAGATCCAGTACCCCGAAGCATATGAGAATCTGAAACTTTGGCCAGTGCCAGGTTATTCACAATTCCAAGACCGTACTGAGAAAAACATTGATACTGTGCTATTTTTATCTTTACTTCTATATAATGGCTTTATAACAATCACATGGATATGTGCAAATAAAAAAAAAAGCCAAAACAGAAGATATGATTTAGCACTGTAGGAGGTCAATTTTCAAATATTTTCCTGTGGGTAAATAGCTGTTTACTCATGGAAAAACCTGCTGGTAAAAGCATTTTTACATATGCCCAAAAAGGGGTAGAGAGAGGATGGGTTAGAGAAAGTCCACTCATAGGTTTTCCTTTGAAAATGTGTTTTCAGGCCTGCAGGTACACCATGGGAACTCAAAAAATTGTCCTATTAGCAACTCATTAAAAGAAGCAGTTTGTTTACTTTTTTTCAAAAAAGACACAGACTGTTTTTTTGTAATATGCACAAAAGAAACCCAAACAGGTTGATATGGGCCAAATTTCAAAGCGATATTGGAAGATGTACAATCTGCTGCTACTTTTCCCTATGGATTTTACACCAGTTTTTAAAATTTCCTAAAGAAATTGACCCCACAGTTTTGAAAATGCAACACTCCATCCTTTATTGTCTTCTGAAACTTAACCCTGCTTCCAATCTCACCTACTTTTTCCACAGGTAAAGTATTTGAATTGTTGACCCCTGCACATACTTTTTCCTGTATACATGGTGGGTAATTTTCAGATAGGCTACTAAATATAGTGTCCGAAAAATAGAAAATATGTAATAAAAAGATCCCAAAAATCCACTATTCATTTTTTAAACAACAAAACTTTAAAAACATTATTTAATTAGCAGTGCACTCAAAAATAGCTTTAAATCATTAAGGACCACATATTTGTGCTTAATCATCTCTAGCTCGAAAATCAACTCAACAGTTGTCTAGCCCATAAATGTATAATAATTGGCCCAATATATATATATTTTTTTATCAAACTATTTTTTTATATGCACTTAAAATTTAAAAAAGAAATAACTTATCTTATATGAGTAACACTTGGAAATTCATGCTGACAGCCTCTGTTCATTCCCGGCCCACTGAAATGCCCTACACAGTTCACATTTCAGAGGTAAGACTTCCTTCCTCAGGGGATGTTGATAAATGCTATAAAAGGGCTAATCAGATTGATAACATCTTGAAACATCTGCAATAGTCCATAGTCCTGGTTCAGCTGCTTCTCCCAAATCATAATTTTCAGATAGACTTTTTATCTGGGAAAATATCCATCTACGCTGGTAAATGGTTTTTGAAAAAATCCTTCCCCATGAGTTTTTATCAAAGTGTGTGCTGACATGTGCAACATTCAAAATAGTACATTAATAGTAGAATTCATACCCATATGATACCTTTTCTAGATTTTTCATTACCAAGGTTTAAAATAATACATTTAGAAAAAAATAAAAAGGAAATATGATAATACCAACATAGAATCCTGCTGGATAATATTTTTAGCAAGATTCAACAAAAGACAATGAGATGTGGGACTGGTCTGCTCTGCACAACCACCCATCAAAACAGACATAATAGTATTTTATAATAATGTTAGAATTAAATAGCAACAGACACCCCCCCCCCCCCTCACACATACACACACACACACAAACACACACACACACACACACACACATACACTTATGTGACAGTGAAAGCAGAGAGGAGTCCTGGGTTTCAAAAACAAAATGCTAAAATAGGAAAAATCTTATGAAAATGCTGGAAGGAAGGATGTAGGTGAAGTAGAAGCCAGGGATCAAAACTAAAAGAAACTGTAGAAATAGAAATAAATATTTATTTAAGAAAGTAAAACAAAGTAAGAGGCAACAGAGATTGCTACAGTTTTCAAAAGAGTTGTTTAAAAGACAAAAGAACAAACATTAACATTCAAAATATTAAAGTGTAAGGATTTCTTAGAGTATACTATAGCCTGTGGGATGCTGCCCACTTTCACCTCCCCTTTTCTGTGGGGACTGGCAGAGCTACATAAAATTTCAATTTATTTAACCTTTATGAGCAATCTGAGAAGCCCAGAAATTAACAACTGTTTATCTCAGAATAAAAAAATCTGTTTATGTTGACATTCAATTTACCACTAGAAAAAACAACTTAGCTCTCTCAGGTAAGAAATGTATACTATAATCCTTAACACAAAATATATTTATTTATAATGATTAAAGCTTACCATATTATAGAAGAACTCAGAGAAATACACATCAGTAAAAGCCTGGAATTGCTTAGAATGATACTTAGAAATTTAGGCCTGGATTTATCAAAATGCACTAAATACTGCATGCGATAGAAAAAGGGGTGTGTTTTATGGAAATAGGCAGTTTATCACAATTTGCGCTAATACCTATGCAAAGAGCTAAGTACCGCAAATTGCAATAACCTTTTCGCACTTTGAGATAAGTGCCAGAATTGTGGTATTTCCTACATACAACCACTGGGGGACCATGTTTACTATGAGAGAGAGAGAGAGGGAGAGAGAGAGTGGGAGGCCCACCTAGTAACTCGAGATGAGGTTTAGATAGTAGTGTAGGGGTTAGGGGCCACTTTGACATTCAAAGTGAGATGTACGAACAGAACAGTGCTCTCTTGTGAAGATTTGATAACCCTCGGAGTAGATTTGATGACCCTCGGAGTGAGGAAACTCACTCAAAGATGAGATTTGTGAATGTTCTCTCAACCTAGCTTGATGTTACCCAGGTAGAGTCCATCAAGCTAGGTTGAGAGAACATTGTACAAATCTCATCTTTGAGTGAGTTTCCTCACTCCGAGGGTCATCAAATCTTCACAAGAGAGCACTGTTCTGTTTGTACATCTCATTTTGAATGTCAAAGTGGCCCCTACACTAATTCTTAAATCTCACCTCAAGTTACTGGGTGGGCCTCCATAGAGATATAAATATCTCTCTCTCTCTCTCTCTCTCTCTCTCTCTCTCTCCCTCTCTCTAACTCATATCACACCATACATTATGGTGCTATTGTGTGCTTTTCGCATGCGATAAGCCCTTAACGTTGGGCAGGCACATATGAACATGGCCATTTTACACCACACACATGTATATGCATATATGATATAAAATTGGTTGTACTCATCTATGTGTGTGCACAATTTTATATGGACATGTGCATATGCGCCAATGCTTGTGCATCAACACAATTACAAGTTTCCCCAATCTATTTCCAGTTGTCCAGGTAAAAGAAAGGATTTTATAAACCCCCCCCCCCCCCCAGTTAATATACCTCCCTTTTATCCTTTTAGTTCCAACCATTAAAAACCCTGCTAACTAGCCTCGTTTTTTTTGTTTCATTAGTTACTTGGCATCTATAGCAGAAGTAAAGTTACACGGTAGGGTACCCTAGCACACACATTTCATGATACATGTCCAGACCACCCATATCTCATCCATGTTCCACCTATGCCTAACTCAAACCCATCTCACACTCTGCCCACACCCCGCCCCCTGTTTTGCCTTTCTCATTTGTGTGTGTACCAGGAGATATGTGCATACTCGGGTGCTTCTTAAAATCCATGCAGTACACACCAGCCCAAGATACTCGTATATCTCCACATTTTGATGTACATAGGGATTTTAAATTTTGCCTTTTAGATTACTCTCAATTTCACCACTGATGATGTTTTTGTCACTGAGCTATGAGAGAAGCTGAAGCTTATAAGGGCTGTCTCTGGTGCTGGAAGAGCATGTTGGTGTCTCAGCTCGCTGAACTGACAGGTCATGTCTAATCCCTGAAGAGGAAAAAAGCCAAGTTCAACTCTGGCCATTAAGTAGCACGCAGGAGATTTCTCTTACATGTAGTGTCTTCAAGGATGTTATATTCCTTTCATTAAATGGGTGGCAGAGAAGGGCGGATTCTCTTGGTGTCATCTTCTTAGTCTGTTAATTGGTCTCCATCACCACTGCCCCTGAGTCCCTCTCCTATGCTATATATAAGGGCTAGGATATTCATATTCAGGAGCTCATGCATATTAAAACTGGAACACGGAATTGGGTTTCTTCTTCACTTTGAACTTATGGACCTTCCCTTGGTTGATCAATCATCCGCCACATGACAGAACTGACCAGGCCACATGATAAAGCTGACCTGTGAGGTGACCTGTCTGATAAAATCTCCATTTGGAATTGGAAGATTCACTTTCCAGGCAAAACTGAGCTCTGCTGAAGGTCTTAACACACACACACACACACACACACACACCTGGCCTGTATTGTGTTTGGTCTCCTCTGTTTGCTGAGAGAAGATTTTATTCTTTAAGAGAGGCTTAGTTAAGCAATGTGTGCTGGCAGAATATACAGTTATGTATTTCTCCTCTGGTAGAAGATCATCATATCTGTATTTCTTTGCTGAAATACAGGCCAAGTGCCCATTTTGTGAAGCTAGAATCCATTTTGCTGCATGCACTGTGGTGCAACTTCAGGTATCTCCCTAAAAAAGGTATCTCAGAAAGAAGAGTACATGAAGGAATATTTAGTAAAACCAAACAAGGTCAATAATCAAAGCACATTCAGTGCTATTTAGCTGGATAAGTAGAACTTATGTGGCTAAGTGACTGCTGAATATGTGCTCATGTTCAGCCACCATCTCTTAGCTGTACAAGTCTCTTTTATGCATAAAAAGGAAGATTTTCAAAGATGTGCAGGTCCCAGCGGGCGCACATGGACATGCCAATTTTATAACATGCACGCATTGTCATGTGCATGTTATGAAATACCATACCCGCCCACATACGCACGCCCGGTTTAATATCAGCATGTGCATGTATGGGCGGATCGTGACTCACCCATGCAAGGGGGGTGGTTTAAAAAAAAATACACAAAGCGACGTGATCAGCTCGTTCCCAGTTTCCTATCCCCCTACCTAATTTGCCTCCCTTTTCCCCTCTTATTCCTGAACCCTAAAATCCTTCTTATTGACTTTTTTTTTGTTTGTTTTCGAACTTACTTCATCTGAGGAGATGAAATATGCTCCATGTGCCGGCCAGCTGCCAGCACGCACTTCCCAAGGACAGCGCAAAATGGTGCTGTCCCAGCCAGTATGATTGATTGATTTATTTATTTATTTATTTATTTATTTATTTTTATATACCGACATTCTTGTATAATATATAAATCATACCGGTTTACATTAAAACAGGAGATGCAGGAAAAAAGTTACCTTTGTCAAATACATTTAACATTAATAACAATGAAAATTATTAACAAGGGATAACATCTATGAAAAAAGAGAAAGGTAAACAAAAGTGGAAGAAACATAGAAGTTAAAAAGAAAAAAAAAGAAAAAAGGTAGCACCAAGGGTTGCACAAAGGGAAGTGCCCCTTTGTTGCACCCCTTTGGCACGCGACGCCAGGTGGAATGGCGCCATTTACTGGCTTGACGCTGGGCTGGATGACATCACAAGGGGGCGGGTCTCATGCTCACTGTTTTTCTTCATAGCGATCTCCATTCACATTTTAAAGCTGATTTTTTTTTCATTTTTTTAAGCTTTTCTCTTCAGTGAAGCATCTCAAAAGTGCCCGGTGCTGGTGGGCAGCCCCCTCCGCCTCGGTGCCAGGTAGAATGGCGTCGTTTACTGGCTCGACACTGGGCTGGATGACATCACAAGGGGGCGGGTCTCTTGCTCACTGTTTTTCTTCATAGCGATCTCCATTCACATTTTAAAGCTGATTTTTTTCATTTTTTTGAGCTTTTCTCTTCAGTGAAGCATCTCAAAAGTGCCCTGTGCTGGTGGGCAGCCCCATCCGCCTCGGTGCCAGGTGGAATGGCGCCGTTTACCGGCTCGACGCTGGGCTGGATGACATCACAAGGGGGCGGGTCTCATGCTCACTGTTTTTCTTCATAGCGATGATATAAACAAATTTATAATAATAATAATAATAATAAAAAATAATATAATAATATAATAATAATAATAATAATATAATAATAAAAGCACTATGGTTTTAACTATAGGCTATGTGCTAACAGTCTGTGTAGGTGCTGCAGCACCAGGGGAATATGGAGCAGGAAATGACATCACAGCCTAGCATGCATAGGCCACTCATGTGCAGTAAACATTACCACAGAGTTAGCCATGTTTTATGATCTCATAGGAAATTATGTCATTTGTTGGGCTTGCTCAGTCAATGGCTATTACTTGTTTTTGAAGATAGCATTACTTTAGAGCAGCGCTTCTCAACCGTTGTGTCGCGACACACTAGTGTGTCGCCAAACACCGGCAGGTGTGTCGCATCTCCCGGTGTCCCACTACCCCATTCTACTTTCCTTCTCCTTTTTTCCAGCCCCCCATGGACCAATTGGAAGCCTCCTTTCTTCCTATCCCCATTGCCCAATGGGAAGCCTCCTTCATTCTGCCTACCCCCGCGCAGGCCAATCAGAAGCCTCCTCCCTTCTACCTACCAGTGGGAGTAGGAAGAAAGGAGGAAGCCTTTGATTTGAAGCTCCAGGGAGGAAGACTCAGAAACAGTCAGGAAGTATTTCTTCACGGAGAGGGTGGTGGATGCCTGGAATGCCCTGCCGGAGGAAGTGGTGAAGACCAGAACTGTGAAGGACTTCAAAGGGGTGTGGGATAAACACTGTGGATCCATAAAGTCTAGAGGACGTGAATGAAGAGTGGGTGGCTTGCGGGTATGACGGCTATTACCTGGAGATAATAACCTTATTCAATACACATACACACGATTAATGCGACTCCAACATTGCTCTAAGCTTCAACAGCAAGAGGAAATGTGGAAAAAAGGATTTGCATTCACAAAAAAGCGGGGAGTAGCTTGCTTGTTACGGCAATTACTACCCCAAACCAAATTAGTCTGATACTGTATCCCGCATAGCTCTCTGCTTCAACGGCAGGGGAGAAAGACCGATACTTCACTTTCAATGCATATCCAGTATAGCGCTCTGCTTCAATGGCAGGGGAGGAAGACCGATACTTCACGCATATCCAGCATAGCTCTCTGCTTCAATGGCAGGGGAGGAAGACCGATACTTCATGCATATTCAGGATAGCTCTCTGATTCAACGGCAGGGGGAATGAAGAAAATTGGATCTATATACAGACAACAACCAACAAGGACTGAATTACATAGTCTGGGTAAACAAATAAGCATGGGTGTAGCTTGCTTATTGTGGCAGTTACTACCCCTAACTAATTAAGCTAGATATTTCACTTAGATGCAGTTCCAATACTGCTCTCTACATTAATGGTGTGGGTGGAAGGGAAATAGAACCAAAAGGTTACTAAGAGCCAAGAGAAACAGATAAGTATGAGAAGAAAAAAAGTGTGAAGCTTGCTGAACAAACTGGATGGGCTGTTTGGTCTTCTTCTGCAGTCATTTCTATGTTTCTATATGTTTCTATGATTGGCCAGTGAGGCAGGCATCAGAATGCCTGGGGGTGGGGTGGGAGGAATACAAGTATTGAACACTGATGAAGCAAGGCCGCCATGGGAGCCCATTCCCATGGTGGCGAAGAGGAAACCTGACCCCAACCAAGAAAGGCCGCCACAGCCTGTGGCGGTGAAGAGGAAATCCGACCCCGACTGAGGCCACCATGGGAGCACATTACCATGGTGGCAAAAAAAGAAGGCCAGCCGGAGTAAAGCCATGATGGAACTGGAGCCCATCCCTGCAGTTTTTGGTGAGAGCTGGTGTGTCTGTGTGTGAATGAGTGCCTGGCTGAGAGCTGGTGTGAATGGGTGCTTGGGTGAGAGCTGGTGTGAGTGGGTATGAATGGGTGCTTGGGTGAGAGCTGGTGTGTGTGGGTGTGAATGGGTGCTTGGGTGAGAGCTGGTGTGAATGGGTGCTTGGCTGAGAGCTAGTGTGTGTGGGAGTGAATGGAAGTCTGGCTGAGAGCTAGTGTGTGTGGGTGTGAAATGAAGCCTGGGTGAGAGCTTGTGTATGTGGGTATGAATGGAAGCTTGGTTGAGAGCTTGTGTGTGTGGGTGTGAATGGAAGCCTGGGTGAGAACTTGTGTGTGTGTGTGTTTGCCTGAGTGAGAGCTTGAGGGTGTGAATGGGTGCCAGGGTGATAGCTGGAGTGAATGGGTGCTTGGGTGAGAGCTTATGTGTATGGGTGTGAATGGAAGCCTGGGTGAGAGCTTGTGTCTGTGGGTGTGAATGGATGCTTGGGTGAGAGCTTGTGTCTGTGAGTGTGAATGGATGCATGGATGAGAGCTGGTGTGAATGGGTGCAAGAGCATTTGTGTGTGATTGAGAGCTTGTATATAAGAGACCATGAGTGTGATTGAGAGAAAGACTGGTCAGGGTGGTGATGTGTTTCTGTGTGAGAGAGAGAGACTGGTCAGGAAGGTGACTGGTGTGAGAGAGAGATCAAGACTGGTTGTGGGGTCTAATTGTGTGTGTGTGTGTGTGTGTGTGTGTGTGTGTGTGTGTGTGATTGACTGGTTGTGGGCGCTAAGGAAGAGGACTGTGAGGACAGAGCTTCAGCAGCCCATGCTGCTTCTGGTGTGTTCTATTGGTCTAGAAGGGAAAGGAGTAGGAGAGTTGCTGGAGAGGGTAAGTAAAGGTGGCTTTTTAAATTTATTTTTCTTGATTGGCTGCCATTTTAATTATGCAATGTCTGCTGTTTTGAAATATTTTATTGATATTTGGACATGTTTTAATAATTTTTATGAGTTTTTAATTGTTGGATATTATTCTGTTCAGCAGCTGTTTTGTAACATTTTTAGTACAGCTTTTCAATTATTTCTGTTTGGGGCTCTATAGCAGCATGGCTTATTCTGTTTTCCCAATAGGAAATGTATTAGTGTTTAGGGCCTGGTTTAATAGTTGTATTTCTTAGGATTGTTACTGTTGAGCGTGTTCCATAATACAGGTGTAACTTTTGTTATGAAAGTTGAGAAGATGTGAACCCTGATCCGAGGAGGAGTTGATACTACCCGAGGAGACAACTCCCTAGGTTCCTCTGTCAAATGGCAAGGCTGAGGCCATTCGACGGGGAATGGGGTCCTCCTCGAGGGACCCTGGAAGCCCGTGGTCCCCCGAGGAGGAGCCCGTAGAGACCCGGACCACTGGAACTTAGGCAAACCTTGAGAGGAAGAGGTCTCGTAACATGGAAGTAAGGGCCAGCTGGATCTTCACCCTTGGAAGCCTGAGGCCCCCCAGGAGGAGCCCATAGGGACCCTGACCACTGGGATTTAGGTGACCCTTGAAGAGGGAAGACTCGTCAAAATCCAGTCCGAGCTCAGAAGCCAGGGTTCGCGTACCGCCAGTCCGACATCCAAAGCCAGAGAGTCGCCGCTTGCCGGTCCGAGGTCAAACACCAGGAATCACCGTTTGCCAGTCCAAAGTCAAACACCATGAATCACTGCTTGCCAGACTGAAATCAAACACCAAGGACTCGTCCAGGAACAGAGACAGAGGAACTGACACCAGGGGCACCAGAAGACTCACGGGAGTGAGCAGACTCATTACCAAGTCGAAGCACAGGAGGAGGAAGCCTCCATAAATACTTTCCTGAGCCTTGACGTCATCTGTGCAGCTGAAGATTATTTGGTGATGAGGGCCCGTTAAACTGGAATCAGGAGGTGCGGCCGCGCGCCTAAGAGGGGAGATGGCCCGATGAGGAAACAGGAAATAATGGTGCAGCCCGACGCCGCGAAGAGGAGGCCGAGAGATGTTCCCTCCATCGTGGAATGCGGCAGGAGCTCGGCAGGTGGGGCTGCCCAGATGGAGGATAGCAGGATCCTGCATCAGGAATGCCTCCCTGACACCGCTGAGGTGCTGGTAGTGGCCCCGACGCCACGGAGGGAGGTAGGAGGGGCCAGCCATTGGCGGCCGCGGCTGGCTGCTACAACAACTTTGTGCGGGTTAGTTTGTAGGATGTGAATCGTGTCCTCGATCGTCTTAACGATCGATTTCGGCTGGGAGGGGGAGGGAATCGTATGTTGCCGTTTGGGGGGGTAAAATATCGTATGAAAATCGTTTGAAACAATCGTTAACAATCGAAAAATCGAAAAACCGGCACATTAAAACCCCCTAAAACACACCCCCGACCCTTTAAATTAAATCCCCCACCCTCCCGAACCCCCCCCCAAATAACTTAAATAACCTGCGGGTCCAGCGGCGGTCCGGAACGGCAGCGGTCCGGAACGGGCTCCTGCTCTGAATCTTGTCGTCTTCAGCCGGCGCCATTTTCCAAAATGGCGCCGAAAAATGGCGGCGGCCATAGACGAAAAAGATTGGACGGCAGGAGGTCCTTCCGGACCCCTGCTGGACTTTTGGCAAGTCTCGTGGGGTTCAGGAGGCCCCCCACAAGCTGGCCAAAAGTTCCTGGAGGTCCAGCGGGGGTCAGGGAGCGATTTCCCGCCGCGAATCGTTTTCGTACGGAAAATGGCGCCGGCAGGAGATCGACTGCAGGAGGTCGTTCAGCGAGGCGCTGGAACCCCTCGCTGAACGACCTCCTGCAGTCGATCTCCTGCCGGCGCCATTTTCCGTACGAAAACGATTCGCGGCGGGAAATCGCTCCCTGACCCCCGCTGGACCTCCAGGAACTTTTGGCCAGCTTGTGGGGGGCCTCCTGACCCCCCACGAGACTTGCCAAAAGTCCAGCGGGGGTCCGGAAGGACCTCCTGCCGTCCAATCTTTTTCGTCTATGGCCGCCGCCATTTTTCGGCGCCATTTTGGAAAATGGCGCCGGCTGAAGACGACAAGATTCAGAGCAGGAGCCCGTTCCGGACCGCTGCCGTTCCGGACCGCCGCTGGACCCGCAGGTTATTTAAGTTATTTGGGGGGGGGGTTCGGGAGGGTGGGGGATTTAATTTAAAGGGTCGGGGGTGGGTTTTAGGGGGTTTTAGTGTGCCGGCTCACGATTCTAACGATTTATAACAATAAATCGTTAGAATCTGTATTGTATTGTGTTCCATAACGGTTTAAGACGATATTAAAATTATCGGACGATAATTTTAATCGTCCTAAAACGATTCACATCCCTATTAGTTTGTGTGCATTATTGCAAATCCTGAGAGTCTGTTAGGTGCTATATTTCTCTTTCCATTTCTCCAGGTTCGCACTGCATGCAGAGTGACTTTTTTTGTTTTCCATTCCAGTTTCTGTCTCCATATTTATAATTTGTGCTTTTTCTGTACTTGGTGCAGGTTAGTTCTGGGTGTGTGACCGAGGAGAGGTATTTTACTAGCATGTAGGAATTTGTATCAATCTTATTTGTTGTGTTTTCTCAATAGGATATGCATTAGTGGTAAATTCATAAGGAAGGCTATTTTGCCTGGTAGTAAAATGAGTTTGTTTTGCTTTTACTGGGATGTCATCAGAACCAGAGTATTTTTTTTGTATGGCGAGTTGTACAGGGTAATGCCCTAGATCTGCTCTGCACTCACTGCTGGGGGTTGAGGGGATTCCTGTGGATGCAGAGTGCATGTTTACATTTAGCCCCGTGATGGTCACATGTTCAGTGTGTTACTCATGTGAGAACCATCTGTCAGTTGTGTCTCGGCCAAAAAAAGGATGAGAACCACTGCCTTAGAGAATATGGAGATATTTATACTGAATGATTTCACAGGAAATATTACAGTTGTACATGCACAGTACAAACCACCTGTCTATAAAAAAAAATGGTGATATTCAAATAATCATTAGAATTATTATTATTATTATTATTATTGTTTTGTTAAAGTAAAACATTTTGCTTACTGTACTTCCATAAAACATTTTTCTCACTGTGCTTTCAGGGTTTATGTCCCCTCTGCCCCCCTCACATGCCTTGAAACTCTTTCAGCAGGGAGAATGTAACCACATGGACACATTTTAATTAAAACTTGATATTAAAAACACAAAGCAATGTGCTGAACAAAATATAACCAAAGTTATAATTGTGCAATATTAGGCACACAAAGCAATTTGTGGCAGTGAGAAAACTGATGCAAAACTGTAAATAATTCTCCTGATTATAATATAATGTATTTCTAATTGACATAGCAATTAATTAATATAGGCAAGATCATCATATTAAAAGGCAATGTGCATTGCTGCAAACTTAACTGTAACTATTATGCTTACCTGAAATATATAATCATAGGTTTGCCTCCCCACTATTACCATCAGGTGGTGGATATGTGTGATGAATCAAGGGTTAGTTTTCACTTTTTGTGTGGGTTTGGAGAAAACCTCACAGATGTGCAAAAATGGTGCTTTCCCGCTTTGGGATGGTCTGGTGAGCGAGATCATGCCAAACTCAGAAGCATTACCATTAGCAATGGTAACATGGAATAGACTTAGTTTTTGGGTACTTGCCAGGTTCTTATGGCCTGGATTGGCCACTGTTGGAAACAGAATGCTGGGCTTGATGGACCCTTGGTCTGACAATGGATGGCCGGCACCATCTTGTGCTCCTACCATGTGACAGGGACGGACCAATGGCACCTGTCACATAACCCCCATGACATAGTAAGGGCAAAGGCTATTGGCGCCATTTTGATTACTGGCAGCCGACGGCCCGAGTGCAGGAGATCACTCCTGGACTCCCGCTGGAAAGCAGCAGGGCCTGAAGACAGACT
Source organism: Rhinatrema bivittatum (assembly GCF_901001135.1). Classification (NCBI taxonomy): domain Eukaryota; kingdom Metazoa; phylum Chordata; class Amphibia; order Gymnophiona; family Rhinatrematidae; genus Rhinatrema; species Rhinatrema bivittatum. Next base: position 195,243,057 of record NC_042619.1, read on the forward strand.
TGCAAGAAATTGGCCTCATCAAGAACTTTGTATTGACAGCCAGCCCTGCACCTTATCTTTCAGAGGTGCTGGATGTAATTGTCAAAGCTGAACAATCAAAAAATAAACCGTGTACTAGTTTTAAATTTAATATAGCACCTAGAACGCCAAACAGCTTATGTAAGACCCTCTATTCACGGGCAGACATTTTATATGTATAGCTCGTTTCTCATAGGGGTCACTATTACTTTAATCAAAGTCATGCATAAACTCAATTGTCAAAGCTGAAACAGAGAATACTGCCTCAATGACTACAGCGGAGCAGCAGGTCCCTCTTGAGCTGAACACATGGACATTGCTGAGCGCACAGTGACGGTGGAAGGGGAAAAAGTGTCAGCCAGAGGCCGACCTGCTTTGTGCAGGATGCTGACCACAATTAGGGGCAGATTTTCAAAGGGTTTCGTGCGTAACATATGCGCGTAACCTTCGAAAAACTGCCCCAAGCTGCCCCTGCGCATTCCGAGCCTATCTTACATAGGCTCGGCGGCGCGCGCAAGCCCTGGGATGCGCGTATGTCCCAGGGCTTCGAAAAAGTGGCAAGAAGCGGCGAGTCCAGGGGCATGGCGGCAGTCCGGGGCAGGTCCAAGGGTGGGTCAGGGGGCTGTCCGGGGGCATGGTGATGGTCCGAGGGTGGTCCCGAGTCCTCCAGCACAGCTGTCTGTGCCGGGGGATGGCGCGCTGGTGTGCGTAAGTTACACCTGCCTCGGGCAGGCGTAACTTCCAAAATAAAGGTAGGGGGGAATATAGTTAGGGCTGGGGGGTGGGTTAGTTAGGGGAAGGGAGGGGAAGGTGGGGGGCGCGGTAGAAATGTTCCCTCCAAGGCTGCTCCAATTTTGTAGTGGCCTCGGAGGAACGGAGGCAGCCTGCGCGGCTCGGCGCATGCAAGTTGCACAATTGTGCACCCCCCTGCATTCGCCAACCCTGGATTTTATAATATGCGTGCGGCAGTGCATGCATGTTATAAAATCGGGCGTAGATTTGTTTGCGCCGGGTTGCGCAAACAAATCTGCGCCCACGCGCAGGTTTTAAAATCTGCCCCTTAGTCTGCACTGGGCTACCCACCATATTTACCCTTAAGGAGGAAAAATGAATCTACTAATTTGATAAGGGATCATTAGATTCACTATCCCCATGGAGAGGTGGTCTCGAGAATGGAATATTGGGGTTAGTGCCTCCAGTACATGGAGGCTGTTTTCTATTATGCCCCCTCACTGCAATGCATTGGTAAAAGGACCTGAAACTTTGTTAGAACTCTGCCCGCAGGTCTTGGAAATTTCTAACCCTTTTTCAAGTTCAGGGGTTTCCTCTAGCAGGTCTTGTGGAGTCAATGCATCCTTGGTTTTCTCTTTCAGAAGATCGGATTAAAACCAGTCCTTTGTGGGAAATATGCGCTTGCCAGCAAGCCATTTCATCAGGTTTAAACACTAACTTCCCTTCTCCCTGACCTTTGCCTGAATAAAAGCATCACTTGTGCTTAAGTCTCTGCCAAGGAGAGGATACCTGACTTCATGTATTTCTCTGGCTTATAATTATTCCTGATAGCCTGAAAGTAGGGCTGGGTGTTCCCTAGTCAGAGGCAGGACAAAAGTCAGGAGGTATAGATTTCAGCAGCCAATGAAATGATCCGTGCACACCCCCTGAGCCAAAGCCAATAGTGTAAGGACTCATCTGTTGCTATGGGAAAGTAGCCAATCATGTAATGATACATCATCTGCCATTGTATGAATGTACAATAAAAGAGAGCGCCGAAGTGTGCTCCAGTCCTTTTTTGCTGCCTGCGATGAAAGCTGCCTCAAGTGTCTTCTTTGCCTCCATACTCTACATCTGGTGACCCCGACGTGATACTCTCTGCTCATTCGGCTGGACATAGCTTAGATGCGCATCGTTCAACAGATTTGCAAATCGTAAGTATATTAAAGTACTTTTTAGTATATTTAAGTATTTTTTAGCAAGTTTGTTCCACACATCGTGAGCAATGGGAGGTGATTTATCTATGCAGCAGAGGCTACATGCCAAGGAGCTGCAGAAAATCATCAAGAATCATTATTTTGTTACCAGGGGGGAAATAGCACAAGTTAGATTAGGGGATTTAGAAAAATTAATAAGTGAAATAGCTTGCCGCTGCCCTTGGTATTCAGATACAGGAACTTTAAATATCCAGGATTGGATTTCAATAGGCAAATGTCTTCATACTGCTCCAAGATCCCCAATCAGGCAGTTATTGTTATGGCAAAAATGTACAGAGGCCATTGAGCATATGGGGATAAAAAGTCTCCAACAATCTTCAACTCATGTGCCTTTAGAAGCAGACAGTAAAAAGGCAGGCAATACACTCCATTCACCTACCCTTCCCCCACCTTATCTTCAAAATCCCTCAGAGCCAGCAAATTCTTTGTATCCTCAGCTCCCCATACCTACACCCAAGGCACAAGCCATTCACACATCTCCGCCCTCTTTAGAAAACCAGCTCTTGGGCACAATTAAGCTACAACCTGGCATGGGAGGGGTGGTCCGCATGGGGTTTCAGCAGGAGCAAGAGAAAGGAAATCTTACAGGAGAAGAATTATTAGAAGGGCTTCAAGCCTTTCCCATTACAGAAAGGATCAATGATCAGGGCGGGACAGAATATAATTGGACCCCCCTTCCCTATAGTATCCTCAGAGAACTCCGTACAAGCATTAAGGAGACAGGTTTCCATTCCTCTTACACCCGAGGTTTGTTAGAGGGTTTGTCTAATGCAGAGCTTTCCAAAGTGTGTGTCGGGACACATTAGTGTGTCGCCTGTAGTGTGGAGGTGTGTCGCCCGGTCCACAGGGCCGGCGGAAGCAGGGGACTATAGCAGGAAGATCGGCGGGCAGTGGTGGAGCTTACATCACCACGGCCCGAAGAAAAGGGTCACGTTCACTCCTCCTCCTTCCTGCCTGTGCAGCCCTGGAAGAAAAATGTTGCTGGAGCCGCGTGGGCAGGAAGGAGGAGGAGCATCTGCTGCGTACAGAAGAAGAGCAGCATTAATGGGCCGTTGCGGATCCCACGTCGCGACGGCCCGAGAAGAGGAGGAAACCCGATAGCAGGGCCGCTGCGGATCCCACGTCGCGGCAGCTCGAGAAGAGGAGGAAACCCGATAGCAGGGCTGCTGCAGATCCCATGTCACGGCCAGGGAAGATCAGGGCCTCTGAAGAACCCATCCTTCGGCAACCCGTGCAGAGGGACAGCATGTGCCAGTGAGAGCCTGTGCTTGAGCAAGAGAGCATATAGGAGTGAGAGAGCCTGTGTGTGTGAGAGTGAGACAGCATGTGCATGAGAGAGACAGTGTGTATGTATGTATGAGAGAGAGGCATGTGAGAGTGAGAGCTGTGGATGTGTGAGATTGCATGTGAGTGAGAGCCTGTGTGTGTGAGAATGTGTGAGATAGCGTGTGAGAATGAGAACCTGTTTGTGTGTTTGAGGGAAGACAGATGGAGAGAAAAGAAATAGAAAAAAAGACCCTAATTACTAAAAAGTAATTTTTTTTTTTTACCTTTGCTGTCTGATCTTAGTTTTCTAATTGGTTGGTCACAGGCTTTTTTTTCCACCTTTCCTTTCTTGTTTTTTTGCCAATTCCTTGGCAAAAAAACAAGAAAGGAAAGGTGGAAAAAAAAGCCTGTGACCAACCGATTAGAAAACTAAGATCAGACAGCAAAGGTAAAAAAAAAAAATTACTTTTTAGTGATTGGCACATGTAATCTTTGGGAATGTGCAAGAGTAGCACTTTCTCTATGCGGATCTCACAATGTACGAGATCAGCATGGAGGAAGTGGAAGCCTGCAAATATTTATTATGAGATAGGTTGTGTTGTGAAACATTTTATTTATGTATATATTTAAGGAAACATACATAAATTGTTGAAATACATTTTGTTCGTTTAACCTTTAACTTCTGGTTTGCTGGTAGACTGAATTACTGTGTCACGAAATTATGTTTGTCTAAAAAGTGTGTCACCAACATGAAAAGTTTGGAAAGCTCTTGTCTAATGGCTACAAATTAGTTCCCCAAGATTGGAAGGATTTATCCCGCATGCTCCTCACCCCAGCCCAGTATGTAGTATGGGAATCTGAATACCAAAGGGAAGCATTAATAGCGGGAGCCAATTCGGGTGGCGCCTACCTCCCAGAACAGCTATATGGGTCAGGTCAATTTGCTACCATGGAACAACAAGCAATTGGCATACCAGCGGTCGCTTATCCAGCGTTAGTCCGCTGCATGAATAAAGCCTTTAAAAAGGTCCCCGATTCAGGGAAGGTTACAAAGTCATTCACAATGACCCGCCAGGCAGCCACAGAGCCCTATACACAATTTATTGATCGCTTGCAGGAAGCCATTCGGCGACAGGTAGACAATACAGAAGCAAGTGTGGAACTCATAACAAAGTTAGCTTTTGAAAATGCAAATGCCGACTGCCGTAAGGTTTTACAACCCATAGTTGGCAGACCTGATTACACCCTAGCAGACATGCTTAAAGCATGTGCAGATGTAGGTACCCATGCTTTTCAAATGGATGCCCTCGCTTTCGCCCTGCAGAAAGGCCAACCCAAAGGTACATACTTTAATTGTAAGAAACCTGGCCACTTTAAGCAACAGTGTCGAGCCCCAGGTGGCGGAGCGTATAAGAGAACCGACTCTGCAGGGGACCCCAGATCACGGCCAAAAACTGTATTCCCCAAATGTAAAAAAGGGTTCCATTGGGCTAATCAATGTCGAAGTACTGGTCAGGGAAACTAGTTTCTGGGCCAGCGACAAGCCCCAGCCCAATTGTTGCCACCCCCATGATTCGAGTACAGCCAGCCGCAGCAGCAACAGTCGGCAGCGCCGGCATAGATCTTGTTAATCAAGACACCAAATTTGTAGCATTCCCGGGGCAGGTCACCCTGATGCCCTCTCAGCTTACAGGCCCTTTGCCTGAACAAACCATCATGTTAATTCTACCTCGATCCTCTGCAAGGAAAGCAGGGATCTTTGTTATCCCAGGAGTTGTGGATTCTGATTATGAGGGTACTCTTATGATTCAATTTGAAACAAAATCCTCCCTCACATTGCACAAAGGGGACTCCTGGGCACAGCTAGTCATGGTTCCATGTGTCTTGCCCGTAGGAGAACAGCAGACTGCCAGAGGCTCCAGCGGCTTCGGATTTACCCGAGCCCCGGCACTGCACCCTAGTATCCTAGCAGTGACTCAGGCAATCAAAAAAGAGAAACCGAAGAGAACCTACTTGCTAGACGGTAAGCCCTTTGAAGGCATTTTAGACTCAGGAGCCGATGTCTCAGTCATAACCGCTGATAACTGGCCCACTGACTGGCCAACAGTAGACTCCCCCTCGGTGTGGGGAGTAGGGGGACGGCAGCCGGCTCGCCGCAGTGCTCGCTGGCTGACTGTGACAAATCCCTCTGGCTCAAGCACAGCAAAATTAAAACCTGTAATTCTCCCCATACATATTAACCTTTGGGGACGAGATTTGATGAGTCAGTTTCAAGCCCGGCTAGTAATAGAAGATTAAGCATGTCTCACAGTAAGCCCACTGCTCTCCCCTTAGCTTGGAAATCCACCACCCCCATCTGGGTAGAGCAGTGGCCCCTGCCTAACGATAAACTTCAGGCTCTCCATGAGTTGGTAAATGATCAATTAGTTGCTGGTCATATTGAACCCACTGTTAGTCCATTTAATACACCTGTTTTTGTAATAAAAAAGAAATCGGGAAAGTGGAGACTCCTCCACGATCTTCGAGCCATTAATGCTATTCTGCAACCTATGGGTCCGCTTCAGTGCGGCACCCCAAACCCAAACATGATTCCTAGAGATTATCAAATTTTAATAGTAGATCTGAAAGACTGCTTTTTTACAATCCCACTGTGTGAAAGGGATAAACAATTCTTTGCCTTTACGGTCCCTGTTTTAAATAATCAGAGACCTACTAAACGTTATCAGTGGACTGTTCTACCACAAGGAATGTTGAACAGCCCCACATTATGCCAACACTTTGTGGATAAAGCGCTGCAAGGGTTTCGGAAGCGTTTCCCACATGCATTGATATATCATTATATGGATGATATCTTAGTGGCTGCACCTCAAATCCCAGATGACTGGCTGCTCCATTTATCCTCGGAACTAGCCAAATCCGGGTTGAAAATTGCCCCTGAAAAGGTGCAAAAACATGAACCATTTTTATATTTAGGTCATAAGATGCTGCAGACTTACTCAAGCCCTCAAATCCCACAGCTAGAAATGAGTGATGCTTTTACATATGTACAATTACAGCAAATACTGGGATCCATCAATTGGCTGCGGCCCTATGTGGGTCTGCCTACCCATATGCTCAGCCCTTTATTTGATGCTTTAAGGAATAAGACAAATCCATCAGAATTGATCATGCTAACTCCACGGCAGACAAAGATTTTCCAACAGGTCAATGAGGCACTGAAACTTATATGGGTAGACAGATGCGCTGACAATGTTCCCTTTACTTTAATCCTGATTCCGACTGCGAAACAGCCTACAGCGACCTTAACACAACTAGTCGAGAGGCAGACAGGGAACAAGACGTTAATCATTGAATGGTTATACTTGCCACACTCTCCTTCGCATACAATTAGCATGTTACCACTTATGCATGCAGAACTAATTTTTAAAGGACGAGAACGTAGCAGAGTTTTGCTAGGACTTGATGTAGCAAATATAATAGTGCCTTTACCTCTTAGGGACTGGGAAAGGATGTTATGTCAATCATCAGTACTGCAGGCTGCGCTGGCAGAATATGTGGGTAAGATTTCCTATCACATACCATCAGATCCTCATATCCTTGCATTTAATCAGGTCCCACTCTCAGTCTATCCAGGACTATCGCCTACCCCTCTTCCCCAGGCACAGACGGTTTTCACCGATGGTAGTCCAAAATGGGGAGCGGTCGCCTGGCAAGTGCAAGGAAAATGGGTGACAAAAATTACACCACCTCAGCGGTCAGCGCAGAGAGCAGAACTAGCTGCAGTCATTCTCACCTTGCAATGTTTCATGAATGCTGATTTAAATATTATTTCTGATAGCCAGTATGTTTGTAACGTTGTTTCTTCTCTTCCAGGAGCGTATGTAACCCCTTCATTAGATGAGAATCTGTTATCCCTTTTTCTTACCCTGCAGTCAGTCCTCCAACACCGCATACACCAACTCTACATTGCCCATATCAGAAGCCACCAGCCTTTCCCTGGATGGATTTCTGAGGGCAATGCGGTCGCAGATGCGGCCACAAAACAGGCAGTGCTTAGTGTCACTCCCTGGAATAGTCACTCCATGTTTCATCAAAATGCTAAGTCTATCGCGAAACAATTTGATATCCCACTAGAGCAAGCCCGAGCTATTGTACAGCAATGCCCCAGTGTTCCAAGTCACCTCTGCCCCTTCCATGGGCGTGAACCCACGAGGCTTACATGCCAATGAAATCTGGCAGATGGATGTTACCCAATATCCCTCCTTTGCCCCCTGGAAGTTTTTGCATGTAACCATTGATACCTTCTCACATTTTCTATGGGCCACGCCCCAAAAAGGAGAAGCTACCAAGCATGTTATTAATCACTGTATAAAAACTTTTTCTATAATGGGGTTACCTTCTGTTCTGAAAACGGATAATGGCCCTGCTTATAGCAGCCATTCCTTTGCTGAATTTTGCCAACAATGGAACATTAGACACATATTTGGCATTCCCTACAATTCCACAGGGCAAGCCATTGTGGAGAGAGCCAATCACACCCTTAAGACAGCTCTTGACAAACACAAACAAAAAGGGGGGAATGCCATTGGACTTCCCACTAAGCAGGACTGGCTGAACAAAGTATTGTTCACTTTGAATCATCTAAACATATCAGGTTCAAATCAGACCACAGCCGTGGATAATCATTATGGAACTAGGGTCAGTCACCCACAGCCGTCAGTCTTGTATAGGATATTACCTAACCCTGTCTGGCATGGTCCAGTTCCTTTATTAACATGGGGACGTGGATATGCTGCTGTGCTTGCTCCCACAGGTCCACTTTGGGTTCTGAGCCGCTGTGTGAAACCGTGTAAGGATGGCGTGGCATCAAGGTCTACAGGACCCGATCCCCAATTTCTCCCTGAGCCTCCACAGCCCTCAGAAGAACAGAGACCGGACCCCCCGCAAGAAGCAGCACCAAATGACCTGGGGACAGATCAAGGCCCTATCCAACCAATCTACACAACTCTTGGAACAGCAAGGCCTTGAGAAAACTCCAGAAAACTTCTTATTAGCCGCCTTTTCTTGCCTGAATGCCAACTCATTAACAATTGTGTTCTGCACCCTCCTCCTTTGCCTTATTTCTCCAGCTATGGCGATTTCAGAACAAGGACTCTGGCAGGACAACATGTACATCCTCGATGCACAGAACTTTTCACACCTGCTGAATCGAACAGACTGTTGGATCTGCACACACCTGCCAACCCATACCCGCGGAGGACTAATGATGCATGCCGTGCCATTTAATCTTACAGGATGGATGAGTTTCCCGTGGCCGGGAGGTTATCCCCTTAACTCTCCAGTTGGTAACACCATAATACCCATCAGCAGCCGTATTCAAGAGACTGCCGCTCTTTGTTGGGACTATAATACCGGGGATGGGGAGGGGCTTCGGGTGGGAAAATATCCATATTGTAACCGCACCATTGTATTAGAAGAAGTCATGTTTCGATCATATTCTAATGTAACAGTTTACCCTGAATTCCCAAATAACATCACAGAATACTTGCATAGCTTTACCCACCATATGTGCAATTGGCTGATCTCAGGATGTTCCGTGGGAGAACCAAAAAGGTGTAATAGAAAAGAAAAATTCTCAGACGGACAATTTAGCCTGTGTGAGTATGTAGCCGCTATGGTACAACAAGTCAAACAGCCCCGTAACTGGTACACTAACCAGATAGGGAACATTTGGATGCTGTGTGGGCGTAGAGCATATATGCACATTCCCCCCAGATGGAGAGGCAGATGCACTCTAGGCTACATCCTCCCCTCTTACTAATCAGTCAAAAATTTACCCAAAGCAAGGCTCCGTAACAAAAGGACGGCGATAAATAATCCCATAGAAAAGTTTACAGAAACTCAGGTAGCTAGAAGCCTGTTTCCTCCAATGGGAACAGCTATGAATTACAGGGACTTACACATCCTAGCTAACTGGACGACTGCCCTATTTAATCAGACAGTCCATGCATTAAAACTACTCACAACAGAAGTTTCTCAGATTAGAGAAGTAGCATTACAGAACCGCTATACCTTAGACACCATTTTAGCATCAAAGGGTGGTGTTTATGCATTAATTGGATCTCATTGCTGTGTGTACATATCAGACTATAAAGCAAACCTCACACATACCATAGAGCAGATAGAAACCATGGTTGCTGATGCACCATTTTCAGGCAGAATACCTACTTCTCCATGGGACTGGCTATGGTCCTGGCTCCCTGATATTTCTGGTCTCAAAAGGGTGATTTCTATTATACTTACTGTAATTGTCTTAATTATTTGCCTGTGCTGCTGTATTCAGTGCATACCCAACCTCATATCCATACTGAAACCTTGCTCTCAGCCCAGATATAAAGATGTCTTGTATGCTGCTTAATAGGGAATCTTGAGCCCTGCAGCGTTGGCACACCACCTGCACCAGCTCTGGGTGATATGGAGATTCAGGAGCTCATTGGCAGCTGGCACACCACGCCGAATCAGCTTTCTTCTCTCCATAATCCCCCTTCCCCTATTTCCAGCCCATACCAAGACATAACAGATTTCAGTAAGGGTCTAAAGCTTTACTGAGCTACCTAAACAAAAACAGAAAGGGTGAGATGTGGGAAATATGCGCTTGCCAGCAAGCCATTTCATCAGGTTTAAACACTAACTTCCCTTCTCCCTGACCTTTGCCTGAATAAAAGCATCACTTGTGCTTAAGTCTCTGCCAAGGAGAGGATACCTGACTTCATGTATTTCTCTGGCTTATAATTATTCCTGATAGCCTGAAAGTAGGGCTGGGTGTTCCCTAGTCAGAGGCAGGACAAAAGTCAGGAGGTATAGATTTCAGCAGCCAATGAAATGATCCGTGCACACCCCCTGAGCCAAAGCCAATAGTGTAAGGTCTCGTCTGTTGCTATGGGAAAGTAGCCAATCATGTAATGATACATCATCTGCCTTTGTATGAATGTACAATAAAAGAGAGCGCCGAAGTGTGCTCCAGTCCTTTTTTGCTGCCTGCGATGAAAGCTGCCTCAAGTGTCTTCTTTGCCTCCATACTCTACATCCCTTATTACACAGTGGAATTTCATTTCCTAGCAGTGGGCTGGATTGTTTAGTGGACATGGGAGTGCTGGATCATTGCATTGCTCCAGAAGTTAAAGGTCATTCCTCGCTGGTGCTCAGTATTGTAGAGCCTAGACACAAAATCAGCCATGCCTCCCAGGAAATACAGGGCTTTATTTGGATTGCATTATCTGTTCATTCCTATACATGTTATGAACTATGTGGCAAGATATAGGGAGGAGTGGATATAGAAGCACAGAGCTAAGTGCATTATAATGGATAAGGTTATGCATAACTTCAAGAGAATTCACCTGGAGCTCTCAAAAGAAATGGGAAGGAAAGTGAAGGAGATGAATATGCTGCCATGTACTATCATTGGGAAAGTGGACAAATTCCAAATTGAGTTATTTTGCCCAGTGGAGTGACTGTGAATACATCCTATCCAGATCACTATGAGCCTCTTTCCCCAGAGACTGAGGAGGAGGAAGAGGTGCAAGAGTAAATGGATAGTAAAGATTCCATTCGTTATAGCAGGGTGAAGTGAACTGAGGGTATTATTGCTGACATTTTGAATTAGTGGAGCTAATACAATGTTTAAATGTTTGATGTACCCTGTTTACCTGTTATGGGAGGGTTGTTTCATTTATTAAAAAGTCTCTCCATTATTTTTGTTTGCACCTGGCCATGAAGAGGCCTAGAAGAGATGAAAGCCCACATACTGCATTATCTTTCTTTTGGGGGTCCCATTTGAAAGGTGACAAAGTGTTATTGTTGTTTAATTAGTATGTTTGTATTTGAACCATACATATAGGAAAAAAAATATATAAACATTTAAAAATGTTTGAAAAATACCAGAAAAACTGGTGTTCTTTGAATTTTTTTTACTGATCAATGTTTAACATTTGATTCCTTTTCAAGCTACTTCCTTGCCATCCTGCTTTCTTTTTATTTTCTGACAAATGTATCTTGTTTTCTTTGATGCCACATAGGAAGGGTCTCTGGTGAGGAAGTGAAAGGAAGAAGGATAAACTAACTTTTTCCTTCCACAGGTTAAGTACATAAGATTTGCAATACAGGGTTCATCAAGCCCAGTATTCTGTTTCCAACAGTAGTCAATCCAGGTCACAAGCACCTGCAGGAAACCAACGGGGGAGATAGATTCCATGCTGCCTATCCCAGGAATAAGAATTGGATTTCTGCAACTCCACCTTAATAATGGTGTATGTACTTTTCATTCAGGAACTTGTCCAAACCATTTTCAAATGAAGCTATACTAATATCTTTCACCACATCCTCTGGCAATGAATTCCAGAGCTTAATAATGCATTGAGTAAATATTTTCATTATTAGTTTTAAATGTGTCACCTAGTAACATCATTGTGTGACCCCCTAGTCTTTGTACTCTTTAAAAGAGTAAACAGCTGATTAAATATTACTTGTTTCACACCACTCATTATTTCATAGACCTCTATCTTCTCTTCAATCAGCAGTCTCTTCTCCAGGCTGAAGAGTCCTAACCTCATTAGCTTTTTCTCAGAGTTATATCGTTTCATCCCCTTTATCATTTTGGTCACCCTTCTCTGTACCTATTCTTATTCTGCTATATCTTTTTTGAGATGTGTTGAACAGAACTACACACAATTCTCAAGATGAGGTTGCAACATGGAGCAATACAAAGGAATTATACTATTCTCTGTTTTATTCTCCTTCCTTTTCTAATAATTCCTAGCATTTTATTTGCTTTCTTGGATGCTGCTGCACTCTGAGCAGAAGAATTCAAAATAATAGCAATGACAATGCCAGGATCCTTTTCCTGAATGGTTATGCCTAATGCAGAATACATTGTGTAGCTATAATTTGAGTTACTCTTCCCAAGTGCATCACTTAATACGTAGTCCACATTAAATTTTATTTTCCATTTGCATACCCAGTCTTTGTAAGCTCCTCTCACAATCCTCTTGTGATTTAACATCTTTGAATAATTTTGTGTCATCAGCAAATGAGTTAGAGTTTGAGTGAGGATGTGCATTGATGTTGGAGATCCTTCACCTATGGAGCCCCAGAGGGCCATCGTGGAATGTAGTGATGCTCCACAGCATTTCACCCAGGTGTAAAAAAGTATTGAGATGTGTGGTATTGTAAATTATGGGATTTGCTTATGTGTTCCCTATAGGTAAGTACACAGGGATGATCATGCTGCAGGGACCTATATGCTTCCATGCTAGCATTGTTCCCCATGTGCTGGCTGTCCTTCATTTCTTGGGTCCTGTTGTGCCCAGACTGGGGATGATGCTTCAGAGTGGTTTTTCAGGTGAAGTTGATGGCATTCAATCCCCTATTATTATCTCCCAAGGTGAGCTACTATGAAGAATTAAAGGTGTAAAAAAGGATTGTTTCAGCTTTCCATCCTGGAGGACTGTGTATTGGTGATTGTAAGGGGTATCTAATCAAGTTTTAAACTCAGAGAGATGCAGAGGTGGTTAGTGTAGGAGTAAAGTCAATGAAATGTGTAGCTCCATCCCATCCAGGGGTGTGGCCTGAGTAGAAATGGATTCTCCGTAGGGGTGTGCATTCGTTTTGAACTTAAATGTAAAACGCTACTTTTTTTTTTTTTTAACTTAAAAAAGTGATGAGGCGAAAACGATCGGATTTCCAACTTATTCAACATAGCTATGTTGAATACATTGGAAATCGCGATTGTTGATCCAAAATAAAAATTTAAACCCCTCACCTTCCTTAATCCCCCCCCAAAGACTTACCACAACTCCCTGGTGGTATAGCGAGGAGTCAGGACGCCATTTCTGAACTCCTTTGCGAGGAGCACATAACGTCGGCGCCACGTCGGAGTGATGCGGCGTCAGGTGATTCCCCGCGGGTTCGCTCCGGGACCCTCGTTCGACCCAAAAGGAACTTTTGGCCAGCTTGGGGGTGTCAGGAGGCCCCCCCAAGCTGGCCAAAAGTTCCTTTTGGGTCGAATGAGGGTCCCGGAGCGAACCCGCGGGGAATCACGTGACGCCGCGTCACTCCGACATGGCGCCGACGTCACGTGATTCCCCGCGGGTTCGCTCCGGGACCCTCGTTCGACCCAAAAGGAACTTTTGGCCAGCTTGGGGGGGCCTCCTGACACCCCCAAGCTGGCCAAAAGTTCCTTTTGGGTCGAACGAGGGTCCCGGAGCGAACACGCGGGGAATCACGTGACGCCGCGTCACTCCGACGTGACGCCGACGTCACGTGCTCCTTGCAAAGGAGTTCAGAAATGGAGTCCTGACCCCGCTGGACCACCAGGGAGTTTTGGTAAGTCTTGGGGGGGGGGGGATTAAGGAGGGTGAGGGGTTTAAATTTTTATTTGCACATATGGACATAGACTCAACTTATGGAATTCTCCATATGTCCATATTGACCGCAAATGACCCCCCCTTTCGACTTATGGACTTATGAACATAAACTTTTGGTCTGCACATCCCTAATTCTCCGTCTGTGAATATACATCTGAGGGGAACTGTCCCTGTAAGCCAGCAAACATACACTGAAATAAATTACATTTCTAATTATAGATAGCAAGGCTGTATTAAACTGTACACAGACCCCCCCTCAAAAAACAAACAAACAAACAAACAAGATTAAACATTGAAATAGTACTAGCATTCATAAAGAATGGTAATAAACAGTACAAACGTTATAACACAACTCCCTTTTCCTTAGAGTATTCAACCATGAATATTGTTTTATATTTAATGGTACAAAGGCCTGGCATGCATTAACTTATTAGTGAGCTCATTTTATCCCTTAAGAGAATATCACTATCATGTACTGGTCCCAGTATTAATGATACATAAATAAATCCACTTATCCCTCTTTCCATCCCCAGAGATGCACTGCAGTGCTTAATGTTCTTTGACCCACAGGAGCTGCATTCACAGAAAATACATTTACTTTCAGAGGGGCAGATAATACTGAATCACAGTACCAATGCAACTGGAATGAACAAACCAATGTTCTTTCCACCCTTAGGGTACAGTGATGGATTCAGAAATTCAAAGGCTGATGTTTAAGCTGTTTATATTAACTTGGTTGTAATCCAATGGTTTGTGTGTGATGCAGATATATAACTATATTTTAAATAATGAGAAATGTCCCAGTAAAAGAAAATGCAGCTAGGATATTCACACAGAGCTCTAATCCACTGTCTATCCCTTATTAATACTCACAAGGCTGCTGAATGGTTCTCTAATCTCCACCAAGCAAGAGATGCAGTAAAAACAGCCTCTAGCCAGCTCCAGGTTCTCAATGATTTCTTTCTTCAACTCTGTTACACTGTTTGTCTGTTCTCTTATTTAGACTGTCCAAACCCAGCAAGAAATTTCACTGTTGAAATACTTGCAGTGACCAGCAAATTTCCGTTGCACAAAGATTGCCTGTTGTAAACGTTCTGTTATTCTTCAGTTGCTCCAAAAAGCAGGAAATTATTGGAAACAAATCTTCTGCTGAAGCAACCAATCAAGTACGTCCTGTTTCCCTCTCTGTATCACAAATGATATCCTCTATACAAATAATCAATAAATAAAACACAGCAGGCCACTTTCAAAAGAATCTCCTTTTTCTTATTGGTTCATAAAATCAAGTCTCCTGAAGCCTTATGATGCAATGGCAGGTTAGACCAGCCATGTTGAGTGGGTCAGCAGCACTTAGTACGTCAATCTTCTTTCTGTGTCAGAACCTACAAAGCAAAGTAGGAAGGTACTACATTCCTCCCCCCCCCCCCCCGCCCCACACACACACACATACACACACACACTACTTAAAATCTCTGTAACCATGACAAAGATAATGTGGGTTAACATAAAACAAAATACAACAATGTATATATAACTTGCAGCATATTCAATATTCATTAATTTTAAACTATATTATTATGGCCTAAATACTTTTTTCCTCAACTGGATATAAATCCCTTTTCAACTACTCACACATTAGGTCAATTTTTTAAATCATCCTACCAAGATTGCCAACTACTCCCTTGACACCAAAGGTCATGACTAACTCTCACAATATGTGTAGGTTCCAGCCTTCTAAACCCCCCCCCCCCCCCACCCCATGTTCAGCCCCGTGCCTCCTTAAGCAATCTATGGATAATTAAGACATTAGACTTATTTGAATTATAACATCCTTTATGTGGGGGTATTGAGGCTGCAGTACAAGCTTAACAAGTCACTAACATAAACAGCTTTTGAACTTACATAACATTATCAAACATGTTGAACTTCGCCTTGCACAATCGTTTTCAAACCTGGTGAACTTGCAACTAGTCTAGCTATAAGGGGTTGGGGTGAACATGCTGCTGATTCTTCTTCCTATTTCTTTTCTCTATGTCTTTGTAATCCCGGCCGTTGAAGCCATCGTCCATTGTTGCCGCCGGCATGTGTTTTGGACGGAGCCCCCGTTCCGTAGAAGTCCAGGGACTCTGACAATCTGCTTGCGGTTACATTGCTGCCCCCCCCCTGGCTGTTGAAGCGAGGGGTGTAATTTCTGCTGATCCCATTTGCCGGGGCAGATTCCTGCTGAGGGCTAACTCGCATGATGTACTCTCCTTGTTTTTCTCCTTTTATCCTTTGTTCACCCTGCCACGGTCTCCCGGTGAGGAAACTTACGTCGCCAGGAAGACCTCTCCCAGTCTTGTGCTGTGGCCGTCCCTGTTCGATAAGGCTTCGATTGCATCATGTATACCTGAATTGAAGATGTCCAGGCCTATGTCTGACAGATGTGCTCCGACTGGTCTAAAAAGGCCTGGGTACTGTTTGTCTATCATTTCGTGCAGTATGGTGAAGCCTCCGATGACTGGCATGAAGCGAGCCATCCATTTGTTAATCTTTTGCCGTGTCTTGTCAATTGCTATGTGTGAACGCTCCCCTTTCCATACTCATCTGGGAATGATGGAGGAGCATATGATGCTTGTCTTTGGGAATAGTTCAGCAATGGTTATGCAGTCCTTTTGTATTTTTTGTGTAAGCACGACGCTGTGTGTGGATGTAAGATTGTTTCCACCCACATGAAGTATTATTGCATATGGGAGGGGGTGTGTATTTCTCATCTGCAAGATTGACGACATCAGTTGGCCTCCAACCATACCCGGATTCCTGTTCCATATTATCACCCATTTTGCGCTGCCATACCCAGGTGGAGTCCTGATGGATGTAATTTTGCCCTTCCCTTTGCCCGGCTGATGAATGAATGGCTGACGATCCAGAAATGTCGAAAATGCTGCCCTATGCCTGGAATGAAAATTGTTATTTGGGTTAGGGCATTATTTGGTAGGTGAAATATTCTACTGGTCTTATATATGACAGATATCTCTTCGAAGTCCATCTACCAATTTTCTTTATAGCATCGACAGACAGACAGACCGCAGGCTGCTGCTGTGGTAGCTGCCCCAATTCTAAATGAGTGAGAGGTGTAACCTGTGGCTTGCAAGCCTGCTGCCTTAAGTGCGCGATACAGCACCTGTGTGAACTGGAAACACATGAGGGGGTGATAATTTCTGTGTATCAGCAGGAGGCCCTTGGTTTTTGGATGCACTGCCAAGAACTGTTTTAAATTTGTTACCGGGCAAATGGTGTTGCCTAACTGTCTTAATTGAATCCAAGAGTCTTTTCTAGCTTGGTCTGTCTTAGAACGGTGTATGATAATTGTTACTTGGTTACGGACAATCCATAGGTCATTAGTCTGTATGCCCGAGCGCTGTGTCTCCTTTAGGGGGCCTGCCAGTAGCTTGCTGATCATTAGGGCAGCGAAGAAAGCTAAGGAATATGCACAGCTGAAAAGGTTTTCTTCATATTGGTTATGGCAGATGAGGTGTAATGTTGTCAAGATTCTTTTTAAGAGCTCGAAGGTGATAGGCCATCTTGTATCCTTTGACCTATCTGCCGCCTTTGCCCAACCTTGCATAATTCTTTGTATAGAAAAGTAAGCCGCTGGGTTTTCACATCCTATTGCCTTTGAGAAGAAGGCAATGCCAGCTAAGTGGGAAGATACTGTAGATCAGGCTAGTCTATCTCTCTTCCGTTGGATGATGTATTGAGCGAGGAAAGTGGGGCTGATGGGGCACCTCAGGATCAAATTCTTTCTTTTTAGGAACTTTCTGAAATCCGATATGGCTGTGGTGTAGCTCTTTTTGGTGTTGTCTGACAGTGAGTTAAGGATCAATCTCCAAGTCTCGGGGAGTCAAGTCTCCAAACTTCGGCTGGTACTGGTGTTACCGACCCTTTTGCTTCTGGAGCCAGTGACCTGAAATAACCCCACTTTTGACAGCAGAGAGAGTCAGCAATGGAATTTTCTACCCCCAGGATATGCGCTGCGTGAAATGTGATATTGTATTGTAGGCATGTCAAGACCAGCTTACATAGAAGTGTTATCCCTCCTGGCATTCTGGCTGATAGCCTGTTAATGGCCTTGACCACGGACATGTTGTCACATCTGAATATTATTGACACATTGCGCAATTGTGTCCCCCATATCATTAAGGCAACTATTATGGGAAACAACTCAAGGAATGTGATGTCCTTTGTGACTCCCTATTCGTTGACGCCAGGATATGGAGCTGTCCTCCGCCATGGCTTTTCTGAATTTGATGTTGTAGTTGAGCCATGCCCAACCTCCATAGTTTTTGTGTGCCTTCATGATAGAATCAAGGTACCAAATATGGTAAGGTGATTGTTCAGGCTCCCTTTCCACTATCACATTCATAAATATGTGAAAGGCAGAGACCCAGTTACTGAGTGTTTTCGAAACCCTTGGTTTCTTGTCTTTTGTTTTAGCTGCATGATGTTTTTCTATACTATTGTTCTACTCTTCTTCTTGATCTGACAAGAGCAGTGAGAAAATGTTGATGAATTTGTTCTCCATATTCTCTTCTTCATTTTCTTTGATACTCCCCTAGCTAGAGTGCTAACACTGCAAAGCTTGTCTTCGTGCCTCAGCCTGTCTCTTCTTTCTTTCTTATTTTCTATTTATTCAGTTTTACAATAATTTCAAGAACCACTTGAATTGAAAAATGCATACTTTGCAGCCTTAAACAACAAAAAGAAAGAAGTTACAAATTAGGACAAATATTTCTCCTGTAAAATTAGGTATTACACTAAATTTTTTAGGAAAAAGGAAAAATCAGCTACAGAGCATATAAATCAAGCTCACAAACATGGGTCCAATATGTACACAATCTCAGGAAATATTACAAAAAAAAAAAAAGAGGAAATTAAGATAAAGGGGTAGCAGTACAATTTTTTGATAGACAAGTTACACTTTTAGAAGTGCACATACAATTTACACAAGTAGAGGGCACCACTTTATCCTTCTTACTGGTTATAAAAGAAATTAATTGAGAGGGTTGAAGAAAAATATAGGAATTGCCCTGAAATTTAATCAGGCATTTACTAGGAAATTTCAACAAAAATAACCCTCCCAGTTCCAAAATCTGAGGTTTCAGAAGAAGGAATTGTCTCCTCTGCGTCGCTCTCGCAAGATCGGAGAAAATCTGGCATGTACAGCCAAGAAAAGATTCAGTACGGTGGGAAAAATATTTTTTAGAAATCCACTCCCTATCAGATTCCATCAAAAATACTACAATTAAAGTGGATGGTGTGGCAATATTCTCATCAGACTGCTCAAGAATTGCAGATATGTCCAAATTAGGAGTTTTTCTAGATTGCAAAATCTAAAAATTGTCAGAGTCAATTCCAGTTTTTTTCATCGGCGGGGTAAAGTATACTTTTGAGACAATTGGAAGAGTTTCTTCTGTTATTTTTAAGACTTTCATCATGTATCTTCGCCAGAGTTCCTTAGGAGTCAGGTAAGATACCTTAGGGAAGTTTATACATCTCAAGTTTCTTGCCCTCGCCTGATTTTCCAAATTCTCTATTCTCTGCTGACTAACTTGATTTTCCTTAATAATGTTACATTGTATATCCTTGAAACTTTCCAGTTTTACCTCCAAAGGTTGTAACTTTTGAATATTTTCTGCCACTTCCTTTTCAATAGTTGCCATTCTCACTTCCAGCCTTCCCACTTTATTAACTGTGGTTATTATTTGGCGAGATATATTATTGTTAGTCTCTCTTATTGCTTCCCATATAGACTCAAGGGTAAAAGTTAACAGCCTTACCAGCTCACAGGTTAACCCGATTCCTTCCGAGTCTGCAGAGGTTTGTTCTGGCATCTCCCTTCCTTGCAATTGCTGTGCCGCTTCATGTGAAACTGCTTCCAACTCCCGGTCCAGTTGGCATTGTGCTAAAACTCTTCCCCCCATCAACTCGTGCTCCGGAGAAGGCTCCCGGGAGGCACTCATCTCCAGAGCCTCCGGTTCCTCCCGAATTTCGATGGTTTGTCTCTGCGCTGGATTCTCGGGCGGGTGTCTATCTTCCGGTGAGGATAGAATTATTTGCTCAGGGATGGCTTCGGACTCTTCCTCCCTCTGAACGTCATCCAGTGAGCTCATCGCCAGGCGCTCTGCTCCCCGGCGCAGATGAGCGTCCATTGGACCGATGACCGCAGGAGTCGAGGAGGGCTCCAGAGCTGACCGCTCCCTTGCTCTCTTTTTATGGCCGGAATGTGGCATCAGGAAAGGTTTCGAGGTAAACTGAAGAGAGACGCTCATATGAGTATTATCTCGGCGCCATCTTGGACCCTCTGTCTCTTCTTTCTTGAGTCGAGAATTCCAATGGGGAGGTTGCGGGTTCTGGATGCTCAGCTGTGTAGGACTGCCTAGTCTGACCCCAGGTTCTCACTGGAGACACCTCCCTGTAAACTGCCTTTCTTTTTTTTAGGTTTTTTAGCTCACTTTTCAATAAGATGGCCAGCATTAGCTCCTCGCCGCTGTCACTGCAGACCGAGTCAGTGTTGGATGATAGCAATAGCGAGTGCATCCTTTTTGACAACTTACCTGAGTTTGGTCTTTGTGTGTCATGACCTGTGATATCATTGGCTGTGATGGGGAGGGGTATGCTGTCCTTGCCTCTGGGGCCTCTAGGTCTTGAGCTCTTTTCATGACTTGAGCTTGTAGATTTTTCGCCGAAGGTCAAGATGCACTGCCTTAGTCATACTGTGCCTTGTTCTTGTGCCTGCTGTCTTACCTCAGACATGAGATCTTCTAATTCTCACTATTTCCTATTATCTGTGGAGGCTCATCGTCGTGGTCTCTCGATAGAGGTTTTCTTGATTACTCAGACTGTTGGGGCTTGCATTTTGTTGGTGTTCATTTTCTTCTTGACTGGAGCCTTGGTTTTGCTTCCTTTTCTTGGTGTCATCCTTCAGTGATTTACCTAAGATGTGAATACTGCAAGGAAATAGTATTATGAAACATATGTTGAATATTTTTCTCATTTTTTGAAAGACCAGTGACATTACCAAAAGGTAGATTTTTATATATATATATCTGCCGTTTTAACTCTCACCCTTCAGAAAGATGCCCGCTGCTTTGAAACCCCCCCCCCCCCCCCGCTTTTTTTTTTTTTTTGCTTTTTGCCAGTTTTCAATATGGCCACCAACATGTTCTTAATGCTTGTTCCAAAAAGGCCACCACCATGTTCTTTTTGCCCATTTTTAATATGGCTGCCACCATGTGCTAATGCCCTGTTTCCTTATATCATGCATTTTGCCAGCTTCAAGATGGCTGCCGCCACATGATTGAGCACCATCTTGGAGGGCAAGGAGAGGAGGAGCTGCTCCTTCACATGTGTCACACCACAGGGGCCCAGGCCAATGCCTGGGGTGGGGGGGGGGTGACCAGGCCATCCATTGTGCCTTGGCTGCCCACACGGCCCTCCCACTGCAAATCCACAAACTGGGGGTGGGCCTCTGCAAGGAGGCCAGGCTGCCCTTCCACCGCTGACCATGTCCCTTGGCCTCCAGCACTGGCACACCTGTGATAAGCAACCCAGAGAGCATTGGAAGGGGATGGGAGGATGGTGGGGGGTCAGAACACCAAGTAAGGCCTCGTTGCTGGCTCTCGGCTCCCCCCTTTTCTCCTTCCTTTACTTTGGATTATCTGCCACCCCCATCTGCCCAATGCAATGGAAAAAAAACAAAGAAAAATAGCGCGATCCCGTCACCATCCCCAAACCTCTTTGCTGCGATCGCCGGCAAATCCAGCCGCCATGATCACCAAATGAAGCCGCAGCGAATGCCATCCAAAGAAAATGAAGAAAAAAAGAAAATTAAAGGAAGACGCCGGGAAACTCACCACCCCCCGTGTCGGAGACCCCTCCGCTGCCGGTGAGCTCCGGCACCATGAGAGTTCACCCACATCCCCCCCTATCCCGTTGCCGCCAAAGCCATCAAAGCCCTCGGCCACCACTACAATTGAACTGGGTTCTAGGGAACAGACTCATGGTCCCTGCAAGCTGTGCTGAGCCTGGATGGACCTTTGCCTCTGCCTGCTCCCCCTCCACACTCCTCTGTTTTTTTGTTTTTTTGTTTTTTTATATATATACCCGATGTTGTCTGTGCTGCTCTGCTTTACTGCTTACCTGCTTCAAAAGGTACTGCTGCTTCCAGGAACTGTTGCCAAGGTAAGAGGAACAACTGCTGCCAAGGACGCAAGGATGCCTGCCGCTTTGGCAGTGTGGACACAAAAAAGGGGTTTACCTTTGTGAGGGGAGCCTTATAAACTGCCCGGGTGTCCAATGGTAGGCCACCTCTCCCCCTCCCCTTTTCCGACACCTTTTCCCCTGTTGCTTCCTTATGTCACCGTTGCCCCCCCCCCCCCTTGCCTTCTTCTTTTTAGGCTTGTGGTCAGCTGCCCCGCTCATATTGTGCCCTGCCCCGGACAACATTCTGTTTGGCAGGGAACTTAACATTGGAAACATCAGCACTGGCCTTTTGGCAAGACACTAAATAGGACTCCTCAGTAGGGATGTGCAAAGCCCGAACCTTTTGATTCAGGCTTCATTTTCAGCCCACCATGGGAAATATTTCCTGTAATTCAGGCCTTTGTGATTCGGGGGGACCCGAATTTCGGTAAGTGCACACTAATGGTAGTTAGTGTGCGCTAACTCCCTGTTAGTGCACGCCAACTTTTTAACATTAGCGTGCACTAACCCAAAACCTAATTTTTTCCGAAATTTCAGAAAAAATCCATTCGGGTTTCGGGGTCCCCGAATCAGGACGATAGCACATCCCTACGCCTCAGTGCTCTGCCTTGAGTCTTTATACATTATCAAGTACATTTTAAATGGGCTACAGTGTAAATTTCAGGGATTACGTGCGTGGCTGGGCCTTGCGTGCACCACTTGCATTTTACAATGGGCCCAGCCACGTGCATAAACCCTTGTATATAGTTCACCGCTCAGCCGCAACGTGCTAATTTGCTTTTCGGGTCGTGGGTTTCGAGGAGGCGGGTCTCCAGCCTTGCCCCGCCTCCCCGCAGCAGCAGCAGCCAATGAACGGCAGCTGGGGAGAGCGGCACCGTGGACTGGCAAAAAAACCCCAACGGCCCGGTACTGGTCCGCGGACCGGTGGTTGGGGACCCCTGTTGTAGAGGGTACATAATCTTGTATGGGTTCTTATGTAATCTTAATATCTTCTCCTATAGGAATTAAATGATTATGAGGCCATGTCTTGATTGGGACCTCTGTACCTTCAGATTTTAGTTGATAGGCATTCTCAGCATCTGTGAATGGATCACATAGATTATAGACCCCTATCAATCCACAACCTTGTGTTTTCTAGGAATGCATAAGTTTTTTAGCAGCACTCAATCTCCAAGTTTAAGGTTATGACATTTTATCCTCTTATCATATTGGGCCTTATTGTTGCTATTTTTTATCCCTACAGCTTTCTGGGCAAGTTGATAAACCTGCTGTAGATCTTTTCTCAGACTGTCTACATATACTTGTAGGACTTCTGGAGGCATATCATCTGTAGTCGCCCCAAAACACATATCCGCAGGCAAGCGGGCCACTTGCCAAACTTAAAAAAATAGGGTGAATGCCGTCTTGCCTTATTCTTGGTACTGTTATATGCATGTACTAGACTACAGATGTTTTTACTCTAATGGGCCTTTTGCTTTGGTTTTAGAGTTCTAACATGTCCAACAGAGTCCTGTTGAACCTTTCTGCGTGAGGGTTGCCCTGATGGTAATAAGGGTTGTCCTGGTCTTCTGTACCCTCTGTTACAATAAGGAGATTGATGTCATTTCTGTTTTCAGGTTATATGGGCAGGAACAATACATACTAGGTCAAAGGTTCCCCACTTTCCATATATCTCATTTAGGACACTTTTGGAGGCAGTATATGCCTTTGAATGTGCCTTAAGTAGAACTTACAGTATTCTTTTATTTTTATGTTCATGTAAGGCTAGTAAAATCTATCCCTCACTAGATCCATGGACTTATCAAATGCAAGATGCCTATGATCATCATGGAGGGATTGCAAGAACACTTCTCTGTATTTCTGAGGAAGGAGCAGCTGCTATTTTTTACTTCCTTCTAGAGTTGGAGTTTTCATGTAAATCACCCCTCTTTTAAGACTTTGATTCCGGTCTTTGACAATATAGAGGACAGAGTCCCACAGTTGGATACTTTGGGGTAATGACTCTCCCACTTTGGTGACTATGATAAAAATTGCAGCTGCTGGAATGTTAATAAGGGAGTCACTATCAGATGTTACCAAAGTATTAATTGAGAAATTAAAAAAATAGCATTGCTCTTCTTCCAGCTGGGTCTTCTCAATAAGAAATATGAGGCTGAACTCACCATGCATTCTCCAAGGGGTAGAGAGGGAAGACAGAGTCTTGACAGCAATAATTACACTCTATACAATTTTGCAAGAATAAATATGCAATAGCATCTAGACTGTCAATATAATCAATTAACACTTTTCTTTATATTCCTATAGATATCTGCAGCTTTACCTACGAAGAGAACCAGTTCTTTAACCTAAAAGAGTACTCATCAAATAAGTTGGACACTTTAAAACAAACTACTTTACTCTCTTTTAAATGTGTAATATGTCAACTATTATTTAAAGAGAATTGTGTCTTTGTGGTAACTTCTAGTTTTTCAGGTGCAAGGAGAAATAATTTTCCTGGTTGTAGTAAGTATTGAACTGTTACTCTCCCTTTTTATTGGTGACAGTGTCTCTCTTGGTTGTAATTCTCTCTCTTTCTGTCTCTTTTTTATACCGTAACTCTTTATAAGTGTTCTCTTTTCACCCTTTCATAATATTTAAATCCAGACAGGTAAGTATGATGGTCTCAGTCTCTTTTCCTAGGATTCCCTATGTAAGTGTTGGTGATATCTCAGTTTTTCCCTAGTTTAGCTAGACTGTGGATGGATGCTGTGGACAATGACACTTAGCTGTTCCCACTGCTCTTTAGCTGATTTTCATTCCCTGCACTGAAGTTTGATATTGCTGCCGGCAAAATGCTGATTGAGGTTGAAGCTTGAGCAACTGGAGGGGCCTGGTCACCAGATCCAATTGGGGAGAATCGTTTCCTGGTTTATATCTCTAATTATTTTTTTTAATAATCCAAAATAGTGCATCCCTAACTACACTGACATTGACAATATCTTCCGCAATTATACTGGTTGTGTCCCCTCAAACTGTGGTTCAGGAATCTTGTTGTACTTAGCTGTCTTAGTAAAATAAAAAACAATTGAAATTCCCTCTCTTCTATCTATGCAGAGAGGAATTTCTTCAGTATTTTCTTCAGTGTGTCTAGCAGTGGTTACACACTTTCACTCTCTTTATGTGCTCGCACATGCTGACTCTGTTTAATATTCCCCAGCCAAGGTATTTAAGTAATATAAGGCTGAGTCACTTCATAGAAATACGTATCTATATATCCTGGAATTAGAATGTAGGGTTGTCCTCTTTGCTGCAGTACAAGTCTAATAGCACACCACTGTACTTGTATCTCTTCTTACACTCACAGTTTTGAGTTTTAAACTCTGATTATTATCCTTTTCAGTATTTAATTTGTTCCCTTCAGAATTGGGTGAAAGCTTCATACTGAATGTGAAGTTTTTCACTCTATTTTCCTCATTAGCACAATTTTGTGCAGTGGGATTCTACTGCTTAAATTTATAAGTAACATAAGCAAGCAGTTTAAGCAAATTAGTCCTTACGTCCCATACTAGCTTGCCAGATACCATAAAAAAAATCACTGAAAATGTCTGTTCCCCCCTTTCACAGTGGATCTGTTTATGATATAGCAGGTATCATTACGTAATCGTTTTCCCTCTCAGGAAATAAACTTCACTTCTGGACTTTAATTTCTCCTGTTCCCCATATTACTGGAGAGACAAAGGTATAGCAGAGATATACACAACTGTATAACTGGATGAGTGAACTTAAAACTACTTTTACAATCTTGCTTCTCAAGTTCAAGCAGTACATTAGTCTTCTATTAATGGCTGATAAAACCACACTTGATTCAACTCAATTACTAATCTTACAGGATTAACTGAGTCTATCCTGGTTCTTACCTGGAATATACTGATCTTCCACTACTAAAACACTTGGTATACACTTTCACACACAATGCTTAAAAACTCCCTGGTGTGTGCCTTCCTCTCTGTGCTTTTTAACACTTCTGGAAGTTTTCTAAGTAGGCTTTGGTAGATCTGGGACATACAAATCATTCTGTTCTAGAGATGTGAATCGTTTTCCATATCGTCTTAACGATAGAAATCGTGTGGCAGGGCAAGAAAATTGTGTTAGGCACGATTTTTTAGTTAAAAATTCGTTAAAAATTGTTTTTTCCGATTAGTGCGCACTAACTTGAGTTAGTGCACACTAACTCCCGTTAGTGCGCACTAACTGGGAGTTAGTGCGCACTGACTGAAAATGATACAATTTGACACTTTTCAGGTCAGTTAAGGTCAGTTTAGGAATGAATATGTATTCCTATTGGCTGCCCTCTTATTTATTCATGTTACCAAGCTTCCCACTGACAATATATGGGGGATGGGAAATGGAAACAGTTGGTAGCTTGACAAAACAAGTAATGTGATCAGTCAATGTGACTAGAACTTGTGCCCTAACCCTGATACCAGGGGTATTGTGATCTTCCTGCACACAGTGCCCTATCCCTATTAATACCAGGAGTGTTGTGATCTTCCTGCACACAGTGCCCTAACCCTGGCACCAGGGGTGTTGTGATCTTCCTGCACACAGTGCCCTAACCCTATTAATACCAGGAGTGTTGTGATCTTCCAGCACACAGTGCCCTATCCCTATTAATACCAGGAGTGTTGTGATCTTCCTGCACACAGTGCCCTAACCCTGGCACCAGGGGTGTTGTGATCTTCCTGCACACAGTGCCCTAACCCTATTAATGCCAGGAGTGTTGTGAGCTTCCTGCAAACAGTGCCCTATCCCTATTAATACCAGGAGTGTTGTGATCTTCCTGCACACAGTGCCCTAACCCTGGCACCAGGGGTGTTGTGATCTTCCTGCACACAGTGCCCTATCCCTATTAATACCAGGAGTGTTGTGATCTTCCTGCACACAGTGCCCTAACCCTGGCACCAGGGGTGTTGTGATCTTCCTGCACACAGTGCCCTATCCCTATTAATACCAGGAGTGTTGTGATCTTCCTGCACACAGTGCCCTAACCCTGGCACCAGGGGTGTTGTGATCTTCCTGCACACAGTGCCCTATCCCTATTAATACCAGGAGTGTTGTGATCTTCCTGCACACAGTGCCCTAACCCTGACACCAGGGGTGTTGTTATCTTCCTGCACACAGTGCCCTATCCCTGGCACCAGGGGTGTTGTGATCTTCATGTACACAGTGCCCTATCCCTATTAATACCAGGAGTGTTGTGATCTTCCTGCACACAGTGCGCTATCCCTAATACCAGGGGTGTTGTGATCTTCCTGCACACAGTGCTTATTCCTGATACCGGGGGTGTTGGGATCTTCTTGCACACATCCCGGTATCAGGGATAGGGCACTGCATGCAGGAAGATCACAACACTCCTGGTATTAGGAATAGGGCACTGTGTGCAGGAAGATCACAACACCCCTGGTATTAGGGATAGGGCACTGCGTGCAGGAAGATCACAACACTCCTGGTATTAATAGGGATAGGGCACTGCATGCAGGAAGATCACAACACCCCTGGTATCAGGGATAGGGCACTGTGTGCAGGAAGATCACAATACCCCGGAGAGGTGAGGGTCAGGCAGCTCCCCCCTGTATGTGAAGCCAGCCTCTCACTAGTAATGCAGGGAGGGAGCTGTCTCAGACTTCACCATCCTCCCCCCCCCCCCTCACCCACACACCATTCACTAGCTGGGACATGGGGGAAGTCAGGAGTGAGGGTCAGGCAGCTCCCCCCTGTCTGTGAAGCCAGCCTCTCACTAGTAATGCAGGGAGGGAGCTGTCTCAGACTTCACCATCCTCCCCCCCCCCCCTCACCCACACACCATTCACTAGCTGGGACATGGGGGAAGTCAGGAGTGAGGGTCAGGCAGCTACCCCCTGTCTGTGAATCCAGCCTCTCACTAGTAATGCAGGGAGGGAGCTGCCTCAGACTTCACCATCCTCCCCCCCCCCCCCCTCACCCACACACCATTCACTAGCTGGGACATGGGGGAAGTCAGGAGTGAGGGTCAGGCAGCTCCCCCCTGTCTGTGAAGCCAGCCTCTCACTAGTAATGCAGGGAGGGAGCTGTCTCAGACTTCACCATCCTCCCCCCCCCCTCACCCACACACCATTCACTAGCTGGGACATGGGGGAAGTCAGGAGTGAGGGTCAGGCAGCTCCCCCCTGTCTGTGAAGCCAGCCTCTCACTAGTAATGCAGAGAGGGAGCTGTCTCAGACTTCACCATCCTCCCCCCCCCCCCCCTCACCCACACACCATTCACTAGCTTGGACATGGGGGAAGTCAGGAGTGAGGGTCAGACAGCTCCCCCCTGTCTGTGAAGCCAGCCTCTCACTAGTAATGCAGGGAGGGAGCTGTCTCAGACTCCACCATCCTCCCCCCCCCCCCCCTCACCCACACACCATTCACTAGCTGGGACATGGGGGAAGTCAGGAGTGAGGGTCAGGCAGCTCCTCCCTGTCTGTGAAGCCAGCCTCTCACTAGTAATGCAGGGAGGGAGCTGTCTCAGACTTCACCATCCTCCCCCCCTCCCCCTCACCCACACACCATTCACTAGCTGGGACATGGGGGAAGTCAGGAGTGAGGGTCAGGCAGCTCCCCCCTGTCTGTGAAGCCAGCCTCTCACTAGTAATGCAGGGAGGGAGCTGTCTCAGACTGGTATCAGGGATAGGGCACTGAGTGCAGGAAGATCACAACACCCCTGGTATCAGGAATAGGGCACAGGTTCTAGTCATATTGACTGATCACATTACTTTTTTTGTCAACTACCAACAGTTTTCATTTCCCATCCCCCCAACCATCACTTCAGTTGGAACCTTGGTAACATCAATAGGTAAGAGGGCAGCCAGCCAATAGGAATACATATTCATTCCTAACTGACCTTTACTGACCTGGATAGTGTCAATAATTTGTATCATTTTCTGTTAGTGTTCCTGAGTTTCCATTTCCATTTCCCATCCCCCCAACCATCACCTCAGTGGGAACCTGGTTAACATCAATAGATAAGAGGGCAGCCAGCCAATAGGAACACATATTCATTCCTAACTGAGCTTTACTGACCTGGAAAGTGTCAATTTGTATCATTTCAGTTAGTGCGCACTAACAGGAGTTAGTGCGCACTAACTCCGATTTTTAACGATAAATCGTTAGAATTTCTATTGTATCGTGTTCTATAACGATTTAAGACGATATTAAAATTATCGGACGATAATTTTAATCGTTAAAAAACGATTCACATCCCTATTCTGTTCTGTCTCACTCTCAACTGTTACTCCCAAATGATCTTCTCACTTGTCCTAACCACTTTTCAGTAATTTTCCTGTCAGCTTAGCATGAAATACTTGGGGTCCAGCATGGGCTATGAAAGCCCCAATCAACTGCTAACTTTTACTGAGAGGAGGATATGGGAACCCTGAAACCCTATACTGTGATAGCCAATTTTGCTAAAAATGTTAATTTTAAAGCATGTTTCCATCTTTTTTATTTAATAAAAAAAAAAAATTACCCTCCAACTTTAATTTTTAACCCCATGGGTTACAAGAAGGTGAGCTGATTGTTTCAGGATCTTCTCATTCCACTCTTGTAAAGCTTCTCATTCCACTCTTGTAAAGCTTTCTTTTAAAGCACCTAATGTGCCTGTTTTAGGGCTTCAGTAGATAATTGAGGTAAAAGATCGATGTCCAGGGTAGTAATCTCATAATAGATCTTTGGTACGGCCCTAGGATGAGCACCACAGATCTCGTTCATCCTTCCTGTGGCTAAGGTTCCCTGTAAACTCTGGCACATACCCTCCACTCCTGGACCAGGGATTTCTACCCATTCATGTTCAGGATGCTCAAATGAATGAGGCTTTCTGGATAGGCTATCAGCATCCACATTGTTATTGCCTGGACTGACTGATAATTAGAGCAGCAAGCTAGATATGTCCTGTGGCATCTAACTTGGCTGTTGTGAGTATATTGGTGAGGGGATTGTTGCAAAATATAACACCAAACTTGGTCCCATAGAGATAATCATGTATTTTGCTCACTGCTTTCCAATTCAAGGCCAAGAACTCTAATTTGTGAGCAAGGAAATTCTTATTTTTAGGGGACAAGTTCCAGCTTATAAAGGACACCAGCCTTAATAATCCATTCTCCTTTTGATATAATACACCACCTAGATTATCTCTGCTATGTCCACATGTAGGATGTTGTTGGGGTCAGTATAAACCAGCACTGCAGCTTCAATCAATTTAGTTTTCAGTTTCTTAAAAGCCTTCTCACAGTCTTCAGTCCATTTGTCCTCAGTGGACTCTTTTGGTCACCTTTCTCTACATTTCCCAGAAGTTGAGGGGCTACAACCCTTCTTCACAGGGGCTAGATTTTAGCAATTGGTTTAAAGGCCTAAAAATATGGGAGTAGCCTTTTACAAATCTCAGTAATGATCTCAGTTCAGTTACCATCCTGGGTTGAGGCCATGAAATGATGGCTTCAACTCTGGCTGGATCAATTGCTATGTGTCTTTTGCAAATATATGTCCTACATATTTCACTGAAGGTTGGAAGAAATGGAATTTATCCACATACAGCTTGAGACCCTCTGCTTTCATTCTTTCAGGGATCTTCTTCAGCCTGTTTTCATGTTCCTCAAGGCTCCGTTCAAATATGATCAGGTCATCAAGGACTTCCAATAGATGCATATGTCCCTGTCCATTCCATCAGGCTTTGAAACGTATCTTGAGCCTTACCAATGTCATGTGGCATAATCTCATACACATAGAACCCCAGAGGGCAGATGAAAGCTGTCTTCTCTTTATGATATGGGTTCATAGATATCTGGTAAAATCCACTTCTCAGATCTAGGACACTCTACTTGCTGCCCACTAGGCAGCTTAAGGCCTCCTCCACCCTATGGGTTGTATACCGTACATTAGTTTAAGAACATAAGAACATGCCATACTGGGTCAGACCAAGGGTCCATCAAGCCCAGCATCCTGTTTCCAACAGTGGCCAATCCAGGCCATAAGAACCAAAAACTAAGTATATTCCATGTTACCATTGCTAGTAATAGCAGTGGCTAATTTCTAAGTCAACTTAATTAATAGCAGGTAATGGACTTCTCCTCCAAGAACGTATCCAATCCTTTTCTAAACACAGCTATACTAACTGCACTAACCACATCCTCTGGCAACAAATTCCAGAGTTTAATTGTGCGTTGAGTGAAAAAGAACTTTCTCCTATTAGTTTTAAATGTGCCACATACTAACTTCATGGAGTGCCCCCTAGTCTTTTATTATCTGAAAGTGTAAATAACCGATTCACATCTACCCATTCTAGACCTCTCATGATTTTAAACACCTCTATCATATCCCCCCTCAGCCATCTCTTTTCCAAGCTGAAAAGTCCTAACCTCTTTAGTCTTTCCTCATAGGGGAGCTGTTCCATTCCCCTTATCATTTTGGTAGCCCTTCTCTGTACCTTCTCCATCGCAATTATATCTTTTTTTGAGATGCGGCGACCAGAATTGTACACAGTATTCAAGGTGCGGTCTCACCATGGAACGATACAGAGACATTATGACATTTTCCATTTTATTCACCATTCCCTTTCTAATAATTCCCAACATTCTGTTTGATTTTTTGACTGCCGCAGCACATTAAGCCAACGATTTCAATGTGTTATCCACTATGACGCCTAGATCTATTTCTTGGGTAGTAGCACCTAATATGGAACCTAACATTGTGTAACTATGCATGGGTTATTTTTCCCTATATGCATCATCTTGCACTTATCCACATTAAATTTCATCTGCCATTCTGATGCCCAATTTTCCAGTCTCACAAGGTCTTCCTGCAATTAATTTATCACAATCTGCTTGTAATTTAACTACTCTGAACAATTTTGTGTCATCTGTAAATTTGATTATCTCACTCGTCGTCGATATGTTAGTCTACAGACATGCATCTAGAAGATGCTTCCAGACATCTTAGAGATGCCCAGGAGCAATTTCTTGAGACCTCTTCTGAAAAGGATTGTCTTTTTTCAAACCAACCCAGTGCTGATTATTACCTAATCTCCCTATATCATGTTCACTGACAGAAAAGACATTAGCTCTTTGAAGAAACTGTTGGCTAAACCTCTCTTTCCATTCTGGAGGTATAGGGTAGTCACTGAACTGGAACATGTCAGCCTTAAGCCCTGTTGACCTCATCAAGTCCGTCATCACTGGTTATGAAAATCCCACCTCTGCAACATAGATCTTCTGTACCCTGAGCCAACTGGTATTATCACAGCTACCTTGGAGGGGTTGGATCTCTATGCCCCTGTCCTTCTTTTGTGGCATGTCCACACACTGGAGAAGCATATTCAACCCCTTGGTAATACTCAGTGTCCCAACCTCTATTAGAGCCTTCTGTCCATGTACTTGAGGACCCTTCACATGGCATTGCAATCTAAAAGAGGTCTTGAGCAGTAGTACTTGACCCTTCTTTTGCAGGAACTAGATGTTTCCAATCTTAGAATCAGGTTTCGTACTCAGCCCCTTTTCCATAGACATGAAAGCTGCTGTCAGGTTAGGATGGATCTTTGAACCCTTCACATACTGGCCCTTATTGTCCTCTTTACATTAGGTAAACATTTTTTTTACAAACTCTGGGCCGGATTTTAAAAGGATTACATGCATAAGGTATGCACATAACCCTTTTAAAACCCCCCTGCGCGCGCCGAACTTATATTGCATAGGCTTCCGGCATGCGCAAAGCCCCGGGACGTGTGTAAGTCCCGGGGCTTTCTTGGGGTGGGCATGTCAGGAGGCGTGATGCGGACGGCACGTCACCGGGGGGCGTGTCGGGGGCGTGACGAGGTTGGTGCGTCATCCGGGGGCAGTGCCGTGGGTGTGGTTTCCGCCTGGGGGCGTTCCGGGGGCATGGCCACGGCCTCCGGACCAGCCCCTGGACCGGAACATGGCGCACGGCATCCAGCCCGGCACGTGCAAAGTTACGCAGGCGTAACTTCTACGACAGAAGTAGGGGGGGTTATATAGGGCCTGGGGGTGGGTTAGGTAGGGGAAGGGAGGGGAAGGTGAGGGGAGGCGGAAGGAAAGTTCCCTCCGAGGCTGCTCTGATTTTGGAGCGGCCTCGGAGGGAACGGGGAAAGTGCGCTGAGCTCAGCGCGCGCAAGTTGCACAAATGTGCACCCCCTTACACGCGCTGACCCCGGATTTTATAAGATACGCGCAGCTACGCGCGTATCTTATAAGATCCGGCGTACTTTTGTTCGTGCCTGGTGCATGAACAAAAGTACGCATGCATGTAGAATTATAAAATCTACCCCTCTGTGTTGGTCCCTACTAATAAGAGAGCTAAAAACTGGTCTCTGAGCAATGGATACTCCAATGCTAGCACCTCAAACATCTTGTCAGTCCTGGTGACAAACTGGGAATATAATCTTCAGGTTGAGACAGCCATCATAAGGAAACTTTTTTCTATTAACTACCTATAGGTCCAGATTGTGTATACTCTTCCATGTTAATGTGAGGTAGATACTTGTCATAGAAATCCCTATAAATGATGGTGACCTGGGAGTCACTGTCCAGCAGGGTTTGAGTATAGATCCCTTCTACTTACACTGGAATGTGAGATGTAGGTCCTATCAATTCCTTTGGAGCCATATAGTGCATCTTTCTTTCCCTCTTTCCCAGCTGAGTTGGAGTGATATGAGACTCCCCTCCTTCTTCCCTGGAATATGGTCATTAAACTTCGCTTGTTGGGATTGCCTGGGCTATTCATCTGAAGTTCCTACCTTCCTGAGTAGGATATCCTCACTGGAAAATTCTTAATTTGAGAAACCTGATGGCTCCATCACAAGAGCCCTCTTTATTTTCCCTTATTCTTTAGCAAGGAAATACCGGTACATTTTAAGGTTTCTTAGGCAAGATTTAAGGACACTGACAGTCTCATTTATAATGAGCTTCCTTCTCACAGCTGAAACAACATTTTCCATCTTTTTGTTCTCTGGGGTAAGCAGAAACCTGCCTTTGCCTCCTCTTTCAGTATTTGAGTCAACAGGACCATTTGGATAAGAGATATGTGTGTTTCTTGTCAACAAGCCTACAGTATCAGACAGAGCTGCTAATTGCTCTCTTAATTGAGACAATTCATCCTTACACTGGAGTATTTCCAAGGCGTAAGCCTGAGCTCCAGAGACTCTCTTCAATTCTTTTTCCTCCAGCATATCTTCTTCTTAAGAACATAAGAAATTGTCCTAAGTAGCTGGGGGAGTAAAGTAGTGGTTTGTCCATCCATTTTGAGTTTCAATTTCAAAGCTGCTTGGTTCTGTCTCAGAGCTCCTTTCAATGTCTAATTAAGTCATACGTTTTCTGCTTCCTGAGGCTTAATCCAA
Organism: Rhinatrema bivittatum; assembly: GCF_901001135.1. NCBI lineage: Eukaryota > Metazoa > Chordata > Amphibia > Gymnophiona > Rhinatrematidae > Rhinatrema > Rhinatrema bivittatum. Next base: position 195,277,394 of record NC_042619.1, read on the forward strand.
CATTTCAAGATTATTTCATGTAGCATTTTAAGGGGGCAACAAATATACTCAGGACAGCTTCTCCTGTTCCTGTTGGTAAGTATGCCAGAACTGGCACAACAGATCGCTGACATCTTCAGTGCAACTATATATGTAAGTGAGAGTTTCTAAGCAATCTCTGGCAGTACAAGAGGGATTTTCCTGTTTCAGAGTTTTCATTATGTCTGCTGCTGGACTTCTAATACTCTCTATCACACTTTCTCACTTCATATACTCAAAAAAATTACATTCTTCTAGAAATGGGCTTGCCTGATACATCCAGGGTTCAAACTCTTCTTCCCCAGTGAAAATGGGAGTTTTCCCAGAGAACACCTAGCGACATGGTTCCTACCAGTGTCTTAGCCACAGGTGGGACTGGGTGGGCCATGGCCTGCCCACTTTGAGCTAAGGCGCACCCACTTAGCATTGCCCAGGAGCCAGAGAAGAAAAGCTCTGTCACAGGGACCCCATGAACAGGCCCAGCACTGCCAGGCATGCACAGCCAGTGGAGCATCAGCCAAAGAGGGGAGGCAGCCCGGGAGGCCAATGGTGAACCCTTTTCCCACTGGTGACCAAAGAGAAGAGGCGACCCATGAGGTTGCCAGTGGCTTCCACCCTACTGAAACCCAGGATGAAAAAAAGGCTCAGGAGGTTGCAGGTGGATCTCGTCCCATGGCGGGGGTCAAAGAAAGAAGAGATCCAAGAGGCTGCCAGTGAACCCCATCACTCCAGCAGCCGAGAAGACAATGTAGCCGGGAGAGATTCTGTTCGCCTACTCCACCATGTGTGCTGGCCCTATGAAATTCAAACTTCTTGCAGCTAGTAAATACTCTATGCTGATCTCGTGATTTCATTTATTAAAATTTATTAATCGCCTAACACTTAGAAGGCCTAGGCGATATACAAAAATACATACATAATAAAAGCAAACTAAAATACAGACACATTTTAGCTTCACAGAAACCAAAAAGCAAAATACCAAATATTGATGGTACATAAAGGTTAATGTTTTAGACATCAGAAGCATAATTCCAAAAATGGAATCTCAATTATTGGATCATAATATTTACTTTAACAAGCAGATTGAGAACATTCATACCGCTTCATTAATCATTAAACGCGCGATGAAGCAGATATTCCTTGAATGACGTTTTGAACTTTATAACGTCTTCCAGAGATCTGAGGTCAAAAGTGGTGTGATGCACAAAATCAGCATAGAGGAAGTGCTAGCTGCAAGAGTTTTGTATAGCGCAGATGCCAGCACAAAAGGAGGAGCAGCAGAATGAACCTCCCCTTCTGCTCCTGATGTGGACACTGCTTGGGTATGTGTTTGTGTGAATGGAAACCTGCTTGGTGTATGTATGTCTGTGTGTTTGTGTGTTTTGTGTGTGTGTGTGTTTTTGTGTGTGTGTGTATGTGTGTGTAAATGGGAGCCTGCCTGAGTGTATGTATGCATGGGAGCCTGCTGTGGTGTGGGTTGCAGGTATGAATGGGAGGCTGCTTGGAGGGGGATGTGTGAATGGGAGCCTGCCTGGTGAGAGGGGGTGATGGTGTGAATGGGAGCCTACCTGTGTGGTGTGAGTGAATGGAAGCCATTAGTGGGGTGGGGTTGGGTATTAATAGAAGATTTTATGAGGGGGAGGTATGAATGGCAGCCTGCCTGGGGGGGGGAGGTGTATTTTTGTGTATATGAGAGACAACGGAGTGGAGAAGCTGTGCGGGTATATTTGTGTGTGTGTGTGTGTGTGTGGGAGAGAGAGCATGTGGGTACGAGAGCATGTGTGAAAGAGAGATCAAGAGCATGTATGTTTGAAAGAGAGAAAATTTGGGAATGAGACCCCATGTGTATTAAGAAGCATGTGTTTTGAAGTGGCAGCCTGATTGTGAGAGTGAGATTCTATGTTTGTGTGAGCTCGCATGTGAGAGAGAGCATGTGAGAGCCTGTGTGGGAATGTGAATATGTGAGACAGAATGCAAGAATGAGACCTTGTGTGTGTCTGTGAGAGGGAATCTGAGCCTGTTTGTGAAAGACAGCATGTAAGTGTGAAAGCCTGTGTGTGTGGGGAGGAACCTGTATGTGAGAATGAGATCTTGCATGTGAGAGAGAACATATGAGAGTGGGAGCCTGAGTGAATGTGTGGGAATGGGAGCCTGTGCGTATGTGAGAGAGAGCATGCAAGAGTGGGAGCCTGTATGAGAGAAAGCATGCAAGTGAGAGAATACATGTGAGAGAACTTCTGTGTATGCATATGAAGGAGGAAGGAAAGAAGACAAGAGGAAAGGGAACTGTCAGAAAGCTCTGTTGTTAAGCTGGTATTTAGCAATCTGTAGTTATTTAGAATAGCTGTGGGTGGATCCTTGGACCAGTGGCAGGCGACCACGCCCTCGGGGGAAATCCCAAGAGGAACAACTGGTCAGGCTTAGTGTAGGAGACAGACACACACTAGTTCTTTTATTAGACAATATAGTAAACCACCAGAGGTGGCAGTAGTGAGCTGGAAGCGCCCGGCTGGGCTGTACTCCCTTAGGTATTGGAACAGTGATCCCAGGGTGGCTGAGCTGTAGAGAAACTAAGACAGTGAGTAGGAAGTATATGCAGAGTTCTGGAACAAGTCCTTGATGGTAACATTCACAATAATTTCTTAAGGCAGCCCAGGAGTTGGTATGCATTAGGCCATCGAGGAGCAAGTACCTGTACCCATGGAAAGCTCTGAGAGATAGATGGAAACTCACAATGATATAAGCAGTGATGACTTCTTAGCAGAAGTGGTATTCAGTAGCAAATCCGGGACGTGGGCCCTCGAGGAGCGAGTACCAGTTCCGGACTGCGACCTGCAAAGAAAAAGAGAGAGCGAGGACCTGAGGAGCGGGTACCTCTAGTGAAGTCCGAGGAGGCAGAGTAGCTAGGGTTGAGGAGAGCGAATCCCATCCGCAGCGACCAGGAGGAAGCAAGGTAACCAATCCCTTGCTAACTCGTCTTGTTAGCGAAAACTGAGACCTTAAACATCTGGAGCTTGTGACGTCATCTCAGGGGACGCCCCTGAGTTTCGCGCCAATGCTGGTACATCAGTCGGGCCGCACGTGCGCACTTGCCCTTAGACATCTGGTCAACATGGCAGCTTGCAACGTCGAGCCGGTCTCGGAACGCTGGAGGAGGAAGGCCTGGAGACGCAGCAGCAGCTAGCCTTCCATCAACCCTGAAGGGAGTTGCCAACAAGGTAAGGTGGGCGGAGAAGAGACGTCGGACAGCGACGGACACAACAAGAACAAACAAAAAGAATAAAAGAGACCCTGAAAAAAGAATTAGGAAAAGACACTAGGACCAACCAATTAGAAAACAAGATCAGTCAGGGATTGAAATATACCATCTTTGAGAATGCATTTCTTATATATTTGCATTTTGTTGTTTCTTCAGTATTCCAGTGCTCACAGAGTCTGCTTTCTCAGGTTTTTCATTTCAATTTTGTCTGCATAGTTGTTTCTAATTTGTACTACCTATTCTATATTGGGTAGGGGTCTGTCTGTATTGTGCATGAGTAACAGAGGTACAGTATTTTGGTTAGCATATAGTTTCTCTGTAGGGATTTGTAGCAGTTTAGCTTGTTCTGTTTGCCCACTAGGTTGTATATTAGTGTTCTAGGGCTTAGTGTAATGATTGCCTTTGCTGCCTTTTTGCAGATGAAATAGCTGCTGTTTGAAACCTGAGAGGTACTGCTGCAATGGCATAGTATGGCAGGGTTCTAGGTGTTTTCTTTTTTTTTTGTAGGGATTTGTCTTACTTCACAAAATGTTTGGCATTAGAGGGAGTTTATTTTGTTATCACTGAATATATATATATATATATATACATGCCAGATTATGATTTGATAATATATGTATAATATATGTCCCATTACCTGCTTTTAATTAAGTTAACTTAGAAAATAGCCACTGCTATTACTAGCAACAATAGCATGGAATAGACTTAGTTTTTGGGTTCTTGCCAAGTTTGTATGGCCTGGATTGGCCACTGTTGGAAACAAGATGCTGGGCTTGATGGACCCTTGGTCTGAACCAGTATGGAAATTTAAATAAATATATCTTATCTCTTTCTATCTATCTATCTATCTATCTATCTATATCTCTCTCTATATATATAAGAACATGTCCTACTGGGTCAGACCAAGGGTCCATCAAGCCCAGCATCCTGTTTCCAACAGTGGCCAATCCAGGCCATAAGAACCTGGCAAGTACCCAAAAACTAAGTCTATTCCATGTTACCATTGCTAGTAATAGCAGTTGCTATTTTCTAAGTCAACTCAATTAATAGCACTGCTCCTAGCTTATTTCTAGCTTCTGGCTACTTTTTTTTTTTTAATACAAACACTCAGTTCTGCTTACTAGTTGCCTTACAGACTTTTAAAAATAAACACAGTAACTACTGCTTACTAGCTGCCTTACTGACTGAGCATTTAAAAATACAAACAGTCTAACTTGTTTATTCGCTGCCTTACTGACTATTAAAAGCACAAATACACAAACACACTAAATAGTATTCCCAAATAGTTAACTTTGCCCCAATACTTTTGAAAAAGACAATATCCCAAGCAAAAACTTACTGATTCCTTTCAGCCACCAGCAAGGTGATCCTCTCCTAATGTAAATAAAAACAAATCAAGGAACAAAACTTCAACACAACACGCATGAAATCTATATTATACAAAATTGCCTTTATTCACAAATATCTGTTTATTAAAATACTTAAAGAGCTATAAAAAAGTGGTATACAAAAGTAGAAACAAAGTCAGATTCCTTATAAATGAAATGTCAACGCTGGGCTGTGTGACAGCCAGTAGAGTTCAATCAAAATTATTTGAAGAGTGCAAAAGTAATTCATGCACCTCCATTTTGATGTTCCTACTGTTGCGCGTCCCGGCCACGTGGGTGCTGCAGCCGGGCCTGCTCACCTCGCGCTGCCCTCCACAAGCGTCGGCCTGACTGCTGCCACTAACCACCAGTGTCCCCGTCGCTCACCACGGCCTTCCTCAGTGTCCTCATCCTTGCAGGCCTCACAGCAAAGCCCCTGTCGGGGTTCCGCATCTTCCGCCGTCTCGGCCCCAACCCTAGGTACACGCGCGGCCGACGTCCAGTCTTGTAAAGGCACAAGCACGGGAAAACCGAGGGAGGTGCATTCAGATGACATCACCAAAGCCCTGTATATAAGGCAGGGCTCTGACGCCTAATCCCTGCCTTGACAATCGGGTCGACAAAGTTGGTGTACTAGTTTGCCCCCTCTTGTTCCAGTGTTCTCTTGTTCCAGTGTCTTCTTGTTCCAGTGTCTCCTTGTTCCAGCGTCTCCTTGTTCCAGCGTCTCCTTTCTCCAGGGTCCGTTCATGTTCCTCAGGTAGTACCTCTCCGGACTGATCTTTTGATACTGACCTCTGCCTACCTGACCATTCTCCTGTCTGCCACCTGGAACTGACCACTGCCTGCCTGACCACTCTCTTGCCTGCCGCCTGGAACCGACCCTCGCTTACCTTGACTACACTCGGACTGAGTCTGGTATTGACCCCTGCTTTGGCTGACTATTCTTGGACTGATACTCTGGCTTTGACCCTTGCGCTTCACTCGGACACTCTCTGTCCTACTGTGACCGTCGGACCAACCTGCTGGGAAACTAACCACTCTACATCCAATACACAACTGTAAACTACCCAACTCTCTCAATTTTCTTTCCTTTCCACATTCTGCATTAGTTATAAGATGGCATTAGTTATAAGATGGCACTTGAATGTGATCTTGCTATGTTTGACTTGATTAGATTTGATAACATATTAATTTTATTTTAATATATTTTATTTTATTAATATGATATTTTTGTAATTTTTAGTTATGTTATTTTATTTTATGATTTATATCTATGTACACCGTTTTGACTAAACTTTGCTTGTAAGAGTGGTATAGAAACATTTTAAAATAAATAAATAAATAGATACATAAATTAATAAATAAACTAGCCACAGCTCTCTCCTGACTTGATCCGCAGGCGCTGCCTATTCCGCCCGGAGGACCTTCTTGAACTGCTACCTCCCTGAGGTTTCCGGAGCCTCCAGTCAGGATCTAGTCCAGCCACTCTGCATCAGCCACGCACCCTTGCTTGTGATATGCACACCCCTCCGCTACCTATCCAGGAGATCGACTGAGACCCACCTAAGTCCAGGCGGTCCGGGTACCCAAGAGCTTAACCTGCGGAAACCCCGGACTATTATTGGTGAAGCTCCAGTTAGCCTCTGTCTCCTAGTGTGCTCTGCCTCCTGGTGGCAGGCACTCTCTGGGTCCGACCAGAGGGCCGTACCAGTCCTGCACCAGGCCAAGGGTCCACCTTCATCGCAACACCTTACACTTCTTGGGAATTGGAACGACAGAGATACACTATTTAAATGATATTTCCTTTATGAGTGATAATTGCCATACTGTATATTATATACATAGCATCATTACTTCCCCCTGATGAAGCCATTAAGAGGCGAAACATCAAGACCTTTATGTCGAGGTTAGCATGTAGGTACTGCATCAGCAGAGGTTTTGGTGAAAAATAATGGAGTGTAATAAATTCTATGTAGCAACTTGACCATTAATTCCACTCATCTATTACACACAGAGACATATTGTGCTGCTTTTCAAATATTTTTAAGTCCTTAGCATCATAGCTGGAATTTAAATCCAGGTTCTATTTATCAATAAAGGACTGGGAAGTGAAAGAACCATATTTGGCTTTGAGTATTCCTCACTACATTGAGGCTATACATTTAATTTGCACATCAGTCTCACATAAAAATTCTTCAAGGCTGTTTAACTGTCTGAGCAGTTCCTCCAACTCAGAAACTTCTCCTAGAGTATGTCATACACATTCATATCCTGCCTGAATTTGCTTACCCAGATCATAAATGTGCAGTTTTCAGAAACTGACATAATGTTCTCCTCGTCCCACAATTGGTCTACAAATATGAACCCTTTTTGCCTTCATTCTTTAAACTCCAAATTAAAAGTGCATCCAAAAATGCAGGGATTTTTATAGACGGGGGCTATCGGAAAGATGAGTTCACCGTTCAGTCCCAAATAATTACAAGCCTGTTGCCAAATGCCAACCGTGTGAGCCAACACTGGGCTATTTCTGCACACTAGACAACTTAAAGGTGAAGACATAGTTAAGAAAGCTAAAGTAGATAGTTATATATTTTAGACTTGTTCTTTTTCAAGGGGAAGCCAAGTTTTATAAATATTTGTAAGTCACATCTTAAGGCCTACCAATCAGGCTTCCCAGTAATAGACACATATATTGTGAAGCACTTTACTGCCTTGTAGTTCGGGCAACCACAGCTGTCTCAACTTAATTCTTGCCTTTTTGTCCTGCTGATAAACTTGCCCAAGAGCATGTAGTTCTGCAAACATTTGCACAGGGACATAACATGGCAAATACTGGAAGAGGTAGAGAAGACAGGGGAGAACATTCATCTTAAGTTGGTTTATTCTACCTCTCCATGAAACTGATATCCTCCCCATAACTGTAAGTCTTGTCTAATTTTGGTGATAGCAGCATCATAATTGTTGTGATAAAGATTTCTGAGCCTTTTAGGAATGTAAATGCCAAGGTATTTAAACCCATTGCTGAGCACTCAGAATGCTTCTAAGTACTCTGGAAGAGACATCCTACCCCGAAATGAAAACAGTTCTGATTTATGAAAATTAATTTTATATCCTGAAAGAGATGCATCTAGTAGATGCATCCCAACTGAAATTTTGTTAGTCTCTTCAGTTGACTCCTTTAGATAAGGATTAGGCACTGATAAAAAATGTGTGCTGATTACACTAGATATCTCAACAGCATTCAATACGGTTGATCATCAGATTCTAATATATCATCTAAGATAATTTGTCTTAACTGGGTCAGTTGTCAGCTGGTTTACTTCCTACTTGTCAGGCAAGTCAAAAAAGGTACAAGTGGGTCAGGTGTTTCCTTCATGGCATCTAATATTGACTGGCATTGCCCAGGGTTTAGCCCTATTGGCATTGAATGTTAACATCTATATGCAGTCTATTTGCAAGCTGCTGGCAGGGCTGACCCTGGGGTATAGCCTTTATACTGATGATAATCAGTTTTATCATCAAGTGGGTTCGACTTGGGATAAGGCTTTGGCCCTTATTTCTTCTTGTGCTGCTGCCATCCACCAATGGTCAACCCATATCAAATTAGCATAAAATCTTGCAAAAAAGGATTTGTTAATTTTCCATTGTGGTGACTCTATTGGTGCTCCCCTTCATTACGAATTGAGAACTGCAATATCCAACTTTCTGACAATATTAAAAGTCTGGGTGTCATTATTAATTCTGGCTTGTCCTTTAAAAAACAGATCAGAAAGTATATTCATATTGAGGTTTTCTCAAGTTGTGGACATTACACAATCTAAAACATTTGGGAGTCCATATTCAGTGGACAAGATATCTGGCGACAGTTAGCCAGATAACTTATCCCATATATTCAGCGGGAGAAATATCCCACTGAATATACCAGCCTAAATGTATCCAGCTACATACATATAGCCGGATAACAAAAAAAAAAACTTACTGACTATGTTTGAATATAGCTGGATATGTTTTTAGTTATTCATCCTTGTGTGGCTGGATGACATCTTGACATCTTGAAAAGATATTTGGTTAAGTTGTGCTGTCATTAACAAAACCAATGAAAAATTCAGAGAGCTAATCTCCTTTCTCCACTCCCAAAGCTTGATACAAAATCCCTCAGGTTGAATTTGCCTAACCCAAACTTTTGTTAAGCTTAGGGTTGGGTCAGCATTGTACGCCAGCCCAAGTTCCAATTTTCAATTAAAGAAACTCAGGCTGCCTCCCTTACGGAACCCCACCCATTCACCTACAAGGAATCATAGGGGAAGGAGCAGCACTGGAGGCACTGGGAGCAGGGCAGAGAGCCCCTCTCTCCTGGCTTGGATCTAAAAGTTATCAGAGGGACTGTGGAGGGTTGGAGGGATGGGGAGTGAAGAACAATTATGATTCCTTGTCAGTGGATAGGGGTGCAGAAGATACCCAGTTAAGTAGCATGTTATCCGGGGACATAAGGCCAGATAACTTTAGACCTGCTGAGAAGCTGAACCCTTCCCTGGAATGCCCCAAAATGTTCCCTTTTTATCTGGCTAAATTATAGCTGGATTACTACTCATCCATATATAATTTAGACAGATTTGTTGTTGAATATTTTACAGTTGCCATTTAGATGGATAGCTTTTGAGTTATCAACCTCTTGCTGTCCAACACCAAATTTTCACTAATTCATGAGCACTATAATAATGCTGCTATAGGATTATTGCAATGCACTATATTTTGGTCTCCCTGCTTACCCTTTGTGCACACTGCAGCTCTTGCAGAATGCAGCTGCTCAGCTAATTTCTAGTACACATATGAGAGATCATATCTTTCCTATTTTGTTCAATCTTTACTGGTTGTCTGTAGAGTCATGTGTACTTTATAAAATTGCTATGCTTGTGCATAAGGATATAGTGCTAGACTCTTTTCCTTCAGTAAATTGCTTTTTGAGCATTGTGGGCCTTTAGATCCTTTCAACATGGTTTGCTTGACGTTCCTTCAGTTTGGCATGCACTTATGTGAGATGCATGAAAGGGCATTTTTTGGTAATAGCATATATTATGTGAAAACTTCTACCACAGGAATTGCAGTTAACAATTTGTGCAAAAACTTTCAAAGTTGCACTGAAAACCCATCTTTTCAGACTGGCTTATAACTGATATACTGAGAAGGTCCCACTTAACTTTTAATTTAATTTATTTTAGATCTTGAGTGGTAGACACTCTGTTTTGGTTGTTCCTTATGAGGTGCATCTATTATATTCTATATGTAATTCTGTACGCTGCATAGAGCCATTGGTGGAATGTAAAAATAAATAGATAAAGAAATAAAGAAATAAATATTGATTAAAGCATCATCCACTTAAAGCAAGATTTTGTGTGCTCTAACATCCAGTCAGATTCCCTGTATATTCTCACACTGTCATACCACCTCAGCTAAGGGCTCAATCGCCAAATCAAATAAGAGAGGTGAGACAGGGCAACCTTGCCTTGTTCCCCTAGCAATGATAAAGAAGGGGGATAGTAATCCATTTTTCAGCAATCTGGCTCTAGATTGTTCAGACAGCATTTTAAACCAACGGATAAACCTATCTGGTAAGCCAAACTCAGCCAGGACAACAAACAGAAATGGCCAAAGCAGGCAATTGAAGGTCTTCTCCATGTCCAAGGAAGCTATCAGTCTGGAAAAGCCCTTTATGCTAGCCATGTGCAGAATATTAAAAAGCCTCTTAGTATTAGTGATGGAGATTCTTCTCTTAACAAAGCCAGTCTGATCATAATGCACCAAGCTTGACAGCACAAGTTCAAGACTAGTCTGCAGCATCTTAGCCAATATTCTTATATCCAAATTTAGCAAAGAGATATGTCCATAGGAAACACACAAAAAAATATCTTTACCTTTTTCATGAATAAGTGTTATGGTTGCATCTGCTATGTTTCACAGAGTTCACTCACTAGTGCCAGCCCCATTAGATAGTATTACCAAAATGGGTAACAGTTCTGGCAGGTATTTCTTATATACACATTAATAGGAAAACTGTCTGGGCTGGGACATTTGCTGCCTGGGAGGGCCATAATCACCATCTGGATTTCTAAGAGGAAATGAGGCAGATAACCCTTCTTTTTTGCTGGTCTAGAAGCTTAGGAAGATTTAATGAGGACAAAAATTGCCCTATAGGCTCCCTTCTTTTAGCATCTGAGATCTGCACATATACTAGAACAAAGCACTTTTTGACTTCCTATAAGTCAGCTATAGAAGAATCTTCAGCAGATTTTATATGCACTATGTGGGATAGTGTGGCCGCCTTATGCAACGCTCTAGCCAAGAATGTCCCAGCTTTATTGTGGTGCTCATAGAATTTCAATATGGTGTATTTTATTGTTCATTCAATTTTATCAACTTACAAAGTTTTAAGTTCAACTGTAGCCCCATCAAGCGCTCTTAGAGTCTGACCAGAGCAGTCCCTTTCATACTTTGCCTTCAGGTCCCTAATCCTGAGAAGCAATTCATTGATTTTCCTTTGACTTTGCTGGTGTTTACAACTGGCATACAAAATGATCTTCCCCCTTAAAAAAGACTTAAATGCTTCCCAAAGTAAAGCAGGGGTGTAATCTTGTGCTAGATTGTGTTGATTATATTCTAAAACAGCATCTCTAATCAAGGAGGGGTAATTCTTATCTTCAAACAAGGATGAGTTAATTAAATCCCCATGAGGCAATCTGGGATCTCTTCACCACCAAAGTCCCTGTCCATTACAATTGCACATTGGTCAAATAGAGTACAGCTCATAACATTAGTATCAGCCACTAAGGGCTTGGCTTTACCCAAGGCAAGTCTTGCCTCACAAATCTGCTTCACTTTTTTGAAGGAGTTAATAAACATGTGGATAAAGGTGAACCAGTAGATGTAGTGTACTTGGATTTTCAGAAGGTGTAAAGACACATTTAAGACTAATCTGAGAAAATTATTTTTCACTCAATGCACAGTAGAGCTCTGGAATTTGCTGCCGGAGGATATGGTTGATGCAGTTAGGTAGCTGGGTTCAAAAAAGGTTTGGATAAGTTCTTGGAGGAGAAGTCCATTAATGGCTATTAATCAAGTTCACTTAGGGAATAGCCACTGCTATTAATTGCATCAGTAGCATGTGATCTTCTTAGTGTTTGGGTAATTGCCAGGTTCTTGTGGCCTGGTTTGGCCTCTGTTGGAAACAGGATGCTGGGCTTGATGGACCCTTGGTCTGACCCAGCATTTCAATTTCTTATGTTCTTATGTTTGACAAAGTTCCTCATAAGAGGATTCTAGGAAAAGTAAAAAGTCATGGGATAGGTGGCGATGTCCTTTCGTGGATTACAAACTGGCTAAAAGACAGGAAACAGAGTGTAGGATTAAATGGACAATTTTCTCAGTGGAAGGAAGTGGGCAGTGGAGTGCCTCAAGGATCTCTATTGGGACCCTTACTTTTCAATATACTTATAAATGATATGGAAAGAAATACGACGAGTGAGTTAATCAAATTTGCAGATTATACAAAATTGTTCAGAGCAGTTAAATCACAAGCAGACTGTGATAAATTGCAGGAAGACCTTGTGAGACTAGAAACTTGTGCATTGAAATGGCAGATGAAATTTAATGTGAATAAGTGCAAGGTGATGCATATAGGGAAAAAAAACCCATGCTGTAGCTACACAATGTTAGGTTCCATAATAGGTGCTACCACCCAAGAAAGAGATCTAGTTGTCATAGTGGATAACACATTGGAATTGAAGGTTCAGTGTGCTGCGGCAGTCAAAAAACAAACAGAATGTTGGGAATTATTAGAAAGGGAATGGTGAATAAAACGGAAAATGTCATAATGCCTCTGTTTCGCTCCATGGTGAGACTGCACCTTGAATACTGTGTATAATTCTGGTCACCGCATCTCAAAAAATATATAATTGCGATGGAGAAGGTACAGAGAAGGGCTACCAAAATGATAAGGGGAATGGAACAGCTCCCCTATGAGGAAAGACTAAAGACGTTAGGACTTTTCAGCTTGGAGAAGAGACGGCTGAGGGGGATATGATAGAGGTCTTTAAAATCATGAGAGGTCTAGAATGGGTAGATATGAATCGATTATTTACTCTTTCAGATAATAGAAAGACTAGGAGGCACTCCATGAAGTTAGCATGTGGCACATTTAAAGCTAATCGGAGAAAGTTCTTTTTCACTCAACACACAATTAAACTCTGGAATTTGTTGCCAGAGGATGTGTTTAGAGCAGTTAGTATAGCTGTGTTTAAAAAAGGATTGGATAAGTTCTTGGAGGAGAAGTCCATTACCTGCTATTAATTAAGTTGACTTAGAAAATAGCCACTGCTATTACTAGCAACAGTAACATGAAATAGACTTAGTTTTTGGTTACTTGCCAGGTTCTTATGGCCTGGATTGGCCACTGTTGGAAACAGGATGCTGGGTTTGATGAACCTTGGTCTGACCCAGTATGGCATGTTCTTATGTTCTTTATGTTCTTAAAGAAGGGCCGATGCAATACCGTACACTCATACGAGCACACCGTTTAAGCTGCTGTTGGACGTGGGTTAAATAGGTGCTAATCCACCCCATAATGCATAATGCAATAGGGGGATTAGCGCCTATTTAACACGCGTCCGATGCGGAGTGAATGAGTTAGCGCTCATCCCATGCAAATGCATGTGAATGACGCTATTACTCATTCACTCCACATTCAAAAAAATAAATGTGCGTCTCAGACGCACATTTATCACTCAAATGAACACCTGCCTGGAACAGGCGTTAACAGCTGAGCGCACATAGAAGTAATACGGAAAAGAAGAAAAAACTGCTTTTCGATATTTCTTCAATAAAAATAAAAAACAAACCTTGGCAGACTGCCGTTATGAAGACCGACGCTGGTAAACTCGAAGTCAGTTTTCATAACCGTCCATCTGCCAGTAATGAAAATGGATGCCGATAACTCTTGCACTAAGAAAGCAGGCGCTGAAAAGCCAGCACCCACTTTTTGCAAAATTTATTGCATCGGCCCCTAAGTGAACCGGACTGGGAGAACACAACATAATCAAATCTACTATATACATTGTGCCATGGGGAATAATATGTAAAGTCCCAGTTTCCTAGATGTTGTACTTGCCAAACATCAGATAGGCTAAATGCATAAATCAAATCAGCATATACTTTATGAGTCACTCATCATGCAGTTTGTACAGAGAACCTGACCCCACCTATACATAGTGGGGAAGATTTTTCAAGCCCTGCGCGTGTAAATCCAGCTGAATTTATGTGCGCAGGGGAGTTATGTGCAGAGCCTATTTTGCATAGGCCCGGTGATGTGCGCAAGCCCCGGGATGCGCGTATGTCCTGGAGCTTGAAAGGGGTGGGGCATGGGTGGTCCGGTGCGGGACAGGTGCGTGGCCAGAGGCCTCCGTAGGGCCTCTAGGCTGGGGGATTGTGCGCCGGCTCTTGGCCGGCGCACGCAACCTACACCTGCCCAGAGGCAAATGCAACTTTAAAAACAAAGGTCGGGGGGTTAGGTAAGGTTTGGGGTGGATTAGGCAGTGGAAGGGAGGGGAAGGGAGGGGAAGGTGGGTGGTCGGAGGGAACTGGGAAAGCCATCAGGGCTCCCCTAGTGCTCGACGCATGCAAGGTGCACAAGTGTGCACCCCCTTGCGCGCCGACCCCGGATTTTATAACATGTGCGCGTGCAAGGTGCACTAGTGTGCACTCCCTTGCACGCCGACCCCGGATTTTATAACATGTGCGCGGCTGCGTGTGCATGTTATTAAATTGGGCGTAGATTTGTGCGCCGGGTTGCGCGCAAATCTACGCCCACACATACCTCTTAAAATCCGGCCCATTATGCATAAAAATATTCCAGTCCCTGCCCATGCAGAAAGACTCCATATAACTGAATCAGTTTGTTTGCCAGAGTAGCATAAAACTCAGATTTCCCAGTATTTGATCCATAAGTATTAACCAGTAAAAAAAACTCACCAAACAGATATCACAGGACAGGATCATATATATTCCATCCACATTTGAAGTACTTTTTAAATCAAAACACAGACTCCCCTAGTTTTAGAATTAAATGAGAGGTAAAAAATGTGTCCCACCCAGCTAGATTTTAATTTTTCATGATTTATATCAGTAAGGTGCATCTCCTGCAACAATAGGATCTATATCTTATTACAATGAGCAAATTGCAGGATCTGTTTCCTTTTTATTGGGGTAGAGATTCTCCGCATATTAAGGGAAGCACACTTGACCAGGGCATTCATAGTGACTTATAAAGAAGAAGCAAAAGAAAAAGGATACTACTGAGAGTCAGATCCCCAACCCAGAGTCACTTAGGTCATCTTGTACATATCAAGCAATTCCTAGTCAAAGCTTATAAGTAACAACGGAGGTAGCTGAGCTGAATTCTTTGTATATCAAGGTCTTTGTATATAAAGTACATAATACAATTTTGGTTAACCATTTTATCCCATCCATCATAGGCCCAACCCCCAACAAAGGCCTAACATAACAAACCATCCAACCCACCTCTAACTTTCCAAAGACATAGACGAGCTATTTTCATAGATCGCATAAGACACGAAAACCCCTTGGTGGGACTTCAACCTAGACAGAAGAGGCAGGTCACCTTCATAAACTTCATGTAACACCTAACTCCTCCCACAACTATTCCCCTAACCCTTATTCCTCCTTCCCAACCACCGCTGAACAGGAATGGAACAGTAGAATGTTATGCCCTGGGGGATTGGGTCATCGGTGTTTTGCTACTACTTTCGCCCTGCCAGAGACTTAAAAGAAATGCTTCCTTTGCTCTGCCACCTCATTTCCAACCTGTGGGGCTTGAAAAAAGGAAAGCTGCTTGTTTTGCCACCTATGAGCAGGAACAGAACAGCAGAATTGAATACCCTAGGGGGGTTGGGTCCCCAACCTGGACTTGCTTCTAATACATATTCAATGTTGCAGCTCTGCACAGCTCTCCGACGAACCTTATGTTATGGCAACACTGAAAATGACAACCTTGATTTTTAGACTTTTCTAGCAATATTTTTTAACTTTTTTATATACATTATTCATTTTGTAAATTTGTCTGCATGCAATGAAGGCATTTGTGTAAAATCATGCATAATAAAATTTGTTTTTACAACTTTCGAGTTTAGGTCTACTTTCAGGCTAGATTTGATGACTGATTGGGCTCTAAAGTTTTTTTTTCATCTGGCAACCCTGGGGAGAAGAGGCTTTGCCATTCTTGGGTCCTTGGGCTTCTGATACTATTATTCTTCCTGCTTCAGTCCTCACTGCACATCTGGGGCCTTGTTGCCACTCTTTTTTCTGCATTGCTTTGCATCCACTGTGTGTGATTTTAATGTCTAACACCATTACTGTTGTTGCTCCAAGCTACTCTTTGTACCCTTGGGTGGATATTTTTTTTCTGCTCCAAAAGTCATCAAGATTTTTTCAAAATTACCTTCCCTTATTATACTTTATTTATTTAACAGCATTTATTAATCACTTTACAGATAAAAATCACTCAAAGCAAATTTGCAAAATAAAAAATGAAATAAATGCATAGAGTAAAACATATACATTATACAATATCCAGCACTTCCTCCACAACAATGATCTTTTCCAAACTCAATCCCTCTACATCTATCCCACAGATTTTAAGAATTAAAAAGTGTTGACATAAGCCTTGTTTTTATTTTTTTGCAGAACCTCAACAAATCACCTTTCTGTCTCAACTCAAAAGGGAGGCCATTCCACAGAATTGGAATAGTCACCAAGAAAGATTTATTTTGCAAGCACAACTGACAGAATGCTTTAACTGAAGGTAACTGCAATTTGTTTCTCCCTACTGATCCCAAGTTACTTCCAGCCTCATACAATTTTAATCTACTACTCAGATGGGGATGACACAGACCTCTCAGAATTTTAAGTGCCATCACCAAGTTTTTAAACTTACATTGAGACACAATAGGTAATCAATGTAAATGCAATAGCAAAAAGGTTGTCACAGACCTTCTGGAGCTACCTGTAACAATACATGCCACTGTGTTCTGAATCAACTGGAGCTTATGAATTGCTCTCCTCGGCAACCCAAGATCAACTGTATTGCAATAATTAACAGAGATGTATAACTGTTTTTAACATGGTAAATTCCAGATACAATTTCAACTGCCTCACCATTTTAAATTATGTATAGGTGTTCAGCACTAACTGGGCAATTTGCTTTTCCATATCAAGGTGGGAGTCTATTACTACCCCCAGTGATCTTCATTGGTATTAGGTCCAATCCCACCCAACCTAGGCCATTTCTTAACACTCTCCCCAGTTGCACCTATTCAGTTTGAGAAAAAGTATAAACCAATTTATTCTCCCTCCACCAATCAGCTATAGTTTGTAAACACAAATTCAGCCAGGAAAGAGCTTCATCTTGATTTCCACATAAAGGGGCTATGCTCTGAATATTATCAGCGTCTATATACAGACTAAAACCAAGTGCATGCACAATTCTCCCTCAAGGAGACAGGAAAACATATAAGAGAAGTTGAGACAAGGATGAACCTTGAGGCACACCTGACCCCCATCTCACTCTAAAGCAGAGCTTTCCAAACTTTTCATGTTGGTGACACACTTTTTAGAAAAACATAATTTCGGGACACAGTAATTCAGTCTACTAGCAAACCAGAGGTTAAAGGTTAAATGAACAAAATGTATTTCGACAATTTATGTATATGTTTCCTTAAATATATACATAATAAAATGTTTCACGACACAACCTATCTTGTGAAAACCTTTCATTTATATTAAATATATATAATAGTCCAAGATTAATGTTAGTTATAATTTATGAGTAACAATAATAAAACAAAGTTATTGTGTTATTCAATTTACCTCTTTAATGAGATATATGAGCTTGATGAGATGAACACAGCTTTTGAATATTTGATGTTAATAAAAAAGTCCAAAGGGTATTCTGCATAATTTTAAAAAGCTGGCCAGTTTCACACTATAAAATTATTTGATAGCCTCATTCAACTAATTCTATGTGGCCATGAGAGTGAAGTCTGGAATTTATAGGAAGGGACAGAATGTCAATATAAATCCTGCACCTCCAGTTCTGTAACTCTGTGCATCCACTGAAATTCTCCCAAAACAATGGAGCTTGGATGTTTCCCTTACAGCTAATCATAGTAAAAGATATTTTCAAATTCTGGTGTCACCTCACAGTAACAGCAGCACAAACACCTTCCACTGCCACGCACATTGTGAACTAACACAAAACCCTGCAAAAAAGACACTCACAATCTATACTGCAATCCCATTGTAACATAACAGTAATAACACCAAGGACTCAAACAACAATAACCCTACCTGTGAAAAAGCAAGGGTAAATATTACACTGGATCCTAGAATACCAATACACCACCTTCTGAGGAAACAAAACAAACCAGATTGCTATAGATCCCTATGCTAGCAAAATCTCTCATCATGGTCACACACACAGAGCAGAGACAGACCCTCACCAAATACAGAATACAAAATAAAGGAGCACAAATTAGACAAAAACTGAAATGGAAACCCCAAGAAGCCAGACTCTGTGTATTAACAATGGAAAAACAGAACCACCATTCCTCATAAAGCAAATAAAATCAAGAAACATAAAGCATCAGTTATAATAGTAAAACCATACTAATAGAATATTTTAAAACTACTGATAAATAGAATTTCTATTAATTAAAATCATATACATTTTTTACAAACACCAATAAAATATTTCAAAACAGCACATATATCAAACAGCACCCAATAATTAAAACTAATAAGTATTTTAAAAAGCCCCTGCTGTCCATATGTGGGAGCTCTTGATTTCCAGTCATCCTGGTATTGCTGAGGATTTGGAGGTTATCCCTCTCTCTCTCTCACACATACTCACATGTCCATTCTCTCTCACACACATACACATTCATGCTCTTATACCCACCATAACCTCTCGCTCTCACAGACACTGACACACTCTCAGGCTCTAAGACACTCTCTCCCCCTCTACACACACCCCCCACACAAACTCTTACTCCCCTGGATTTTCTCATACACACTCATGCTCTTACTCTCTCTGGCTCCCTCACAAACACACACACCCAGGCAAACTCCCATTCATTTTCACACCACTCCCTCACCATCCCCCAGGCATGCACACATTCATTCTCACACACACAGACCCCAGGCAGGCACCAGTTCATTCTCACTCACACATACACCACACAGAGGCAGGCACCTATACTCACACATACAAACCCCAGGAAGACACCCATTCATTCTCATACACAGACACACCCTCAGGCAGGCACCCATGCACTCACACACACACAGACCCCAGGCAGGCACCAATTCATTCTCACACACACAGACCCCCAGACAGGCACCTATTCTCACACATACAAACCCCAGGAAGACACCTATTCATTCTCTAACACAGACACACCCTCAGACAGGCACCCATGCATTCACACACATACACCCCCAGGCAGACTCCCATTCATACACATGCACACACTAAAGGCAGTCCCCCTCTCTTTCTTTTGCCAGCAACCTCGGAGCCTCTCTCATTCCTCTGCTGCCACTGTCTCTGATGCTGCATGGCTATTGTGGAGGCACTGATTGCTGCTACTGGCACTGGAGCACATTCTGCTGCCTCCTCTGTGCAAGCCCCATGGGTTTCCACTTCCTCCATGTTCGTCACGTACATTGTGAGATCTGCATAGAGAAAGTGCTACTCTTGCACATTACCAAAGATTACATGTGCCAATCAGTAAAAAGTAATTTATTTTATTTTTTTTACCTTTGCTGTCTGATCTTAGTTTTCTAACCGGTTGGTCACAAGCTTTTTTGTTCCACCTTCCCTTTCTTATTTTTTTGCCAATTCCTTTCATATTGTCTTTTTTTCTATTTCTTTTCTCTCCATCTGTCTTCTTCCCTCAAACACACAGTCAGGTTCTCATTCTCACATGCTTTCTCTAATACAATCATTCATACACAGTCTCTCTCTTGCACATGCTGTCTGACTTTCACACACACAGGCTCTCTCTCACTCCCACATGCTGTCTTGCTCAAGCACAGGCTCTCACTGTCACATGCTCTCTCTCATACAATCATTCATACACACAGTCTCTCACTGGCACATGCTGTCTGACTCTCACACACCCAGGCTCTCTCTAACTCCCACATGCTGTCTTGCTCAAGCACAGGCTCTCACTGTCACATGCTCTCTCTCATACAATCATTCATACACACAGTCTCTCACTGGCACATGCTGTCTGACTCTCACACACACAGGCTCTCTTTCACTCCCACATGCTGTCTTGCTCAAGCACAGGCTCTCACTGTCACATGCTGCCTCACTGTCACATGCTGTTTCTCTCTCACACACATAGGCTCTCACATGCTGTCTCTGCAAACATTCAGGACCTCACTCCCACACACAGTCTCTCAACTCATCTCATACACGCACACAATCTCTCAACTCATCTCATACACACACTCTATGGGCCCTCAGCCTCTCTCTTACCTCTGGGCCTCCTCTTCACGGGTCGCTGCAGGATGGGCTCTGCAGCGGCCCTGATCTTCTCTGGCCATGATGTGGGATCCGCGACGGTGGCCCTGCTAACGGGTTTCCTCCTCTTCTCGGGCCGCCGCGATGTGGGATCCACGGCGGCCCATTAACGCTGCTCTTCTTCTTCTGTACGCAGCAGATGTTCCTCCTCCATCCTGCCCTCGTGGCTCCAGCAACGTTTTTCTTCCGGGGCTGCGCAGGCAGGAAGGAGGTGGAGTGTTAGTGACCCTTTTCTTTGGGCCGTGGTGAGATAAAGCTCCATCGCGGCCCCCGCCAATCTTCCTGTTGTAGTTCCCTGCTTCCGCCGGCCCTGCGGACCGGGCGACACACCTCCACACTACAGGCAACACACTAATGTGTCGTGACACACACTTTGGAAAGCTCTGCTCTAAAGACATCTTTTCCCCTGATACAGCACAATTTGATTTCTATCTTGTAGAAAACCCATTAGTCATTTTAAAACTTGATCTCTCAACCCCAGCTCTTCACATTATTTTAGCAAAATAGTATGATCCATTAGGTCAAATATACTGGATAAATCCAGTATCACCAAGAAAGTAGAATCAGCAATATCTAAACAAGGATGAACCTTGTCTATCAGTGTTGTCAACAATGTCTCTGTGCTACATCCTGTCCTAAATCATGCCTGGACTACATCCAGTTTGTATGTATGCTCATGATAATCTGATAATTGCTTGGTAACTACATTTTCAGCTAGCTTTTCTACAAATGGCAGGTTAGAGATAGGTCTATAATATTGCATCCCTTGGGTCTAACTCATTGTTTTTCGATAATAGTAAAACAATTGCTGCTTTGAAAACAGATGACACACAGCTCTTCTCCAAAGAGCAATTCATTAATGTTAGCAACCACCCTAAAACTTTAGCTGACAACCCACTGATTAGCCATGAGGAACAGGGATCCAATAAAAAAATTGCATGGTTTTACTTGATTTAAATACAGTTTTAACTTCAATGATGTTATCAACTCAAACTTTTCCTAATCTATGCCGTTCTCCATTCCCATTCCATTGTATTTATGAAACCTATGCTCCCTCCATCTTCTGCTTTCCCTTGTAACAATCAATTTACTCCAATCTAAAGTCACCCAGCAATGATATTTCCTTTTCTTAAAATTAAGAATTCAGCATATCAGAATCAGAAAAATTTTCATAGATCAAATGCTTCCCTACCCTTGCCCCTAGTAAAGATTTCACTATTTTAAATAAAACTCTAGGATCATTATTTGAAAGTTACACTATCCCTGTATAATATTTCTTAGCTAACATAATCATTTTAAAATACTTTATATTTGTTTTATGTCAAAACCCTCTATCATCACTACTTTCTGATTTCTTCCATTGTCTCTTTATTGGACAATACTCTCTCTTAAAATCTGCCAATTCTGCAGAGTGCCATGGGGATCTAAGACCATTCCCTGAAGGTTCACTCCTTTCCTTTAACCTCACACTCTCAAATCCCTCCTCCAACATCCTATATCATCCCCATAAGACAGTCAGGATCTTCTGCTTCCAAACCTTCCCAATTCTTCCCTAAATGTATTTACCCCATTTAAGCCTACACTCTAAAGAAGAAGTTTCCCTGACTTTACCATCAGAGAACCCAAAATGTAGCTACTCCAAATAATGGTTAGACAGTAAAAAGTTGTTTTGGTCCTCTAAAACTTCTATTTACCCATCTGGCTTGCTAAAATAGAACCAAGCACAAAATCTAAGGTATGTCTGTTACGCTTGGGCTCCGGTCAGGAGTCGTGAACACCACCCAGCAGGGTGGCTCCAGGTGGAGAGAGACAGGAATGGCTAGAAACAGTGTCTGGTTCCAGGCTGGGTCAGGGCAGGCGGCAAGTAGCAGTGTCTGGGTCTAGGCTGGGTCAGGGCAGGCGGCAAGTAGCAGTGTCTGGGTTCAGGCTGGGTCAGGGCAGGCGGCAAGTAGCAGTGTCTGGGTTCAGGCTGGGTCAGGGCAAGGCAGGTCAGAAGGCCCGTAGGCCACACACACACAGAAGGCCCGTAGGCCACACACCGTAAGCAGGGCAAGGCAGGTCAGAAGGCCCGTAGGCCACACACACACACACAGAAGGCCCGTAGGCCACACACCGAAAGCAGAGCAGGCAGGTCAGAAGGCCCGTAGGCCACACATACACATGGAAGGCCCGTAGGCCACACACCGTAGTCAGGGCAAGGCAGGTCAGAAGGCCCGTAGGCCACACACACACACACAGAAGGCCCGTAGGCCACACACCGTAAGCAGAGTAGGCAGGTCAGAAGGCCCGTAGGCCACACATACACAGAAGGCCCGTAGGCCACACACCGTAAGCAGAGCAGGCAGGTCAGAAGGCCCGTAGGCCAGGTAAGAAAAGCGAGGAAGGAAGCCCGAAGGCCGCGCAAGGCAAGGAAAGGAAAGGCCCGAAGGCCGTGCAGGGCAAGGCAAGGAAAGGCCCGATGGCCACGCAGGGCTAGAGCAGGGAGCCCAGGTGAGCTCGATGCCGAAGCACCGAGGGAACTGTCAGGCAGGGTTATAAGGGCCAACCCAGAACATAGAGTGGACAGGGGAGATGGCCTGGGCCTGTCAGGAGAGCCAGCACTAGAGGGACCCCTGGTGGTGAGGCGGTTGCACTGCAGCCAAAACTGTAACAGTACCCCCTCCGCAAGGCCTCCCCCTCCTCCTGGGTCCCATCTTAGCAGGGGGTACTCAAAAATGAAATCAGACCCCTCCGAGGGCAGCAACAGCTGGAGCAATTCAACAGACTCAGATGGCTGAGTCAGAAAGTCTGTTAGTGGTACCTGTTTGAGCCCCTCCGGGGGTGGCAGCAGGACCGGTTTAGCAGGCTCGTCTTGGGGTAGTGCAGCAGGCTCGGGCCCCTCTCGGGATGAAACAGCAGGCTGGAACACCTCTCCGGGCATTATAGCAGGTTCGGACCCCTCTCGGGGCGATGAAGCAGGCTCGGACCCCTCTCGGGGCAATGAAGCAGGCTCGGACCCCTCTCCGGGCGTTGTAGCAGGTTCGGACCCCTCTCGGGGCGATGAAGCAGGCTCGAACACCTCTCCGGGCGTTGTAGCCTGTTCAGACCCCTCTCGGGGCGATGAAGCAGGCTCGAACACCTCTCCGGGCATTGTAGCAGGTTCGGACCCCTCTCGGGGCGATGAAGCAGGCTCGAACACCTCTCCGGGCGTTGTAGCAGGTTCGGACCCCTCTCGGGGCGATGAAGCAGGCTCAGACCCTTCTCGGGGCGATGAAGCAGGCTTGGACCCCTCTCAGGGCGATGAAGCAGGCTCGGACCCCTCTCGGGGCGATGAAGCAGGCTCGAACACCTCTCCGGGCATTGTAGCAGGTTCGAACCCCTCTCGGGGCGATGAAGCAGGCTCGAACACCTCTCCGGGCGTTGTAGCAGGTTCTGACCCCTCTCGGGGCGATGAAGCAGGCTCGAACACCTCTCCGGGCGTTGTAGCAGGTTCGGACCCCTCTCGGGGCGATTAAGCAGGCTCGAACACCTCTCGGGGTGTTGTAGCAGGTTCAGACCCCTCTCGGGGCAATGAAGCAGGCTTGGCCCCCTCTTGGGG
This sequence comes from Rhinatrema bivittatum, assembly GCF_901001135.1. NCBI lineage: Eukaryota > Metazoa > Chordata > Amphibia > Gymnophiona > Rhinatrematidae > Rhinatrema > Rhinatrema bivittatum. The sequence continues at coordinate 195,301,267 of NC_042619.1, forward strand.
TGATGCAGCAGGCTTGGATCCCTCTTGGGGCGATGCAGCAGGCTTGGACCCCTCTTGGGGTGATGCAGCAGGCTTGGCCCCCTCTTGGGGTGATACAGCAGGCGTGGATCCTCCTTGGGGCGATGCAGCAGACTTGGCCCCCTCTTGGGGTGATGCAGCAGGCTCGGCCCCCTCTTGGGGTGATGTAGCAGGCTCGGCCCCCTCTTGGGGTGATGCAGCAGGCTTGGATCCCTCTTGGGGCGATGCAGCAGGCTCGGCCCCCTCTTGGGGTGATGTAGCACGCTCGGCCCCCTCTTGGGGTGATGTAGCAGGCTCGGCCCCCTCTTGGGGTGATGCAGCAGGCTTGGATCCCTCTTGGGGTGATGCAGCAGGCTCAGACCCCTCTTGGAGCGATGCAGCAGGCTTGGCCCCCTCTTGGGGTGATGCAGCAGACTTGGATCCTCCTCGGGGCGATGCAGCAGGCTTGGCCCCCTCTTGGGGTGATGTAGCAGGCTCAGCCCCCTCTTGGGGTGATGCAGCAGGCTTGGATCCCTCTTGGGGCGATGCAGCAGGCTCGGACCCCTCTTGGGGCGATGCAGCAGATTTAGCCCCCTCTTGGGGTGATGAAACAGGCTCAGATGGCAGAGCAGCAAGGTTAGAAGCAGTGCACATAGAAGACACAGATTGCACTGCTGTGGGCTTGATACCCCGAGCCAAACTCTGAGGCTCCTTATTTTGTTTCTGGAGGAGCAGTGTAGAGAAGGCACAGGCAGTTCTAGGACGTCTAGGGAATGTGCTCGTTAGTGTCTCAACAGCAGCTGTGGGAAGCAGAGCCCTGCTAGAGTTAATCAACTCTCTCCGTTTGAGAGAAACCTGTTCCTGAGGCTCTAGCACTGGTGTCACAGAAACCTTCTTGGCCAGGTAAGTCCTGGGTTTTTCTATCCACAAACTGCCAGCTAAAATGTCTGTTTTAGTGGAGCCAGAAGCAGAATACCGGTTAGGAGAGCTGATTGTTTTTTCTAATGGAACAGCTGAACCTAAAGCAGAACAACGGGGGCAGGGTTTGCCTGGTGGTAACAGACACGGAAGACAGGAGCATTTCCACAACCCTGGTTTAGGATTTAAACAATTTAAACATTCCTGATAGACTGAGACGTTCCTCTTATGACAACCACTGCATACCCAGTGTTCTTGGTCTGAGAGTTGACAGGCAAGACAGTTCTTGTAACTGGGATAATTCAAAGTCTGGCAACAAGCACAGACATAAAAACTTGGAGGCTGAGGCATAATGTGAGTAGAAGGAAAAAGAAAAAATTGGCTCACCGGTAGTACCAAGACCTATCTCTTCACCTGGAAATTTGAGGCTTCGGCATACTGTTACGCTTGGGCTCCGGTCAGGAGTCGTGAACACCACCCAGCAGGGTGGCTCCAGGTGGAGAGAGACAGGAATGGCTAGAAACAGTGTCTGGTTCCAGGCTGGGTCAGGGCAGGCAGCAAGTAGCAGTGTCTCGGTTCAGGCTGGGTCAGGGCAGGCGGCAAGTAGCAGTGTCTGGGTTCAGGCTGGGTCAGGGCAGGCGGCAAGTAGCAGTGTCTGGGTCTAGGCTGGGTCAGGGCAGGCGGCAAGTAGCAGTGTCTGGGTTCAGGCTGGGTCAGGGCAAGGCAGGTCAGAAGGCCCGTAGGCCACACACACACAGAAGGCCCGTAGGCCACACACCGAAAGCAGAGCAGGCAGGTCAGAAGGCCCGTAGGCCACACATACACAGAAGGCCCGTAGGCCACACACCGTAGTCAGGGCAAGCAGGTCAGAAGGCCCGTAGGCCCCACATACACAGAAGGCCCGTAGGCCACACACCGTAAGCAGAGCAGGCAGGACAGAAGGCCCGTAGGCCAGGTAAGAAAAGCGAGGAAGAAGGCCCGAAGGCCGCGCAAGGCAAGGAAAGGAAAGGCCCGAAGGCCGTGCAGGGCAAGGCAAGGAAAGGCCCGAAGGCCGAGCAGGGAGCCCAGGTGAGCTCGATGCCGAAGCACCGAGGGAACTGTCAGGCAGGGTTATAAGGGCCAACCCAGAACATAGAGTGGACAGGGGAGATGGCCTTGGCCTGTCAGGAGAGCCAGCACTAGAGGGACCCCTGGTGGTGAGGCGGTTGCACTGCAGCCAAAACTGTAACAATGTCCTAACTCTTGGTCTTGCCAACAAAAGCTGATTCTTTACACAGACCTACCAAGTTATCTTTAATGGTTTCATGCCCTCTTGGACTTTTTCTTCAATCTCCCTTCTCTTACGGTTCTCACAAGTATTGATCTCATTCAGTATTTTAGTCTTTGCCAGTTTATACCACAACAAAAGCCAGAGGCAGCAAAGATGCAGCAACTAAAACCAGGACCACACTATGCCATTAATAATACTTTTCAGGTATTGGAGGCAGTATTTGCAAAAACTGAATTAGAAGAATTTTGTCCTGGATTTCCTGAATCACAGAATATTGAACAGTTAATGTCTGAATAGAATTTGGTGCTTCTAATCAGTAGCTACTTAGCCTCTAGTGAGGATTTCTAGGTCGGAGATATTGACAAAGCAGAGATTAGAAACAAGCAAAGGATAATAACAATTACAAACCTGAACAATTAATTCCTTTCTAGGGATGTGCATTAGTTTGCGAGGAAATAGGAAATAGAGATGATATTTCCTATTTTGTCATGTTTCTGGTGGGCAACGAACCGATAAAAAAACCCCACAAAATTTTGGGTGGTTTTCTTATTGTTTTTTTGGGGGGGAGAAAAGGCATATTAAAAAAAAACCCAAACCCACCCCAACCCTTCAAATTTAATTGCAAACTCCCCATCCTCCTGACCCCCCAAGACTCGCCCAACCCCCCCCCCCCGAAGACTTACCGAAAGTCCTGGGTGGTCCAGCGGGGTCCCGAGAGTGATCTCCCTCTGGGGCAGTTGACTGCCACTAATCAAAATGGCGCCAATGGCCCTTTGCCCTTACCGTGTGACAGGGGCTATCAGTGCCATTGGTCGGCCCTTGTCACATGGTAGGAGCAATGGATGGCCCGCACCATTTTTTAAGATGGTGCCGGCCGTTCATTGCTCCTACCATGTGACAGAGGCCAGCCAATGGCACCGATAGCTCTGTCACAGCTGTCACATGGTAAGGGCAAAGGGCCACCAGTGCCATTTTGTTTACTGGCAGCCAACGGCCCGAGAGCAGGAGAACACTCCCGGGACTCTCGCTGGACCATCAGGTACTTTCGGCAAGTTTTGGGGGGGTCAGGAGGGTGGGGGGTTGTAATTAATTTAATTTGAAGGGTTGGGGTGTTGGTTTTATTTTTGGTTCGGGGAAGCCGGAAAAAAATTGGCCCGAACCGCGGGAAACGAAATTTCTCATGGTGGGCCGATAACAAAGGCAAAACCAAAAGGTTCGGCCAAATCACATCTCTATTCCTTTTAAATGAGGCCTCCCCAGGTATTTCTTCTAGCTTCTCCCTCCCTAGGCTTTTGTAACAATTTGGTTGGAATCCTTTAACTCTCATTTGGATTCATGTGATGTTTTTTCCACTGTGGGTTACTGCTTTGCACTAGAGGTGTGCATCCGTTTTCCACGTATTTGTGATCCGCAACATATTTTGTCCTATCTGTTAAATACGTGGGGAGGCGAAATGCATCGTGAATCCCCATGTATTTAACGGATTTCTGTTTTATTCGGCCACCTAAATAAAAATTTAAACAATCCCCCCACCCTCCTGAACCCCCCCAAGACTTACCAAAACTCCCTTGTGGTCCAGTGGGGGGTCCGGGAACTATCCCCTGCACTCACACCCTTGGTGCTGGTTTCATCATGGTGCCGATAGCCTTTGTCACAGGGGCTACCGGTGCCATTGGTCAGCCCCTGTCACATGGCCATTGGCACCATCTTGTGCTCCTACCATGTGATAGGGGCTGACCAATGGCACCGGTAGCCGCTGTGACATAGTATAGGCAAAGGCTATTGGCGCCATTTTGAGTCCTGGCATCGGCCGGCCGGCATGCAGGAGGTCGCTCCGGGACCCCCGTTGGACCCACAGGGACTTTTGGCCAGCTTGGGTGGGCCTCCTGACCCCCACAAGACTTGCCAAAAGTCCAGCAGGGGTCCGGGAGCGACCTCCTGCAAGCCGTCCGTCTGATGCCAATACTCAAAATGGCGCCGATCGCCTTTGCCCTCACTATGTCACAGGTTCTGACGGTCGGCCCCTGTGACATAGTGAGGGCAAAGGTGATCGGCGCCTATGCACCGGCACATTGCGATACGTACCACTTCATGCAAAACTTTTCTTTGCAAAGCGGTACAGGCCTTCATTACCATACACACGCCCATTTTCTTATCGCATGCGTTATTGCTGTGATATTTATCGCTTTTTGATAAATCCAAGCCTTAATGTTTTAAACACTTTACATTTTGCACATTGAATCCTATTCTTTTTATTGATAATCTTTGCTCACTTTTTTTAGCAGCTGATTCAGATAATTAGGAATGTTCATATTTGCATGTTCTTTATTTAAATCAAGCTGAGATGCTTTGACCTCTTTCTCATCTGATCTATCAGATATTCTAATTTCCTTGTTTTAATAGTGCTCTTAGAAGCTATCTCATTTCAAACCATGTGTTTCTGAGTGACAGTTGACATTCCCATGTTATTTAAAAGCTTTCTAATTTATTTTTTAATTATTGGAAACAGCAGCCAGGTTCCATTTTTATTAAAGGTGCAGCTTATCCTATTGGAATAGGCTCCCTCTTCCCAAAAACATTCCTGAGTTCCTAATGAACTCCTGCATCAATGTCTCTTTCATGCATTGATACACTGGAGCTCAGCTTACCTCTGGGTTTCTGCATGTGGAACTGAAAACATTTATGAGAATGCTGAGATTCTGAATTTTAGTTTCTGACTTGGAAGACCACATTACATCTGTAATTCTTCCCTCCTGTTCCTTCCTGTGTTATTGGTACCCACATGCACCATGACAGTCAGTTGCTTTTTGGCTCTCTTTTAAACCCTATCTAGGTGATATGTGACATTTTTTACCTTCACACCAAGCAGTAAATTTACCAAGTGATCCTCATGGCCATCAGTCACCCAGTTATTTAAATTTCTAATTATAAAATCACCAAAGCAAATATTTATTTTATTGAGGATATAAGTGAAAAATGTATTGTCTATGAACAAATAAGAGAGAGCAAAATATCAAGTTAAAAAAGATTCTGAGGTCCATAATCAGCCATTGGACAGCTAGTAAAGTTAGCCAGATAAACTTTTTTGATACATTTTCACTGATATTCAGCAGTGTCAGTGCACTGCTGAATATCTTCAACTCTGCATCTATCCTGAAGTTATCAAGCTATCAGGGTCATTAGTGTTAGGCCTGAAAATTTTGTTAAAGGGGAAGAGTTTATGAAAATGTTCTCTTGCCCTAGCCTAATGCACGCTCTACCTGGGTGCTATTAAGCTAGGGCGAGAATACATTGTAGAAATCTCATCTTTGTCTACCTTTCCTAACTCCAAATCACATCAAATCCTCACTGATGTGTACTGTGCTGTTCATTCTTCTGACTGTGCATATAAAACTGGCCCCAAAACCCGAGACTACCACCAAAACCTCAACTCGAGCTACTATAATGACCCTCCTATAATGATATAAATAGTTGACTTATATGAGCATCTTATTAAAAAGTCTTGGTACTTCTCAGCTTTCAAAGTGGAAATATTGTGGTTAAAGTAAATTACCTCTGTAAAATGCTAACTAAAAAATTTCCCTAACCACACCCTTTTTTATCACGGGTGCTATTCATGCCAAAATTATAGCAAAATGATGAATCTAGGGCTATGCTTGCCAGGTAGCACTAAAAAATGACATTTATCTGGCTAATATAGCCAGATAACTAACACCATTCTTGAATGTCTCTCCTACTCGCAAGTTAGCTAGAACTGTTTAGCCAGATAAAAAAAATATATCTAGCAAATTTGGGGCTGATTAGCACAGAGAGATTTTAAAATCTTGACATTTGTTTGGCTAACTCCAAACTTACCACTAGATTCATCAAGCTGTGATGTTTTCTCACAGAAGAGACTCCCTCCTCTGCTCCCTTGACCCCCCCCCCCCCAAAAGAGAAGCCCTCCTCTCCTACCCCCTGGCCCCCTGAAGGAGCAGTCATCCTTCCCCCTGTTCCCCCCAGCCCCTTGATGAACAAGGGCCTGCTTTCCTGAAAATCAAAGCCCCCCTCCCTGCCTCCAGCCTCCCTTGATGGAGCAATTGTATGCAAAATGGTCATTGTAATAGGGGAGGATATGTGGGCAGGGACATCACGCGATATATGAGATATAACGCATATTAGAGCCCTATTGCAGCTTGATGAATGATACTTTTACCCAGACAAATGACGCAGCATATTGACTTCTCTATACACTAGCAAATGAAAGCAGGCACATTACTAGCCTAGCCTGTCAAGTACAAAAGAAAAATGTGATTAGAAATTTACCAGAAATTAAGAATCCAGGGCATGACTTTATGAAGCACTGCAAGAGTAAATATAGTTTAGATCTTGAAGTTATAGATGGGAATAATCTAAAAAACATGATACAAACTTTACTATTATTATCAAATCAGGATAAAGAAATAATATCCCAATAATGTAGAGAAAAATAAAAACAGTTATTAAAAACCCCATTCTTGCTAATGCAACAGGAAAGGATGAATTTCTAGTAGACTATGGTTGCATTCTAAGTGACAATTTGTTCCCTTTACTAGTAAATGTTTTTAATGAGATTATACAGGGAGACACTCGGTAACTGCATACAGGTCAAACATTTCAATTATATAGTACATAAAAAAGAAAGTCTACTGATGAATGTTCCAAGATACAAGCCAATCTCATCATTAAACTGTGATGTTAAGATTATGGCAGAGGTGATGGTAATATGAATTGAACAGCTGGTACCAAATTTAGATCAGACTAGATTTATCCATGCAGATTTTTTTCAGAGAGATAATATAAGAAGAATAGTAAATATCAAATATGTAATTTAAAAGTATTAGGTCTTCTAATTCTCGGGAATTAAAAATGCAAATTTAGGGGTTTGTTTTTCAGGCAATTTGGTATTTTTAGTGGGTAACAAAAATTGGTGTTTTTAGGTGTTTTTGAAATGCAGATTAAAATGTTGACATATTTTTAGGTGAATTCAGTTTAAAAAGGTATAAATCAATTTATCTTAACATTTTTATATGTTGCATTTCATGCTGTGTGTGTGAGGGTGTGGCTAGGGAGGTGGTGGCAGGATGTGTGTGGATAGGATGGGGGTGGCAAGGTGTGTAGGTGTAAGTGGCTAATCTGATCAGTCTCCCACCCATGGCAGAGATCTTTTCACTATTAGTGGCTCAGTGTTATGGGTGTGCAGGGATACAAAAATGCATTTTTGTTTTTTGATTTGTTTTCAGGAGGTTTTCTCTCACACATTTCAGGTCATGGAATATTTTATTAATTTCATTTGTGTGTTAAAACTGAATCAAACATTTAAAAAAAAAAAAAAAAAAAGAAAATGAACAAAAATAAGAAAATGGGACCTCTCAAGGCCTAGCATTCCCACCATCCATCACTCCTACCTAGAAAAATACTGGGGCCAGGATCCTCCCAGCCCTCACTTACCCAGTCTGATGGAGATCTGCCAGAGAGGCCTAGGCCCTGGCCGACCTCAGCCTAGGCCCAATGCATTATTTTTAAATGAATGCAAAAAATAAGGTTTGTTTCATTCAGGGGCCCTCAATTTGTTTTGGGACCCTGAATGAAATTAATTGCCCTTATTTTTCTCATTTTGCACATTCATTTAAATGAAATGTACATCCCTACTAAGTGAACATATTGGGGTTTCAAATGATGTACTTGTGCAAAGCCACATGTCACATAATAGGAGCAATGGATGGCTGGCGCCATCTTGTGCTCCTACCATGTGACAAGAGCTGACCAATGGCACCGATAGCCCCTGTGACATCGTGAAGGCAAGGCTATCGGCGCCATTTTGAATACTGGCAGCCGACGGCTCCCCAAGAGTTGCCAACAGTCCCTGGTGGTCCAGCGGGGGTCTGGAGCGATCTCCTGCACTTGGGTGTCAGCTGCCAGAAAATACACAGAGCTCATTTGACAGCACCGATAACGCCGAAATCCACTCAAGCTAACACAGCTGCCTAGCAATTTTGCACAGCATTCTCTTAGTCTCTCTTGACAACGCACAGCCCTTGAAGAAGGAGCCTCGCTCCGAAACATCTAGGTGTCGGCTAAACAAGACTGACCACTAAAGCAAGTACAAGATAAGTGGTGGCTAAGGCCAGCGTTTCAACATACAGTGTTACAAATTCATTTTGAAGAGCACTATCTAGTGGACATTAACATAATTTAACAATGGCTAAACAAGACTGACTACTAAAGCAAGTACAAGATAAGTGGTGGCTAAGGCCAGCGTTTCAACATTCAGTGTTACAAATTCATTTTGAAGAGCACTATCCAGTGGACATTAACATAATTTAACAACCATATATTGAGGTACCTAATGATTTAGAAGCCTAAGAAAGGCTCACAGACACGATAGCAGAACCAGCCGGTCGCATCGTATGAAGGTACACTCAATTTCCATCCAAACATAACAGGTCTTTGTTAAATGCATTTAGTTATATGTTATATGATATTGGGTCTTATATTTTTGGATATTGTTTCTGACATAAATAGCCACTCTTTCCCCTTTCCTGACCTCTCTGTCCTTCCTTAAGTTATAGCCTGGTATTGCTGTATCCCAATCATGAGATTCCATGAACCACGTCTCAGTGACAGCAACAATGTCCAAGTCAGCCTCTACCATTAGGTCTTGCAGCTCTGGGATTTTATTGCCCAAACTACAAGCATTTGTGCTCATAGCTTTCCAGCTTTTCTAGTTCAGGCTCCTGCTTTTCTTGGACTCCTTTTGTGAATTATTTAGTTGAGTTTTGTTATCCACTTCACCCTTTTCCTTTGCCTTTGCATTTGTATTTATATTTGGGGGGTGACATTTCTGTATGCATTGGGATTCTTCTTTCTTTTCGGATATCACTTCAATCTCTTTCACAAGAGCTTCTTCAATAACTAATACAGAGAAGGCTTTTTGTGCTTGTGTCACTTGATATCTAAATGTGTGTGCCCTTTACTCCGCTCGCCCCTTCTGATTAATGTGGTTACATACAGCTATTATGAACTTGCCCAAACAGTGGAGAAAAGAGGTTTGGGACATTCTCCCAATGACTCTGACTGTTGTTTGGAAGGAACCTGATGCCACATACAGGTAATTCAGGACATACAATAATTTAGAGAGGCATGGTATAGTGCGGGACCTTTTCATGACTGGATCCAGATCCCCTCTGAGTTCTTGATACAAATTCATGATAGCCTGAAAGCTGAGGTGCTATCTGGTAACTAGATGTTCCTTGGGCATGCCCATCAATGTGGTTCATGGATGAAATATTCCTTTCCCTGTACCATCTGCATGCTCTTCTACCATGATAAACCCGGCCATGGGCCATATACTCTACCAGCCAGGCTTGCAGCTCCAGTTCCGGTGCTGGTATTTTTCTAGGAAGTATTTGACCCTGCCTTGCCTGTTGTTGAGCAGCCCGCAGCAATTAGTATGCCACTACTAGTACACTTCCCCCTAATACTGTAGCTTTAGGAAGACAGGGCAGGTAACAGAAACTGTTTTTTATTGGGCCATCATGGCTGTGTATCTGAGAGAAGGCCATTTTTATTGAACATGATAATATCCTTGATAATACCCGCAATCCGATATAACAGCCATGATGGCACAATAAAACCCTTTTTCCACTCTACCATTAAAAAAAGGTGTTGTCATTATGTATTTTACTGCAAAATGTGGTAGGAGTCCCTCATTTGCATAATTTTTCTGGTTTTGCATACTCATATTTGCATGCTAGCGTGATAAAGATCATGTGTTTATCGCATGTTAGACCCCTTTTATCATGTGTTAGAACCCTAACGTGATTTGATGAAATACTTTGTAAGTCTGGTCAAGTAAAAGAGCTATTCTAAGGTTTTTTGGCTATAGTTAGCCAGTTAACTAATGAAGATAGCTGGCTATATTCAATAGTGAGACTGCACTATTGAATATGCCTCCAAAGTTAGCCGGATAAGTTTATCCGGCTAACTTTGCTATCCAGACTGTGTCTGCATATTGACCTCCAATGTTTTTTTCATTTCTTTTTTAAACAAAATGAATTGAGAGTGTTTTGTTGTATTTTTCCCTTTTTTAAAAATGAATGTACACTTCAATGAAGTATGGCATACAAGAGGGTCTGCCTTCTCATATATTGTCATTGAGTTCAAGCAGTTTCTATGGATTACTTTTTCCTCAGGAAGGTCCAGCAGTGTTGTCCAGCATTTAAAAAGCCTGAAGCCCACTATCTTCTTCTGTGGTGGAGGTTGATGAAACATCCATTTTCCTTTCCCTTCTTTTCTCTCCATCTCACCTCTCCTTACCATCTCATTCTCTGCACTCCCCTTCTCACTCTTATATGTGCCTATAGGGATGTGAATCGTTTTAGGACGATTAAAATTATCGTCCGATAATTTTAATATCGTCTTAAACCGTTATGGAACACAATACAATAGAGATTCTAACGATTTATCATTATAAATCGTTAGAATCGTGAGCCGGCACACTAAAACCCCCTAAAACCCACCCCCGACCCTTTAAATTAAATCCCCCACCCTCCCGAATCCCCCCCCCAATGACTTAAATAACCTGCGGGTCCAGCGGCGGTCCGGAACGGCAGCGGTCCGGAACGGGCTCCTGCTACTGAATCTTGTTGTCTTCAGCCGGCGCCATTTTCCAAAATGGCGCCGAAAAATGGCGGCGGCCATAGACGAACACAATTGGACGGCAGGAGGTCCTTCCGGACCCCCGCTGGACTTTTGGCAAGTCTTGTGGGGGTCAGGAGCCCCCCCCCAAGCTGGCCAAAATTTCCTGGAGGTCCAGCGGGGGTCAGGGAGCGATTTCCCGCCGCGAATCGTTTTCGTACGGAAAATGGCGCCGGCAGGAGATCGACTGCAGGAGGTCGTTCAGCGAGGGTTCCGGCGCCTCGCTGAACGACCTCCTGCAGTCGATCTCCTGCCGGCGCCATTTTCCGTACGAAAACGATTCGCGGCGGGAAATCGCTCCCTGACCCCCGCTGGACCTCCAGGAACTTTTGGCCAGCTTGGGGGGGGCCTCCTGACCCCCACAAGACTTGCCAAAAGTCCAGCGGGGGTCCGGAAGGACCTCCTGCCGTCCAATCGTGTTCGTCTATGGCCGCCGCCATTTTTCGGCGCCATTTTGGAAAATGGCGCCGGCTGAAGACAACAAGATTCAGTAGCAGGAGCCCGTTCCGGACCGCTGCTGTTCCGGACCGCCGCTGGACCCGCAGGTTATTTAAGTCATTTGGGGGGGGGTTCGGGAGGGTGGGGGATTTAATTTAAAGGGTCGGGGGTGGGTTTTAGGGGGTTTTAATGTGCCGGTTTTGCGATTTTACGTTTTTTTGATTTTTCACGATTTTTCACGATTTTTCACGATATTTTACCCCCCCAAACGGCAACAATACGATTCCCTCCCCCTCCCAGCCGAAATCGATCGTTAAGACGATCGAGGACACGATTCACATCCCTACTATCAATGTCCTCTTGTGGTGGTTACTGGAATGCTATTGCATATTTCAGCTTACCTAAAAAAAATACATGCCTTCATCTGTGGCCCTTTCTAATTGCAACAATCAATATTTGACACCACTATTACCATCACCAATGTCACACTTTTATTTGTTTGTTTGTTTTTTTAAATATCTATGGTAAATACCATACCTCTTATTGGACTTTATATTTAAACTGTTCATTAAAATGCTAGCAGAAATCAAAGATAACAACCGACATTAGCTATTTAAGCATGTACTGTATAACATTGACAATACATAAACATTGCAACATTAAGAACACAAAAATTCTGTTTCACCCCTCCTCCTTGTTGGCTTATTACACTTATGTATATAGGGGGAGACAAAACAAACTGTTTATTAGCATTCATTACCTTGTCAATTTCCATATTTGATTACACAGCTATGGTAAACTTTACAGCATCTATGCTAGCAGCATTTAATGAGATTTTTCACATGCAGTAAATGCTTGTACATAAATCAGAATTTCCCAAGCACTGTAATAGTTAATGCAGTTTAGTGTATCATCCCTTTAAAGTTTAGGCCACAATAAAGACCAGCAATACTAATAAGGAACAGGATCCACATTTTTGAGGATGCATGAAAATTGGATCTCAAACATAGGGTGTCATCACCAAGCTGCAGTTGGTCATTAATGTACAAAAAATAGCCTTATCACATGTTAAATGTCTGATTTTGTGAGAAATATTTTCAATTTGCACAAAAATAGTGCATCACTCATTAAAAACCTTTTTTCTAAGTTTTATGTAAATATGCAAAACAGATGCAAAATATGCTAATGAATTAGGGTTACCACTTCAAATAATATAATATAGTGAGTTAAAGCAAGAAATATTGTAGATTTTGGTAAAAGATTATAACTCAGGACTTGTTATTTTTGTCAAGACATAAGATCTTACTTGAAACTCACTTTTATCAATCAATATTTTTTGGCAACAACATTGAGCTTTATACCACAAAAAAAGTCCTTACTTGCTGGTCTGCTTACATCCTGTCAAAATGTTTGGCTAACCTGCTTTTGGCTAGATTGCAGCAGAATGAAGTACTAGCACTCTCTACCTAGCTTCAACAACTAGAGAATGAATTGTAGAAATCAACTGACCTCTTGTAACTTTCATTGATTCAAACAGCAGAAAATCTTCATTGATGTCAACTTTGCCATTTGTACCTCCTACTGTGTATGAAACCCCCCAAACTTACACTCCCCAGCCCCACACTGAGTTAAAATTGCCCCTCTTACAGTGGTATAAATAGAAAGTGACATATTTCTCTCTCTCTCTTCCCCCCCCCAAAAAAAAAAAATGCAGCAATGCATTAAGCAACACATGCTGTTGAAATTGCCCACATGATGTGGCAGCTTGGAAATTTGCCTATCCATGCCCCCCCTTTTTTTTTTTTATTGTGGGTGCTATTTCTGCTATAAATATAGCATTTGATGAATCTAGGGATTAGTTTGTTAGGCCATGAAAAACACAAAATGAAGAAACTAGGACTTCTAAGCTTCAATAATTCCTCCTTTTTGTGATTTTCACAACTGCCTAGCTAAACATCTAAAATTATTTTTTTATGCATACTATGTTACCATGCCCATCATAATAGTTACATGTACTCTTAGACATTTTAAGGTAAACCAGCACTTAAAAAAATCCAACCTTGACCAACTTAATATTTCTAATTTCAGACCTATTTCTAACCTCCCTTTCATCACAAAATTAATTGAAAAATATGTCAATCAACAACTTCAAGAACACTTAGAAAAACATAAATTACTATTGCCAAATCAACATGGCTTTAGAAATACACTCAGCACTGAAACTTTATTAGTATCATTATCAGATACCCTCATTAAAGGATTAGATATTGGCCAAAAATACATTCTAATGTTCCTCGACATAGCTGCTTTTGATACTGTAAATCATTCCATCCTTTTAAATAGACTAAATGAAATTGGTCTATATGATACCACCTTTAACTGGTTCTCCTCTTACCTACATAATAGATCTTACATTGTCAAAACCAATTACAATGAATCCAATCAAATTCCTCTCACTCATGGTGTTCCTCAAGGATCCTCTTTATCCTCAACTCTTTTCAATATCTACTTGCTTCCATTATGTAAATTACTTTCAAATCTTAACTTAAATTATTTCATTTATGCCAATGATATTCAGATTCTTTTACCTATTAACTCTGACCTTACTAATACACTGAACCTCTGTAATTCTTACCTTAATGCTATACAACAATTATTAACGCAAATATCGTTTAATCTTAATCATAATAAGACAGGAATTTTATATATAGACAATAAATCCTTTCCTGAATTAGACATTCATCTTAATAACATTCTATCTCATAATAACATTCTTTTCAAAATAAGAGACCTCGGAGTCACTTTAGACTCAGAATTCTGCTACGAACATCATATCAACAACATTATCAAAGAAGGTTTCTACAAACTTCAAATTTTTAAAAGAATTAAACCTCTCCTTCATCATCATGACTTCCGTTTAATTTTGCAAACTCTACTATTATCCAAATTAGACTATTGCAATGCTATACTCCTTGGACTACCTTCTACTACCAACACTCCACTTCAATTAATACAAAATGCAGCTGCACGACTACTCATTAATCACAAAAAATCAGATCACATCTCACCAGTACTAAACGATTTACACTGATTACCTATTCTTTATAGAATACAGTATAATACTATGGGCCTCATTTTCTAAAGTATCGCAGGCCTGCAGTACTTTAGAAAAATGCGGTAATGAGGGGTGGGGGGGCCAAAATGGGGGGGGGGCAGTCCTGCGCTAGCCGGCAGCGATCGCACCTCCACGGTGCGATCACTGCCGGCATCGCGCCCAATAACTACACCATAAAAGGTGTAGTTATTGGGCACGAAATAGGCAGCGAAAAGGCTCCTTACCTTTTCGCTGTCTGCGCCTTCTTCGCAGGGTCGGCCCCGGTGATGCCCCGACTCCTCCTCTTCCGGGGCCAACTCCGCCCCGATGACGCTAGCGCACATTTGTGCTAGGAGCGCAGGCTTGCACTGATAGTGCAAGCCTGCGCTAGCGTTAGAAAATGAGGCCCTATGTCTCTTATTCACAAAATACTATATAATAATAAGACAAACTGGATGGATACAACTATATCTTACCAAATCTCAAGGCGATCCCACCAAGACCAGTGTCTTCTTGAAATACCACCTACGAAGAGTTCATATCTTACCTCAACAAAACAACGTGCATTTTCAATTGCTGGTCCAACATTGTGGAATTCACTTCCCATTGAATTAAGACTGGAAACTTCTACTCAAACTTTAAAAAAGAATTTAAAAACTTTACTATTCCTAAAAGCTTTTCCAACATAATTATTATAATTATATATTAATTTTTTACCCTACTTCAATTATTACTCTACTTTTATTCTTTTTCATTTTTCCTCTCCACTATAATTCTCTCTATTATTCTATGTAACCCCATTATTTTTATGTTTTTCACATTGTAACTGTTTATCATTATTGTTGTATGTGAACTGATGTGACGGCTATGACTGAATGTCGGCATACAAAAAAACAAACAAACTAATAAATAAATAAACCGGCATTCATTAAACAAAAAGATTTGGCTACACGGTGCTGTGAGAGGAAATGCTCATGGGCTGCCTTTGCTCTGGGAGCCCACTCCTTTCATCTAGTACATTTGGTGAGAAAAACAATCAAATATACCTTGGAAGAACAGGGTTATGTTGCTATTTATGTTGAGAAACAGTCTTGCTTGTCAATTTGATTTTTTCTGTCACATCAAGTCATGTAGTGAAAAAAAAAGATAAGGACAAGCAGAGGCCTGGAGATTACAGAATGGCCAGTGCATCTGAGATGGCTGATGCAGACCATCTCATAGTTGTAATACCTCAATCTACTGTAGATCTAGCCACTACTATAATAGCAGCATTAGATGGAAGGTTCACTAAGCTCTCCATCTAAATAGATGGATTAAGTGCTTAATTTTCTGATTTTAAATATAATTTTACTTAGGCTACATAACACATTTCAGGTTTGGAGGACAAGGTTGTTACAATGCTACAGTCCATCATTGCAGATCTTTATAACCAATGGCTCATTGAAGGAGAAAGTAGACAAATTGGAAAATCATTCTCGAAGGAATAACCTTTGGTTAGTAGGTATTGCTGAATCTGAGCAGGAATCGAGGCTTGCTGAGGTATAAGAAAAATGGCTGTCATGGTCCTTTGAACTGAGCATGACTTAATGGTTTTCATAAGCTGGAAATGATGGATATATTGGGCCCCCAACATCAAAATCAAGCTGGAAGTAAACCTCAAGTGGTTATACTTCATGTGATTAACTTTGCATATTTACAGAGTGATACAATACAATGCACTCAACCAAGTACACTGGTTTACCTGCAGTTGAATGCACATTTTGGATGCATGTCCAAAGCCCCTTATGCTATAAGAGGATTTGCACATCCACAACACACATCCAATGTGCAGCAAAACTAATAGCGCTCATCACATGCAAATGCATGTTGATGAGGCTGTTAGCTATAGGGATGTGAATCGTTT
This sequence comes from Rhinatrema bivittatum, assembly GCF_901001135.1. Classification (NCBI taxonomy): domain Eukaryota; kingdom Metazoa; phylum Chordata; class Amphibia; order Gymnophiona; family Rhinatrematidae; genus Rhinatrema; species Rhinatrema bivittatum. The sequence goes on from NC_042619.1 coordinate 195,317,605, forward strand.
TTCAACGATTAAAATTATCGTCCGATAATGTTTATATCGTCTTAAATCGTTATAGAACACGATACAATAGAAATTCTAACGATTTATCGTTAAAAATCGTTAAATCGTGTTAGTGCGCACTAACTCGAGTTAGTGCGCACTAACTCCCCGTTAGTGCGCACTAACTCGATTTAGTGCGCACTAACTGAAAATGATACAAATAAACACTTTCCAGGTCACTGAAGGTCAGTTAGGAATGAATATGTGTTCCTATTGGCTGGCTGCCCTCTTATCTATTGATGTTACCAAGGTTACCACTGAGGTGATGGTTGGGGGATGGGAAATGGAACTGGAAACTAACGAACACCAACAGAAAATGAAACAAAGTGTTCACACTTCCCAGGTCAGTAAAGGTCACTTAGGAATGAATATGTATGTATGTATTCCTATTGGCTGGCTGTGCTCTTATCTATTGATGTTACCAATATGGTTGGGGGGATGTGAAATGGAAACAGTTGGAAGCTTGACAAAAAAAGTAATGTAATGATCAGCACTCACGTGACTAGAACTTGTTTGTTTATTATTTTTGTTAGCAGGCACCTGAAATGCTAGTGCATGTTGAATTTGCCAATCACTGTGCATTTTAGAAAGGTGGTCCTGGCTGGAACTGTACACAGTTCAAATATATGTAATTGATTGTTGGTAAGTGTATTTTTTAAGTAGCCACACTGGCACCAGTATGTTTACTTTTCCTCCTACTTAACTCACTAGCTCAGCTTTGTAAGAAGGGCTTCTCTGCTTGTGTGTTGTTTTTGTTTGGTGTGAGGAGAGCAGAAACATCAGATCTTTATTCAATCTACTACAGTCATCTCTTACAGTGCCCTATCCCTATTAATACCAGGAGTGTTGTGATCTTCCTGCACACAGTGCCCTAACCCTGATACCAGTCAGAGACAGCTCCCTCCCTGCATTACTAGTGAGAGGCTGGCTTCACAGACAGGGGGGAGCTGCCTGACCCTCACTCCTGACTTCCCCCATGTCCCAGCTAGTGAATGGTGTGTGGGTGAGGGGGGGGGGGGGGAGGATGGTGAAGTCTGAGACAGCTCCCTCCCTGCATTACTAGTGAGAGGCTAGCTTCACAGACAGGGGGGAGCTGCCTGACCCTCACTCCTGACTTCCCCCATGTCCCAGCTAGTGAATGGTGTGTGGGTGAGGGGGGGGGGGTGGATGGTGAAGTCTGAGACAGCTCCCTCCCTGCATTACTAGTGAGAGGCTGGCTTCACAGACAGGGGGGAGCTGCCTGACCCTCACTCCTGACTTCCCCCATGTCCCAGCTAGTGAATGGTGTGTGGGTGAGGGGGGGGGAGGATGGTGAAGTCTGAGACAGCTCCCTCCCTGCATTACTAGTGAGAGGCTGGCTTCACAGACAGGGGGGAGCTGCCTGACCCTCACTCCTGACTTCCCCCATGTCCCAGCTAGTGAATGGTGTGTGGGTGAGGGGGGGGGGGGGAGGATGGTGAAGTCTGAGACAGCTCCCTCCCTGCATTACTAGTGAGAGGCTGGCTTCACAGACAGGGGGGAGCTGCCTGACCCTCACTCCTGACTTCCCCCATGTCCCAGCTAGTGAATGGTGTGTGGGTGAGGGGGGGGGGGGGAGGATGGTGAAGTCTGAGACAGCTCCCTCCCTGCATTACTAGTGAGAGGCTGGCTTCGCAGACAGGGGGGAGCTGCCTGACCCTCACTCCTGACTTCCCCCATGTCCCAGCTAGTGAATGGTGTGTGGGTGAGGGGGGGGGGGAGGATGGTGAAGTCTGAGACAGCTCCCTCCCTGCATTACTAGTGAGAGGCTGGCTTCACAGACAGGGGGGAGCTGCCTGACCCTCACTCCTGACTTCCCCCATGTCCCAGCTAGTGAATGGTGTGTGGGTGAGGGGGGGGGGAGGATGGTGAAGTCTGAGACAGCTCCCTCCCTGCATTACTAGTGAGAGGCTGGCTTCACAGACAGGGGGGAGCTGCCTGTCCCTCACTCCTGACTTCCCCCATGTCCCAGCTAGTGAATGGTGTGTGGGTGAGGGGGGGGGGTGGATGGTGAAGTCTGAGACAGCTCCCTCCCTGCATTACTAGTGAGAGGCTGGCTTCACAGACAGGGGGGAGCTGCCTGACCCTCACTCCTGACTTCCCCCATGTCCCAGCTAGTGAATGGTGTGTGGGTGAGGGGGGGGGGGGAGGATGGTGAAGTCTGAGACAGCTCCCTCCCTGCATTACTAGTGAGAGGCTGGCTTCACAGACAGGGGGGAGCTGCCTGACCCTCACTCCTGACTTCCCCCATGTCCCAGCTAGTGAATGGTGTGTGGGTGAGGGGGGGGGGGAGGATGGTGAAGTCTGAGACAGCTCCCTCCCTGCATTACTAGTGAGAGGCTGGCTTTGCAGACAGGGGGGAGCTGCCTGACCCTCACTCCTGACTTCCCCCATGTCCCAGCTAGTGAATGGTGTGTGGGTGAGGGGGGGGGAGGATGGTGAAGTCTGAGACAGCTCCCTCCCTGCATTACTAGTGAGAGGCTGGCTTCACAGACAGGGGGGAGCTGCCTGACCCTCACTCCTGACTTCCCCCATTTCCCAGCTAGTGAATGGTGTGTGGGTGAGGGGGGGGGGGAGGATGGTGAAGTCTGAGACAGCTCCCTCCCTGCATTACTAGTGAGAGGCTGGCTTCGCAGACAGGGGGGAGCTGCCTGACCCTCACTCCTGACTTCCCCCATGTCCCAGCTAGTGAATGGTGTGTGGGTGAGGGGGGGGGGAGGATGGTGAAGTCTGAGACAGCTCCCTCCCTGCATTACTAGTGAGAGGCTGGCTTCACAGACAGGGGGGAGCTGCCTGACCCTCACTCCTGACTTCCCCCATGTCCCAGCTAGTGAATGGTGTGTGGGTGAGGGGGGGGGGGGAGGATGGTGAAGTCTGAGACAGCTCCCTCCCTGCATTACTAGTGAGAGGCTGGCTTCACAGACAGGGGGGAGCTGCCTGTCCCTCACTCCTGACTTCCCCCATGTCCCAGCTAGTGAATGGTGTGTGGGTGAGGGGGGGGGTGGATGGTGAAGTCTGAGACAGCTCCCTCCCTGCATTACTAGTGAGAGGCTGGCTTCACAGACAGGGGGGAGCTGCCTGACCCTCACTCCTGACTTCCCCCATGTCCCAGCTAGTGAATGGTGTGTGGGTAAGGGGGGGGGGGGAGGATGGTGAAGTCTGAGACAGCCCCCTCCCTGCATTACTAGTGAGAGGCTGGCTTCACAGACAGGGGGGAGCTGCCTGACCCTCACTCCTCCGGGGTATTGTGATCTTCCTGCACACAGTGCCCTATCCCTGATACCAGGGGTGTTGTGATCTTCCTGCATGCAGTGCCCTATCCCTATTAATACCAGGAGTGTTGTGATCTTCCTGCATGCAGTGCCCTATCCCTATTAATACCAGGAGTGTTGTGATCTTCCTGCACGCAGTGCCCTATCCCTGATATCAGGATGTGTGCAAGAAGATCACAACACCCCCGGTATCAGGAATAGGGCACTGTGTGCAGGAAGATCACAACACCCCCAGTATCAGGAATAGGGCACTGTGTGCAGGAAGATCACAACACCCCTGGTATTAGGGATAGGGCACTGTGTGCAGGAAGATCACAACACTCCTGGTATTAATAGGGATAGGGCACTGTGTGCAGGAAGATCACAATACCCCTGGTATCAGGGTTAGGGCACAAGTTCTAGTCACATTGACTGATCACATTACTTGTTTTGTCAAGCTACCAACTGTTTCCATTTCCCATCCCCCATATACTGTCAGTAGGAAACTTGGTAACATGAATAAATAAGAGGGCAGCCAATAGGAATACATATTCATTCCTAAACTGACCTTAACTGACCTGAAAAGTGTCAAATTGTATCATTTTCAGTTAGTGCGCACTAACTCCCAGTTAGTACGCACTAACTCCCGTTAGTGCGCACTAACTCGAGTTAGTGCGCACTAATCGGAAAAAAACGATTTTTAACGATTTTTTAACTAAAAAATCGTGCCTAAGACGATTTTCTTGCCCTGCCACACGATTTCTATCGTTAAGACGATATGGAAAACGATTCACATCCCTAGTTAGCTATGCTCCTCAGATCCAAAAAAAAATTGTGCACTGGACCCGTACATTTTTACGCTCAGAAAGTTTTACAAAAAAGCAGAAAAAACTGTTTTTCTCTACGTCCTCTGATTTAATAACATGGCAATATTAAGTCAGAGGAATGAAAAGTTTAAAAGATTAAAAAAAAAACATTTAAGAGAGTGCCAGCAGTCAGGTTAGGGAAACAGATGCTTAGTTAATGAGCGTCCATTTTCATAACCCGTAGCTGTGTGCTGGTTAGGAAAATGGATGTTGATAAATTCAGCATCCATTTTCTCAACCCACTGACAGCCGACCTGCCAAGGAGGCACTACGGGTGCTCAATCAACCCGACGCCTCCTTGGCAGCATGACCCCTAATTTAAATATTACATGGCACCCCCAGGGGAAGGGCCTGGGCGCATATTAGGAAAGCAGGTGATGAACACTGAGTGCCTGCTTTCAGTGCACTTTTATTATATCGTCTCCAAAGTAGTAATTTTACATGCCTATTATTATAAGCAGTCTCTTCTTTTTGAGGGACATAAAGCCCTGTTGTTTCAGGATTACTCAACAGCAGTGGCAGAGAAGCAAAGAACCTTTGCCCCCAGTGCATACAGTTGATTAAAAAGAAGCTTAATGCAACATTACTTTTTCTAGCTAAGCTCCGGGTAATCTATCAAAGTAATACCTTTAATTTTGACACAACAGCGGAAGCAATTGTAATTCTATAAAATGTGGGAATTGAGGAACTGACTGATCTTTCCTTATGATATTTTTATTTCTCTTGTTACATTATGCGTGCTGGAACTGATTAATCCAGATTGGATAAGGACCCTATGGCACAAAATACAATGATCCTTGTTGTTTGCTTATTTTAGGCTTATTAGACAATTTAGGCCAAGATTCATCAACATTCTATAAATAAAGCAGAAATATGGTGTGTTATTATCTGCAATAAAAAATAGGTGCGGTTAGGGAAATTTCTGATCTACCGCATCGCATAGGCAAGTTATGCAACTCGTGATAATTTATCACATTGTGCAACGCATTAGCATGTCGCACGTAATTTTACATGTTGTGCGTTATTTTCTTTGTTTATATATTTCAGCTTCCTACATCTGCCTCTTTGAGGTTTTGTTGGGCATGGGAAAGAAAGGGGACGAGGTGAGTTTTGGGAGTTTAGTGAAGTTGGAGTTGGAATTTAGCGAGTTCTGAATGAGTTGCCCTGTTATTTAGTGTTCTCATTTGTTTACCTTTATCTTTGTCTCTTTATCTATGTGTGGAAGTTTTTGTGTGTTTTTCAAGTGTGTCTCTTTGTCTTTGTGTGGTGGAGGAGTGCTGTTGATGAGGACTGTTGCTGGTGGCGAAGTGGTGGTGAGTGGTGGAGAGGATGGAATGTGGAAAGTATGGAGAAAGAGGAAGAGGGGAGGAGGGAGGAGAAAGATGACAAGAATTGTAGTAGGAGTAGAAGTAGTAGGGACAGAGCCAAGAGTAGAGATATGGAGGAGGAAAGTCATATGAAGAGATGGGAGGGGGAAGGGAATAGGCAGGTGAAAGTGGCAGGAGGAGAACAGTAGGGTAGAGATAGACAGAAAGGGTTGAGGGGAAGGGAGTTGCCAGGGTAGGTGTAGGAGGGGGGAGGAAGGGAGGGGAGTGCGGAGTGGGAGTGAGAATAAGGAAAATGACACTTCTCCAGAAGCAGAAGTAGTTCCCCATTCATCGGGCATCAGGGCATACTCCCCTTCGTGTGCACAAGTTCAACATCAAAGACAATGAGGTGTTGGTTGCCTGGGTCCAGTACAGTGCATGCTCTGGTGTATGAATTGGTGTGGTAAGAAATATAACAATGAGCCCAACATCACATGCAGACACATATATATTATATAGGCATAGATATAGGTTAACACAGCAAGTCGCTCACCCAGACACACCCAGACACACACAGATACACACATTGGTTAGACTACCTTCAGCACTTTGGTTGCCTTCTGAGGCCCAATTTTGATGTTCCTGGCCTGTTTGTCAACAACCATCAATGATGTTTGTGCCTAGCTTGCCTTTCCCTCCCTCCTACCCCTAAACCACCCATCCCAGCTAATCCTTTGATTTATAAATAGATAACACTTTCACATTGAAAAAAAAAGGTTAGGTTTCATGTTAGGAATTAACACCCAGGAAAAAGTTGTAGGCATCACAGTGGACAATACATTCAAATTGTAGACTCTCTGGGGTGTTAGTGAGATGTGAAAAAACTGCAGTCTAATTCAATTGCTCCACTGGTTTAAAGCTAATTTTAGAACATAAGAACATAAGAAAATGCCATACTGGGTCAGACCAAGGGTCCATCAAGCCCAGCATCCTGTTTCCAACAGTGGCCAATCCAGGCCATAAGAACCTGGCAAGTACCCAAAAACTAAGTCTATTCTATGTAACCATTGCTAATGGCAGTGGCTATTCTCTAAGTGAACTTAATAGCAGGTAATGGACTTCTCCTCCAAGAACCTATCCAATCCTTTTTTAAACACAGCTACACTAACTGCACTAACCACATCCTCTGGCAACAAATTCCAGAGTTTAATTGTGTGTTGAGTAAAAAAGAACTTTCTCCGATTAGTTTTAAATGTGCCCCATGCTAACTTCATGGAGTGCCCCCTAGTCCTTCTACTATCCGAAAGAGTAAATAACCGATTCACATCTACCCATTCTAGACCTCTCATGATTTTAAACACCTCTATCATATCCCCCCTCAGTCGTCTCTTCTCCAAGCTGAAAAGTCCTAACCTCTTTAGTCTTTCATCTAACCTCTTTAGTCTTTCATCATAGCATAATTTTCACTCATTGTTACTCACAAACCTACCGTGGATGGTGAAATGTCTTCTTCTAAGTGGAAAGATTGGGGTGGCCTTTGCCATTGTTACCTTAACTAAAGAAACAAAGCATGATCATCTGTTACCTGTCAAGGCTTCCCTTTGCCAAATCAGATGTGCGGCTTCCCCAAGACACAGTGATAGCAGAGCTACTGCAATTAAATGAGATGCTCGAATTGAATATTGCAGCTATGAGTGACATCAAAATCAGATGCTTCTGAGCTATCTGCAAAAATAACCCATGTATTCCCAGCATCTGGAGTCAGTTGAAGCTGGTACTGCATCATTATCTGATACTGTGATGCAACTGAAAGTCTTGGTAAGGAAAATAGATGTTTTGCAGTGTGATGCACAAGACCTTAGAAATAGAAACGGGCACAACAATATTAGGATTTGGGGTCTGAGAAAGGGAGCTGAAGAGGCTGATATGCTTACATTTTTGGAATCAATTATTCCATTTTGTCTGGGCCTTCACTTTTCATCACTATTTGAAATAGAGCATGCACACTGTGTCCCTTATAGACTTTTTATGTTTCAAAACTTTTATTGTACTTCCAGATTGACAACTTAAAGCATTTCAATAACAGACACACAGAGGTGAGGAGTTGCTTCACTCCTCTGGGTTATATCCAACTAAATCCAGAATTAATTTTTTTCTCATAGTAAATCCCCAAATCCCCACTCCTTCCCTTTCTCTAAAATCAGAGAGAATATGGGGCAGATTTTCGAAGGGGTACATGTGTAAGATTCGCTCATATCCCCAAAAACCTGCCCCAAGCTCCCCCTGCGCGCTCCAAGCCTATGTTGCATAGGCTGCCGGCGCGCGCAAAGCCCCGGAATGCGCAAAGCCATCTTTTCATTATTGGCTTGGGTAGAAGAGTGTACTGCAGATTAACTGGCAGTATACTCTTCATTTTGTGCAGTACATACTGTAGTGCTAAAAGTTTAAGTTTTGCTTTTTCAAATTCTATAGGAATGTAAAAATGCTTATCCATAATCCAGTCTCCAATATGTTGCAAATTACATCCTATATTATACAATTTTGTGTTGGCCAATTCCAAACCGCCCAAGTTTCTGTCTCTTGTCAATATTTTCAATGCAGTGTAGGGCTTTAATCTTCGCCAAATAAATTGTCGTATTTGTCTATCTATACAGTCAATTTCCTTTTTTGTCCAATAAATAAGAACCAACTATATATTAGGTGTAACCACTGTGGTAAGATCATAATTTGATACAGATTTATTCTTCCTGCTAAGGATACCGGGAGATCCATCAATTTTTTAAAATTGATTACTGGTGCGGGCCCACACTTTTTTTTGTAATTTATACTCTGCAATTTACTCAGTTCCCGATGCAGCCATTTACTTAAATATTGGAATAAGTCTTATGTCCAGAGAATAGGAAAATCCAGCTCAAACCAATCTTTCACTTCTTCACTTTCGCATTGGCAGGGCTTTAGATTTTTTCAAATTTAGCTTCAAACCCACTATTACTCAATATGTGGAAAACTTCTCAAGTAAGACAACCCATGAATTTAATGGATCTCTAATATGTACTAAAATATTGTCTGCAAAAGCTACCAATTTAAATTGCTTCTGGTCCCCAGGTCCCACATCTATCCTCTTAAAGGTCTCATTTTTCCGTACTTGCTTAAACAATGATTCTAGAAGAATAAGAAACAGCACTGGAGACAGAGGACAACCCTGTCTGGTACCTCATTGAAGTTCAAAATACTCAGACTCTACTCCATTAACTAACACCTAGGCCATTGGGTGGCTATAAAGAATCTCCACTACTTTGCAAAAATATCCCTCTATACTTTATTCCATTAAAGCTGCAAACATAAATGACCAATTAACCCAGTCAAATGCCTTTTCAATGTCAAAACTTAAGAGAAGGAATCTGCTCCCAATGGCAAGCTTCTAATGGATATGGATATTAAGTGCAAAGCATCTTTCCTTTACAAACCTTACTTGATCATTGCCTATTACAGATGGCAAACATTTCACCAACCTATCCACCATAATTTTGGCAAGGAGTTTAATATCAAAGTTTATTAAAGATATTGATTGATAGGATTCAGGATCCTTAGAGTCCCTATACGCTTTGGGGTGGATTTTAAGAGCCCTGCTCGCCGGGAAGCCTATTTTACATAGGCCTACCGGCGCGCGCAGAGCCCCGGGACTCGCGTAAGTCCCGGGGTTCTCCGAGGGGGGCGTGTCGGGGGCGTGTCGGGGGGCGGGCCCGGTCGTCGCGGCATTTCGGGGGCGTGTCGGCAGCATTTTGGGGGCGGGTACGGGGGCATGGCTACGGCCCAGGGCGGTCCAGGGGCGTGGCCGCGCCCTCCGTACCTGCCCCCAGGTCGCTGCCCGGCGCGCAGGAGGCCCGCTCGCGCGCGGGGATTTACGCCTCCCTCCGGGAGGCGTAAATCCCCGGAGAAAGGTAAGGGGGAGGTGTAGACAGGGCCGAGCGGGTGGGTTAGGTAGAGGAAGGGAGGGGAAGGTGAGGGGAGGGCGTTAGAGGATTCCCTCCAAGGCTGCTCCGATTTCGGAGCGGCCTTGGAGGGAACGGGGGTAGGCTGCACGGCTCAGCGCGCGCCGGCTATACAAAATCCATAGCCTTGCGCGCGCCGATCAAGGTTTTTAGCAGATACGCGCGGCTCCGCGCGTATCTACTAAAATCCAGCGTACTTTTGTTTGCGCCTGGAGCGCAAACAAAAGTAGGCTATTCGCGCTCCTTTTAAAATCCGCCCCTTTAGGAAGTACTATTACATGTGTTCAATTTGCTGCATAAGGGAATTTCCCCCATTGTGTAATATCTGCAAATATCACTCTTAATGGCTTCAGCAACTTTTAGTCAATAATCTGAAAAATTCCACTGTATAACCATCAGGCTCTGGAATCTTCAGTGACTTTGCCTGACTAATGCCTGCCAATATTTCCTGCACTTGTAAGAGCAAGTTATGCCTTTCTATTTGCAATTACATTAACCTAGGTAATTTAGACCACTGTAGATATTCTTGAAATGGAGCATTTGCTGTAGGGGGAGATATGTATAAAGTCTATAACAATCTCAAAAGATACTACAAATTTGTTTGGATGCATTTGTGACTCAACCTTCATGATATTGCATGACTGAAATATATTTTTTCCTAGCAAGTACACAGATGGACTCAGGACCAGTGGGTTATGCTCTAGAGATGTGCATTCGTTTATCACTAATTAGGAAATTTCTTTGAAATTGTAGTGGTTCGGGAGACCTGAACCACGAAACGGATTTTCCCTGAGCTTCACGGAAAATTTGTTTTCCGGGTTAGTGTGGGAGGGAGGGGCACATTTATTTTAAAAAACCCAAAAAAACACCCCAACCCTTCAATTTTACTTTCTTACAACCCCCCCCCCCCCACCACCATCCCAATCCCTCCCCAAGACTTAATAAAAGACCTGGTTGTCCAGCAGGGTCCCATGATCGATCTCTCCCTCCATGCCGTCGGACTGTCAGGCCTGCTACAAATCAAAATGGCACTGATGGTCCTTTGCCCTTACTATGTCACAGGGGCTACCGGTGCCATTGGTAAGCCCCTGTCACATGGTAGGAGCAATGGACGGCCGGCACCATCTTGTGCTCCTACCATGTGACAGGGGCCGACCAATGGCACTGGTAGCCTCTGTGACATAGTAAGGGCAAAGGCTATCGGCACCATTTTGAATACTGGCAGCTGATGGCCTGAGTGCAGGAGATTGCTCTGGACCCCCACAGGACCACCAGGGACTTTTTGCTAGTCTTGGGGAGGTCAGGAGTTCCTCCCAAGACTTGCCAAAATCTTCTCCTTCCAAACTTCACAGCAATGCACATAGGGAGATGCATGTCCACCATCTGCTGGAGATGGAGAACACTGGCAGGCTGGGGTCACTGCAGGAGTATATATACTGTGACATCAGCTTGCTCCATCTCATCTGCTAGCTGGGGAGCAAAATAGAGATGAGCTTCGTTTTTCTGGATCAGGTCAAGTTTCAGTTCGAGTGCTTCCTGGGAAAACTCGTTTTCTGCAAAAACGAAGCTGGAACCCAAAACCAGAAAAACGAATAAAAAAAAAAATCCGGAGCGGATAAAAAACCACCCCAACCCTTCAATTTTCCTTTCTTACAACCCCCCCCCCCCCACCACCACCATCTCGATCCCTCCCCAAGACTTACTAAAAGCCCTGGTGGTCCAGCAGGGTCCTGCGAGCGATCTCTCCATCCATGCCGTCGGGCTGTCGGGCCTGCTATGAATCAAAATGGTGCCAATGGCCCTTTACCCTTACGATGTCACAGGGGCTACCGGTGCCATTGGTCAGCCCCTGTCACATGGAAGGAGGAATGGACGTCTAGTGCCATCTTGTGCTCCTACCATGTGACAGGGGCTGACCAATGGCACTGGTAGCCCCTGTGACATAGTAAGGGCAAAGGCTATTGGTGCCATTTTGAATACTGGCAGCCGACGGCCCGAGTGCAGGAGATCGCTCTGGATCCCCGCTGGACCACCAGGGACTTTTGGCAAGTCTTGGCTACCAGTGCCATTGGTCGGCCCCTGTCACATGGTAGGAGCACAAGATGGCACCGGTCATCCATTGCTCCTACCATGTGACAGGGGCTGACCAATGGCACCGGTAGCCCCTGTGTCATCGTAAGGGCAAAGGGCCATCGGCACCATTTTGATTCATAGCAGGCCCAACAGCCCGACGGCATGGAGGGAGAGATCACTTGCGGACCACCAGGGCTTTTAGGAAGTCTTGGGGAGGGATCGGGATGATGGGGGGGGGGGGGGTTGTAAGAAAGTAAAATGGAAGGGTTGGGGTGTTTTTTTGTCGGATCCGGGGTTTTTTTTTTTATTTGTTTTTCTGGTTTTGGGTTTGGAGCCATATCAAACCATGTTGTGGTTCTTTCATAAAGATGAACTACCGCCCCTGATTTCCCAGACCTTGAAGATGCTGGGAGTAACTGGGGCAAAGACTGTGTCAGAGCCAAGGAAGAATCCCATTTTGGTTTCTTTACATAAAGCCTCTTGCTTTCTTCCTGTTATGGAGGTCATTCAAGAATTGATTGATCTTGAATGGGACACCCTAGATGTGAGTTTCAAAGGGAGTCAGGCATTGGAAGGACTATACTCTCTGGATCCAGCTGTGAAGGAACGTTTGCTTTTTCCAAACGTGGATGCACTTGTATGTACTTTCTCTAAATGGACAACTATTCTCATGGAGGAAGTAGTGGCCTTGAATGATATGCATGACAGGTGGATTAAGTCTATCCTTAAACAGGCCTTTGATGCAGTGGCTATGACCTTACAGATTGCTTCATGTTGTGTTCTTGTAGCACATTCTTGCTTGTTTCCCTCTCAGGAGATAGATGATTTGGTGGTGCATTCCAGAGCAGTTATAGAACCCAGAGCCACCTTTTTGGCAGATGTGAGTTGTGATTTGGTCCAAACCTCAGCCAGAGGAGTGGCTTCAGTGGTAGTAGACAGACATCAGTTATGGTTGTGGAATTGGTCAGCTGACGCAGCCTCCAAGGCTAATCTTACAAAAATGCCCTTTAAAGGCTCATTCTTGTTTGGGAGCAAGTTGGAAAAGCTGGCCAGTAAATAGGGTATCTCTCCAATTCCCCAGTTACCAGAGAATAAGAAGCAATTGCAGTGCCCCTTTTCTGTGAGGGGTCATCTCAGAGACTCAAAGCATTTTTGTTCCTACAGGAATCCAACTTTTCAGACTACTCAGACTTGTCATAGGTCTCCCAGTCAGTCCAAAAGAGGAGCGGGCTCGGGTGGTGGTCAGTCCCGAGTTTCCCAATGAAGGTTTGCCAACCCATCTTCTGGAGGAGGCGATAGGGGGGATGCCTATCTCTCTTTTATCAGAGGTGGGTCAATATCACATTGGATCAATGGGTCCTGGAAGTAATACGAGAAGGCTATGTGCTAGAATTTCACAGCATTCCTCAGGACATGTTCATGGTGTCTCTGTGTCACTCCACACAGAAGAAGCAGGAAGTAGAGTCTATGCTTCTGAGGCTCCTGTGGCTGTGAGCTATGGTTTCCATGCCTGTGTCTCAGGAAAATACAGTGTCCGTGAATATTTTCTTTACGCCATAATGTATTCAATGCTTGAGAGCAACAACTCTCCTATAATACTATAAATGACTTATAATGATAGAGTTTACTAACAACCAAATTTTAAAGGAAGAAGTGGAATGTTTCATAAATTTATTAAGGCATTACTGGGTTGTAATGCCTTTAAGTTGTTTTAATCATAAACTTTCCACCTCCAACCTTTTTTTTTTAATTTTGTTAAATTTATGAGTGCGCTGTGAAATCTCTTGGAGATTGATTACTGTGGTTGCATGTCTAAGTCGAATTTATAATACCGACTTATATAAGAAACATTTCAAAAAAGTCCACCCGACAAGGCCTTGTTTCTGACCGACCCCGGTCTTTCTTCAGGGGATGTAACTGGACTTAACAAATAGTCGGAATTACTTATCTGAAGACGGTTTGCTGCCGACTCTCGCTGGTGATTAAACTGCTCCTACGGTATCCGTATGATGACTTTCTCGGATCAACTTGATTTCAGATGTTATATAGACTGGTGAGCTCTTAACTCCAAAACTTTAGACGGATACAGGGCTTGCAAACATCAGCCGGATGCAACGCGAATCTCTACTCTATTAACTGTTCATCCAAATTTTTGCGAGCTGGTCATCGCTTCGCTGTTCTTCCGTGTGAAATGCTATATTCCGCTCTCGGTAACGTTCTGAGTTTGCTGAAAATTTTTAAAGGGCTTCAGAACCACCCCCTATTCCTCTGATTGACCAATGACTATTAAGATGTGAAAAAACGTTATGACGTATCTCCGTTCAGATCAAAGTGCTCCACTCCAGTTCTTCGTTGAGTCCCTGTGGAGATTGTGTCTTTAAAGTGAATATCCAAAAAGCTTCTCTGTGATTTAACATCGTAACTCGATCCCCCCCTCTGGGTGACTCTTGGACTTGATCGATTATAGTCCATTGTAGTTCTTTAAATGAATGATGTAACTGCAGACAATGTGTTACTATGGGAGCTTTAATATTCTCAGTTGATATTCGGGACTTGTGTTCATTTAATCTGAGCCGTATGCATCTGGTTGTTCTACCTATATATACCAGGGAACATGGACAGATAATGGCATATACAACGTGGGATGAGTCACAACTAGTTAGCCATCTTCTATATACCTTATATTGGGTGATGGGTTGTACCCAATTTTGTCCCTCTATAGTGTTATTACAATGAGTGCACCGACCACATTTAAAGTGACCCGTTTGAATTGCAGGTTCTTTAATGTTCGAATGAGCATGTACCAATTTATCACGTAAATTGCTACCTCTAGAGGTCACTATTAGTGGTGAATGTTGAAAGATTTCATGTAATTGTACCAACTGCCAGTGTTTACGTATTGCCTGAGAAATGACTTGTGTGGCTGTTGTATGTTTTAAAACACATATTAGACCAGGCTGTTCTTTATGAGGTTTGTATGTTAGTAAGGATTCTCTATCTGAGTATTTAGCGCGTTTATAAGCCTTTTTTATGGCTTGCTTTGGATAATCTTTTTTATGGCTTGCTTTGGATAACGTTGCACAAGTGTCTTGTAAGCATATTCTGAGGTGCATAGATTTTTTGGTTTGTCAGGAAAATACAGGGCATATCTTTTGTTGTGCCCAAGAAGGAATGTTCCTTTTGTCCATAATCATGATCCTATTAAATACGTTTCTTGATGCACAACTATTATCCTCCTGTTTTGACAGTCAGGGTTGCTGGGCTTGGGAGTTACTGCAAATTTGAAATTTATTGATCTTTCCATATATAGATCACAATGGTTTACAAATTGACATTCATAATTACAACACAACCAACAAACAAACATAGATTGGCTACAGAGAAGGTAGTCACTGTCAGTCATTGATATCTATCAAGATAAATGTACTAGTGTATAGTAAAATTGATCTAGTACATTAGGGAAAGAGTAAGGATAATTATAAATGAAATGGTAGTTTTCATGACCGTGACTTCATTGGGGAGAGACGCCAGTGTGCTGGGTTAAAAAGAGGCATGGTTGGAATTCAGACTGTGTGAATTGCTGCTATCTATTCCCCAGGGCTTGTTGAGGCACTGCCTGTAATTTACAAGAAAGATTGTGCTTCTGTTCACATTGTTGGAGACCCGAGCTGCTGAGCACGGAAAGTCGCATGACCGTAACATCATCTTGGAGAGATGCCAGTGTGCCGGGTTAAAAAGAGGCAAGCCCACCAAAGGGCTTGCCTCTTGGTGTGTCCCTTACTGGGCCCTGGGACCCTGGACTGTGGACTGGGGATTTTGGTTTTATTATCTCTCAAGCTATTATTAAGTAAACCTTTATTAAGTAAGTCTCTCTTTTATTGGATGATCTGTTTTTATTTGGGTTTTAATATGATCCCTGTAGTATCAGGAAGGGGATGTTTTTCAGGTTTAAAGCAAAAAGCAAGGATTGGGACAAATAGGTTGATTTCTTAACTAAAGCCCTCAGGTCTTAGACTGCTTGAATGTAGGATATATTAATGCTAGAGTGATTCAAAAGAAATGTAACATTAGATTGTTTGGGGTCTATGCAACTTGACATTCTGTGTCTCGTTGAAACATGGCATTACCAGTATGATATGGTTTCATTGAATAGTATTTGACCTGATGGATATACTTTTATAGATCAATCAACAGATTGGTGGTGGGATTGCAATATTCTTTAAAGCTTCATTTGCTATTAAACAATTGCCTTTAGAGTATTATCTGCCAATTGAAGCAGTATTGTTAAAGGTTTTTGAGTGGTTTATCTGTATAAGCTATTTCACCCCAGGATATAATTTAGGACAATTGCATTCTCTTAATGATTTAATTTAATTAGTAGACTTTTTAAGTATGAAAATATTGTTTTGATTGGTGATTTAAATGTACATTTTGAACTGAGTAACCATTTTTGAACACAAGATTTTCATTTGTTATTGCAGGCTCTTTCATTGAAGCAATTGATAATTTCCGTTCACTGTAAAGAACATGCCTAAATGATAGTCACGCTGTCATAGTTCCAAGTTACATGTAAACCAATACGATGTACAAACGGTTGTCGGTATATAAAAACTCTAAATAATAATAATAATAATAATAATAATAATAATAACTGGTCCAACCCAGAGTGCAGGGCATATTTTAGATTTATTATTTTGTAGAGATAAGGATCAACCTCATTTAAAGAATTTTTTTTTTTGCAGGAAGTCCCATGGTCTGATCATTTATTGATTGGGTTTAGGTTAACATGGGAAAAAAATAAAATGAAAAGATATACCATGAGAGGGAAGATTTTGAGGTGACCAAATATTGACAACAATCAATTTAAAGATAATTGGTTAGCAAAGGTAGTGGATGTAAAGTGGGATCAGCACTCATTGGATGATATGGCAGAGAAATGGCAATATTCTCTCTCACAAACATATGATCTAGTTGTTCCTCCTCATGAGGTTAAAGCTTGGGAAAAAGGTAAATGTGCTGCATGGTATACACATGGGGTAGATTTTAAAAACTTGTGTGCGAGAGTCCATGTGTGCGCGCTACCTGGTGTACACATATGGGCATGTGATTTTATAACATGCGTGCCGGTGCACACATGTTACAAAATTAGGGGTTGGCGCGCACAAGGGGGTGCACATTTGTGCAACTTGCGCATGCTGACACCTGTGGCCTTCCACAGTTCCCTCCCAGTCTGCTCCAATTTAGGAACAGCTTGGGAAGGAACTTCCCTATCCCCTATACTAACCTTCCTACCCCTTTCCCTAACCTTCCCACCCCCTAGCCATATCCTAACTGCCCCCCTCCCCCCCAAAATTCATGTCTTACCATTTGCTCCTGCCTTGGGGCAGGAGCAAGTTGCGCATGCTGGCACCCTGCTGGCATGCAATCCCCCGGCACAGCGGCAAATGGCCTCTGTGCTGGGCACCTCTAGCCACGCCTCACCATACCTTCTGGACCACCCCGCCCCTTTTTCGAGGCCCTGGGACTTACATGTGTCCTGGGGATTTATGCTCGTAGCCAGGCCTTTGAAAATTGGCCCGGTGTGCGTAAACTCGGCCACGCACGTAAATCCCCAGGATTTACGTGCATACGTTTTGAAAATTTACCTCATAGTGTTGCAGAGATGAAGAGATTTGTTTAGAAGGTTGAAAAGCAATGGAGGAAGAAGAAGGACAGTGAATCCTTATTTTTATACAAGGAAGCAATGAAAAAATACCGAGAATGTTGTGTTAAGGCAAAAAAATATTTTTTTATATCCAGTTTGTAAAAATCCTTTAATAAGCCATTGGAGCTATTTAAGATAGTGAGAAATTTTCCACAGGGAGCTAGTAATGACTGTTTAGAAGTCCCAGATGGTGAGTTGTTAGCTGATTACTTTGATGATAAAATCATGAGACCTCAGAAGCAAATTGGTCCTTTGCTTACTGATTCTTTGAGCTTCAGCCATTGTGCCCCGAAAATTCAGTGGTTTAAGAACATAAGAACGTGCCATACTGGGTCAGACCAAGGGTCCATCAAGGCCAGCATCCTGTTTCCAACAGTTGCCAATCCAGGCCATAAGAAACTGGCAATTACCCAAAAATGAAGTCTATTGTAAATCATTTTGAAGAAAATACAGTAAAGGAAATCAAAGCTAAATTGATAGCCTTGAAATGAACTAGGTCACTTTTAGACCCATGCCCATTTCAGATTGTTAAAAATCTGAAGGAATTACTGTATGAAGTCATAAAAATGATGATCAACAAATTTTTAGCTGAAGGAGTCATTATAAGGCCATTGTAAGGCCAGTATTGAAAAATGTCAAAGTATCATCTCTAGAGTTTGCAAATTATCATCCCATCTCTAACCTACAAATTGTAGCAAACATTTTGGAAAAGGTTGTTTTGGATCAGTTAGAAAATTATGGGGAGGATAATCAGTTTTTGGATAGTTATCAATTTGGTTTCTGGAAGAACCATTCGACAGAGTCGTTGCTTTTGTCATTGGCTGATTAGGTTGATTGGATCAGGCTCAAACGGGTATTTTGGTTCAGCTTGACCTGTCTGCAGCCTTTGACACCCTCCACCATGATATTTTGATAAGAACTATGCCTTCTTATGGGGTGGGGGGTATAGTTTTAAACTTGTTCTAGTCTTTCCTGACAAATAGAGTGCAAAGGGTTCAGATTGGTTCTACACATTCTTCTTAGCATTCTATTAAATGGGGTGTACCACAGTATTTGACGCTATCTCCTGTGCTTTTTATCATGTATTTGGTGCCAATTGGAGTCCTTTTACATTTGTTGAACATTCAATATTTCATATTTGCTGATGTCATCCAATTTTTATCTTCCCTGTGGTCCTGGAGGTGGTTCACTTCTTACCTACACAACAGATCTTACATTGTCAAATTTAATTACAATGAATCTAAACAAACAACTCTTCCACATGGTATTCCTCAAGGATCCTCTTTATCATCAACACTTTTCAACATCTACCTAATCCCATTATGTAAACTCCTAGCAGATCTTAAATTAACATATTACATTTATGCTGATGATGTTCAGATTCTTTTACTAATAAATTCTAACCTTACTAATTCATTAAATCTTTGTAACTCCTATCTAAACACAATAAAACAATTACTATCACAATTATCCCTTAATCTTAATCACAATAAAACTGAGATACTTTACATTTGCAATAAATACCTGATTTTAACTTCCATCTTAATAATAACCTATCCAACAAAAATATCTTATTTAATATAAGGGACCTTGGAATCACATTGGATTCAGAATTTTGTTTTAAACAAGATATTAACAACATCATTAAAGAGGGTTTTTACAAACTTCAAAACTTAAAAAGGATTAAACATCTACTTCACCATCACAATTTTCATTTAGCATTGCAAGCCCTACTTTTATTCAAATTAGACTACTGTACTACTGTAATGCAATTCTCCTGGGATTACCTGCATCTACCATTGCCCCGCTTCAACTATTTCAAAATACAGCAGCACATCTACTTAGCAACCTCAAATAATCGGATCATATCACTCCACTACTCAAGGATCTTCATTGGTTGCCTGTCTTTTACAGAGTACAATACAAGACACTTTCACTGATACATAAAGCTTTATAACAACAAGTCTGAATGGATGGATTCATCACTCCATTTTCAAATATCAAGAAGATCTTTACGATCCACAAATACCAGTCTACTTATAGTTCTATCTCCAAAACTATCCCGTCTTATTTCAACTAGACAACGTGCATTCTCAATCGCTGGCCTGATATTATGTAATTCCCTTCCAATCAAATTAAGACTGGAATCTTCTTCTAAAACATTTAAGAAAGAATTAAAAACATTACTTTGCCTAAAAGCTTTTTCAACATGATAATAACAACATTCTCCTAATCTCAATTAATTATTTTATTTTCCTCCATTTTTTATCCTTTTACTTTGCAATTACTTTGTATATTATTTTCTTTTAACTTTACAAATTGTATTTCTCTTTCATCCTTATTATATGTGAACCGATATGATGACTGATGTTGAATATTCAGTATACAAAAAAAGTAATAAATAAATAAATAAATATTCCTAAGAAATTGGTTCAAGAAGTTATGAAGCAGGTTCAAAATTGGTTGATTGATCACTGTTTATTTTAGAATATGAATAAGACAAAAGTTCTTTGGGTTGGAAAGTGTGCCAAACAGAAGAATGGGAAAGATGTTAGGTTGTCTGAGAAACATTCAGTCCCAATTTTATCTAAGATAAAGAGTTTGGAAGTCTTTTTAGACTCTGAGTTATCACTGAAACCCCAGATATGTCAGGAAATGAAAATTGCATTTTATAAACTAAAGCTTGTTCGACCATTGCAAATGTTATTGCCATCTAATTATTTTAGAATTATAGTACAATCATGGGTGGTTAGTAGGGATGTGAATTCATTTTTCACAAATTAGACAATGTCAATGATATTGTCTAATTCGTCATGGTTCGGTAGCGCCGATAAACGAAGCAATTTTTGCCGAAATTTTGGCAACATTCATATTTTGTGTTAGTGCACACTAACAGAGTTACTGTGCACTGCATATCTCTTAGTGCACAGTAAAGCAATTAGTGTGAACTGTTTTCTAGCTAATGAACTCCTCTAAATTGATAATTTTTAATTTTTAAGTAGCATTTTTTAGGGCACACTAACATTAGTTACAGCGCACTACTACATACTTAGTGCGTTGTAAGATCTATTAGGGCACACTAACCTGTTACTGCGCATTAACTAACCTGTTATTGTGCACTAATGGGCCTTAATGCGCATTAACATCTAGCTAGTGCACACTATCTCGTTCAGTGTACTGTGCACTAATGCGGAGATAGTGCGCACTAACTAGTTGTTAGTGCACAGTAAGGCCTATTAGTGCGTAGTAACGCACTTCGTCAAAAATTGCTGAAAAAAAACCGAACCGTGGGAAACTGAAATTTTCTATGGAGTGCCCGATCCGAAGCCCGAACCGATATGTTTAAATGAAGCATATCTCTAGTGCTTAGTCACAGGCTATTGCAGTACATTGCTTATTGGTCTGCCTAAATCATTGCTGTGAGTGTTACAGTTGCTGCAGAATGCAGCTGCGCAGATAGGGGTACATTTTAAAACACAGCGCGCGCGCACTTTTGTTCGCCCATCAGGCGCGAACAAAAGTACGCTGGATTTTATAATATATGCACGTAGCTGCACGTATCTTATAAAATCTGGGGCCGGTGCATGCAAGGGGGTGCACATTTATGCAACTTGTGCGCGCCGAGCCCTGCGCATGCTGCCCGTTCCCTCCGAGGCCACTCTGAAATCGGAGTGGCCTTGGAGGGAACTTTCCTTCCACCCCCCATACCTTCCCCGCACCTGGTACTTAAGTAATTACATTGGGTGCCAGTTGAATGGAGATGCAGATTTTGACTTTTAACATTTGTTTTTAAATTACTAAATTGTTCATCTTCTTGTGTTCTGAAAGATAATATTGTGCTCTATAATCCAAGGTGATCTTTAAGGTCAGAACCAAATTATTAGTGGTTCCCCCGGTCAAACAGTATAAGAAGGTTTAACTAGATGGCATGTGTTTCCTTACTTAGGCCTGGATTTATCAAAATGCAGTAAATATTGCATGTGATATGAAAAGGGGTGTGTTCTATGGTAATATCCTTTTTATCACAAAGTGCACTATATTAGTGCTTTGCATAGGTACTACTGCAATAACCTTTTTGCACTTTGTGGTAAGTACCACAATTGTTACAATTCCTACCTGCAACCACGGGGGAGAGGGGGTTTAGGTAGTAGTGTAGGGGTTAGGGGCCACTTTGACATTCAGAGTGAGACATACAAACAGAACAGTACACTCTTGTGAAGATTTGATGTCCTTTGGAGATAGGAAACTCACCCAAAGATGAGATTTGTACAATGTTCTCTCAATCTAGCTTGATGGACTCTCTACCTGGCTCTCTACCTGGCTACCATTGCCATTGGTCAGCCCCTGTCACATGGTAGGAGCACAAGATGACGCGGGCCATCCAGTGCTCCTACCATGTGACAGGGTCCGGCCAATGGCACGGATACCCTGTCACATGGTAAGGGCAAAAGACCATTGGCGCCATTTTGATTAGTGGCAGCCGATGGCCCGGGAGCAGGAGATCACTCCAGGGTCCCCCACTGGACCACAAGGTACCTGTAAAAAGTTTTTTGGGGGGTTGGGAGGGTGGGGGAAGCTAAGGGATTAGTTTTAAAGGGTCAGGGTGGGTTTAGGGGTTATTTTTGTGTGCCATTTTTCCCACCCTTCCCCAAAACAATAAGAGAACCCCCACGATCAATTTCATGGGGTTTTCCTATCGTTTTGGGGGAGCCCCCGATTTCTGACGATTTTGAAAATATTGTCCGATATTTTCAATCTTCCGAAGCCCGAATCACATCCCTACCCCAAAGCATCCGACTCAAAAAACAACCCGGTAGAAAAAAACGAAGCTCATCTCTAGAAAGTTTGCAGGCTGCAAAGAGAAGTGCATGCTGCACTGGTTTAAATAGCCCTTGCATAACAAGGGGTCAACTGTGAAGTGAGGGGTGCCGGAAAGGGCACAGGAGGCCGAAACGGCGGTGCAGATGAGGCAGGACTTGGCTTGGCAGGCATCGAGGCAGAGTCCAGCTGAGTGCTAAATTGATTGATGGTGTTAGCCAAAGTCTCTAATACTTTTTGCTGCACTGAAATTCGCTGGGCCAGGCCAGGGATGAACTGAACCGTTGAGACCTGTGCCAGGTCCATGTAGTTAGTAATCTGTTATGACTTGTAGATGTGTGGGCCCTGGGCTGAGGTGAAAGATGGTACCACCCACAGGGAGGATCCCTGTGAACCTCACCGTTGGGAAGCGCGGTCTCAGTGGACGCCAGACACAGCTGTGGAATAGAGTCTTTATTATAAATTAGACAGAGCACAGCCCGTGGAGCGGGAGTTGCAGGAGGAAGAGATAAGGTCTGAGAAGGGGTATATCCAGAGGGAATGCCTCAGATGTGAATATCTGGTAATGGTCCACAGAGCGGAGTACACCAAAGTAGTCTCTCCAAAGTGGTGATGCGGTAGTGGCCTGCAGCGCAGTGTACACCGAGAGATTCCTCATTCAGAGAGGATGTTGTAGTGGCCCGAGAATGGGTACACCAGAGAGGTTTCTATAGTGATGATATGGCAATGGCCTGCAGCGCAGGGTACACCAAGGGGCTCCTCACTAGTGCTGGCACGGTAGTGGTCCGAGGTACGGGGTACACCAGAGAGGATCTCACAATAAAGCTGGTTCAGTAGTAGTCCATGAAGTCAAGGTACTCACAAAAGATAGTTCCAGGAGAGGTCCCAGAGTACAGGAACAGACTGCAGTCTGTTATTGTTTTGAGGTGTTTGAGTGGATTCTTGGGTACTGTGGAGATGACCACGTCCATGGGGAGGAGCCCCGTGAGGGACCACAGTACTAGGCTAGACTCGAGACACGCAAACACAGAGATTTGTATTTTATTATACAGCTGAGATATACCACCAGAGGTGGTAGTAGTGAGGTGATCCGGAGGTAGCAGTCCAGGGACCCTCGGCAGAGGAGACCCATCTCACAGAGATGGTATAGGGAGTTCCGGATGCAGTTTCCCAATGCAGCAGAGCTGTAGATGAGACAGACTGACAATGTTAGATTACTCACTAAGTTGGTACCCAGGTTAGAGAAATACCCCGAAGGGCAGAGAGAGCTTCCAGCGGCAGCAAGGAAGCGGCAGAGTAGCTCAGACCGGAGACTTTCCATCCATTCATGATCCTTGCTAACTCGATTAGCTAGCAAACAAGGGCAGGCTAAAACCCAGATGCCGTGACATCACTCGAGGGGGATGCCCCCGAGGTTCCTGCCATGATGTGGATAAAGATGTGGGTGGCATGTGCGCGTGCACCCTAGGAGGCCCTTAGGAGAAACATGGGGTGAGGCTTTGCCATTGCCATTCCGGGGATGCTGGAGAGAGTGGCATGCAGTCGCGGTGGTAGCCATCTTCCCAAGGCTAGCGGGGAGAGCAGAGAGAAAGGTGAGGCACAAAGGTCAAAGCTGTCTGAGACCGATGGACGCATCACAGTCCAAGGTAGAAGGCCATCTGCGAGCAGATAGCCAGAGACGAGGAAGGCCCCCGAGGAGTGGGAACTGGAACAGAAAGTCCGTATACGAGAAGTGGATTCAGCAATGAGGGAACTCCTTGCTAACTCATTGATAGGCAGGGCCAGGCAGCTTAAGTACAGCAGAGTGTGACATCATCCGGAGGGGACACCCCCGAGTTTCCGCCATGACTTGCTTAATACTGGCCCGTGTGCGCGAGCGCACACCTAAGTGATCCCATGAACAAGATGGCGGTTGGCAGCACCCACACTGTCCCAGGAACGCCAGGGAGGTCGGAGGTAACTGGTGGAGGCCGCCACTTTCCCCAAAGATGTCAGGCCTGCATAAAAAGAGCTAAACATTAGTGGTCGCAGCCATCTGCAACCGACAGGTGTAACACTTAGGGGCAGATTTTCAAAGGGTTACATGTGTAAGATACGCTTGTAACCCCTGAAAAGCTGCCCCTTCCATCTCCTGTGTGCACCGAGCCTATCTTGCATAGGCTCGGTGGTGCACGCAAGCCCCGGGATGCGCATAAGTCCCGGGGCTTGCTGGGAGGCGTGTCGGGGGCGTGTCAGGGGGCATGTCGTGGCCGGCGTGTCATCAGGGGGCGTTCCGGGGACGGGGTTGTGGGTGTAGTTCTGGCCCAGGGGCATTCTAGGGGTGTGACTGCGGCCTCCGGACCAGCCCCCGGACCGGAACATGGCACGCCGGCAGTCGGCCGGCACGCACAAGTTACACCTGCCTCGGGCAGGTGTAACTTGTAAAATAAAGGTAGGGGGGAATTAGTTAGGGCTGGGGGGTGGGTTTGATAGGGGAAGGGAGGGGAAGGTGGGGGGGGCTGGAAGGAAAGTTCACTTCGAGGCCGCTCCGATTTTGGATCAGCCTCGGAGGGAACGGAGGATGGCTGCGTGGCTCGGCGCGCAGGCTGTCGATTTTGTGCAACCTTGCGCTCGCATGTTATAAAATCGGGTGTAGATTTCTTCGCGCCGGGTTGCGCGAGCAAATCTACTCCCGCGTGCACCTTTTAAAATCTACCCCTTAGTGTGCCTATATTATAGATGTGAGAAAATCACAGCTGTTAGATATAATAGGATTGCTTCTTGATTACATATGTGGAGCCCGATGGATCGTGTGCTCAGCTTGATGCCATAAGTTCATCCCTATGTTAGCTCCCCTTGTTCTGTTATGGGGTACATATTTTGTCCATGTTTATTAATAAATGTATATCACTTGAATGTCTTATTACTATTTATATCTTGCCTGATGCTTGCTTTGCTCTTGGTTTTCTGTTTTCACTTTTTACTTCTTGTTTTTCCTTTGGTATTAATCTGTCATCTAGCCCCCACATGTGCTTTTTTCTTTTGCATTTTGTATTTGACTCATCTGTATATTCAATAAAAATTGCTTGACATTAAAAAAAGGAATTGTTTGCTCAGTGTGCCATAGCAGTCAAAAAGAACAACAATATGTTAGAAATTATTATGAAGGGAATGGTGAATAAAATGGATAATGTCACAGTGCCTTTATTTTACTCCATAGTGGGACTGCACATTGAATATTGTTTTTAATTCTAGTTGTTGCATCTCAGAAAAGCTATAGATGCACTGGAAAAGGTACAGAGAAGGGCGGCAAAAATGATAAAAGGCATGGAATGGCTCCCCTATGAGGAAAATCTAAAGAGGTTAGGGCTGTTCAGCTTGAAGAAGACAGAGCTGAGGAGGGATATGAAAGAGGTTTACAAAATCATGAGAGGTTTAGAATGGCTAAATGTGAATCAGTTGTTTACTCTTTCAGAT
Organism: Rhinatrema bivittatum; assembly: GCF_901001135.1. Lineage (NCBI taxonomy): Eukaryota > Metazoa > Chordata > Amphibia > Gymnophiona > Rhinatrematidae > Rhinatrema > Rhinatrema bivittatum. The sequence goes on from NC_042619.1 coordinate 195,343,129, forward strand.
AATAGAAGGACTAGGGGAGCCCTCCATGGAGTTAGCAAGTAACGCATTTAAAACAATTTATAGAATTGTTTTTTTCAGTCAACACATTATTAAGCTCTGGAATTCATTCCAGAGGATATGGTTACCTATGTTATTAACCCCATATGTACTAATCCAAGTTATATCGACCTGTTCATTGTAAGACATTTACTTGTCAATGTTATTGTTTAGAATGTAAACCGAATTGATCAGTAATTCTGTTATTGGAAAGTCGGTATATAAAAATGCTAAATAAAATAAATAAAATAAATGGTTAAGTCAGTTATCTTAGCTGGGTTTAAAAAGGTTTGGACAAGGTCCTAGAGAAGTCAAGTTGACTTAGCGAATAACCACTGTTTATTACTGGCATTAGTAGCATGGGATCTAATTAATGTTTGGTTACTTATCAAGTACTTGTATCTTGGATTGACCACTGTTAGTAACAGGATACTGAGCTCCTGACCCCCCCAAGGCTTGCCAATAATCCCTGGGGGTCCAGCAGGGATCCGGGAGCGATTTCGTTGTCGGCTGCCAGTAACCAAAATGGCGCCGATAGCCTTTGCCCATACTATGTCACAGAGGCTTTCGGCGCCATTGGTCAGCTCCTGTCACATGATAGGAGCACAAGATGGCGCCGATGGCCATGTGACAGGGGCTGACCAATGGCACCGAAAGCCCCTGTGACATGGTAGTTCAGGCTATTCGGCACCATTTTGAGGCGCACGGCTTGCAGTACCGGGCACGGAGGGAAAATGGAACACGGGACCCTGCTGGACCAGTGATGTTCGTAAGTCTTAGGGAGGGATCGGGATCGGGGGGGGGGGGTGTATTATAGTTAATTTAAATGTTTGGGGTGGTTTGGGGTGGTTTTTAATTTAAAAAAAAAATTGTGCCCCTCTCCCCAGGCAAACTCGAAAAACGAAATTTCCCCGAAATTCGGGGAAATTTCATTTCGGGTTTCGGGACCTCCGAAACCGCAATGAATTAGGAAATTTCGTGCAATTTCCTAATTCGGGCGAAAAACGAAGCACATCTCTAGTCTGGACTGATCCTGGTACGTACAGGGAACAAAGAATAGAATACTGCAATTAACTCCTATATAACCTCATTATAGGATGATGACAATCTTATGTCAGGGAAGAAATTCTGTACATAGCATACTGTTACTTTTATCTATATTGATTCCAAAATATCATCCATAGAAATCTTGGTCAGAGAATGGTTTGGATTAAATCATCAGTACTCAAAGTGATCATTTACAAAATTTTAAACAAATAAGAGTGGGGGTAGCTTGCTTATTATGGCGGTTACTACCGTAATTCAATTAAGCCTGATACATCACTTTGAATGCATATACCGTGTTGCTCTCTGTTCTATGGCAGGTGGAAATGTGGAAAATAGGATTTGCATTCAGACAACAACCAACAAGGACTGAACTTCACAATCTAGGTAAACAAATAAGAGTGAGGGTAAGTTGCTTATTACGGCGCTTACTACAATAAACCAATTAAGCCTGATGCATCACTTTGAATGCATATACAACATTGCTCTCTGCTTCAATGGCAAGGGGAAATGTGGAATAACAGGATTTACATTCAATGTCCAACAAGGCATTGATCTGTGCAGTCTGGGTAAACAAGCATCGGGAATTAAGTTACACAATGCTAGGTTCCATATTAGGAGCTACCACCCAAGAAAGAGATCTGAGCATCATAGTGCATAACACATTGAAATTGTCGGTTCAGTGTGCTGTGGCAGTCAAAAAAGCAAACAGAATGTTGGGAATTATTAGAAAGGGAATGGTGAATAAAACGGAAAATGTCATAATGCCTCTGTATCGCTCCATGGTGAGACCGCATCTTGAATACTGTGTACAATTCTGGTCACCGCATCTCAAAAAAGATATAGTTGTGATGGAGAAGGTACAGAGAAGGGCAACCAAAATGATAAGGGGAATGGAACAGCTCCCCTATGAGGAAAGACTAAAGAGATTAGGACTTTTCAGCTTGGGGAAGAGACGGCTGAGGGGGGATATAATAGAGGTGTTTAAAATCATGAGAGGTCTAGAATGGGTAGATCTGAATCCGTTATTTGCTCTTGCAGATAATAGAAAGACTAGGGGGCACTCCATGAAGTTAGCATGTGGCACATTTAAAACTAATCAGAGAAACTAATACCTGGAAGAAACCTACAAAACAATTGCCAACCACCTCACAAAAATAAAGCAACTACTAAATAACATGAGACTCATCCTAAACTTCGACAAGACCAAAATACTCATGCTGGATAGAAAAAACAATCCCACTCACATGCCAACTCTCAACATAATGAATCAGAACTCTGCAATCTTCCCTGTCACCCATACACGAAACCTTGGAGTCATTATCGATAAGGAGCTTTCATTGAAGTACCACATCTCTGCAAAAATCAAAGATGAATATCACAAACTCCTAACACTATGATACCTAAAACCATTCCTCAAACCCAATGATTTCAGAACAGTACTCCAACTACTCATTTTCTCCAACCTAGATTACTGCAACTCACTGCTGTTCAACTTACCTCTCTCCACCATACAACCGCTACAAATCCTACAAAATACTGCCGCCAGAATACTCACAGGAACAAGAAAATTTGACCACATTACTCCAACCCTCATGTCCGTCCCTACACTGGCTCCCAATAAAATACAGAGTGGAATACAAAATACTATCAATAATTCACAAAATAATATACGAAAAACAAACAAACTGGCTCAGCGCATCCATAAAATTCCACTCTCCAAACAGAAATCTCCGATCAACGAACAAAGGCCTACTAAAAATCCCACCAACCCCCCACAAATTCATAACAACTGGGAAAAGAACCATATCCCTCAGAAGCCCCGAACTGTGGAACTCCCTTCCAAAAGAACTGAGAACGCAACAAAACCTAAAAACTTTTTAAAAAGAGCTAAAAACTTGGTTGTTTACAAAAGCCTACCAAACCCTTAATGACACTACACCAAATTGACTTTACTAGAAGAAGCCAGCATGTATATGAAAACCACCCCAAGAAGGATATTGTCTAGTTCGACTGATTAGGCAATTTAACAAATGTTTTAATTGTCAATAATGGTTAACTACAGAGAATCGATACTTTGTAAACCATTATGAAGGCGAAACCGAACGACGGTATATAAAATGCAACAAATAAATAAATAAAATAAATAAAAGTTATTTTTCACTCAATGCACAATTAAACTCTGGAATTTGTTGCCAAAGGATGTGGTTAGTGCAATTAGTGTAGCTGGGTTTAAAAAAGAATTGGTTAAGTTCTTGGAGGAGAAGTCCATTACCTGCTATTAATTAAGTTGACTTAGAAAATAGCCACTGCTATTACTAGCAACAGTAACATGGAATAGACTTAGTTTTTGGATACCTGCCAGGTTTTTATGGCCTGGATTGGCCACTGTTGGAAACAGGATGCTGGGCCTGATGAAAATCTACTCCCCTACCCTTATCTCCTCAAATGAGTCATTTCTTACAGAGAAGCTTCACACAATAAGCTGTAAGTTACGAATTGATTTCTATGTGCAATGCAACCACAGTGGCATATATAATAAAGCAGGTCAGAATCTGCTGTCAAAGGATTTCCAAGGTCACAACTCATTATTTCCCGCACTTCAAATTGAGTTAAGTAAAAAATTGTCAGGCTAGTTTCTAACTCCCTAATCTTTATCCAGTATAATCAAAATTAGCAAATCACAAATATGCTACAGTTTTTCTGTGTAAGTGAGGATTGATGCATCGATGGAAGAGTTGCACCAATATAGACCTGGCCAAAGGGGAACTTGATGTTTATGTTTTCCCTACCATAGTTCCTTCATGAGAAATACATACAAATAAAATTAATTTAAAAAAGAAAGCACAGGTGGTATTCATGGTGCTGATTTGGCACAGGCAACCCTATTTTGCATATCTAAATATGATTATCAGTCACCCTCTAGAAATTCTAGGAGCCAAAGATTTTGTAATCCATGGTACCATGTCATTGGTGTACTAATTTCCATTTTTATCTTAAAACATTACATTAGAGAGTTTTAAGTTAACTTAAGAATGACTATTCATCCTTTGTGATGATATCCCTACAACAATGAAAAACAGCAGTTCAATTGTATCTACTGATGTGAGGCATTCTTTTGAATCATATTGAAAAGCTTCATCAAACTTAGTGCACAGATATTTGTAACATTTTAGCCATTCTTCAAACTGGGTCTAGAAATTAAAGATGCTGGTATCTATAATATCATATAATATCATATAAGAAAAGGAAGAACCAGGGTAATCTCTGTTCCATGAAGTGAGTTAAAGCCCAATGGTCAAATTTTCATAGGCTTGCGCACGTAAAAACCGGGGTTTACATGTGTTGCAGGGCCTTGCGCATGCTGCACACATTTTCAAATGGGCCCAGCCATGCGCATAAACCCTAATACGTGCACATGTGCCGGGCTTCTTCAAAGGGGCAGACTGGGGCTGGGGTCTGGGTGGGGAGGGGCGGGAAGGGGGTGTGTCGTGACAGAGCCATTGGACGCTGTCTCAGGGAAGTGCACGCTGGCAGCTGGCTCGCACATGTAAGTTGTTTCTGCTCCTGAGGATCAATAAGTAAAAAAATAAAAAAAATATGGGATACCTAGGTAGGCATTAGGGGTCGGGGTGGAGAGGGGAAATGGAAGGAAGGTTAAGTGTTACGGCTATGGCTGCTGTGCAACCGCCATACCACCAGGGGTCCTTCTAGAGCTGTCTCTCCTGTCGGGCCCAGTCATTCTCCCTTGTTCACTCTATGATCTGGACTTCCAATTATATCCCTGTTTGGCAGTTGTCTTGGTGCTTTGGCATCAAGCTCGCCTGGCCTCCCTGCTCTAGCCTTCCTTGCTTTGCTGTGCGTGTGGTCTTTGGGCCCTGCTTTGCCTTGCCTTGTGCTGTGTGTGGCCTTCGGGCCTTCTACCCCGCTTTGCCTTGCCTTGCGCTATGAGTGGCCTTCGGGCCTTCTACCCTGCTTTGCCTTGCACTGTGTGTGGCCTTCGGGCCTTCTACCCTGCTTTGCCTTGCACTGTGTGTGGCCTTCGGGCATTCTTCCCTGCTTTGCCTTGCGCTGTGTGTGGCCTTCGGGCCTTCTCCCCCGCTTTGCCTTGCACTGTGTGTGGCCTTCGGGCATTCTTCCCTGCTTTGCCTTGCGCTATGAGTGGCCTTCGGGCCTTCTACCCTGCTTTGCCTTGCACTGTGTGTGGCCTTCGGGCCTTCTACCCTGCTTTGCCTTGCACTGTGTGTGGCCTTCGGGCATTCTTCCCTGCTTGCCTTGTCTTGCGCTGTGTGTGGCCTTCGGGCATTCTTCCCTGCTTTGCTTTGCACTGTGTGTGGCCTTCGGGCATTCTTCCCTGCTTGCCTTGTCTTGCGCTGTGTGTGGCCTTCGGGCCTTCTACCCTGCTTTGCCTTGCACTGTGTGTGGCCTTCGGGCATTCTTCCCTGCTTTGCCTTGCGCTGTGTGTGGCCTTCGGGCATTCTTCCCTGCTTGCCTTGTCTTGCGCTGTGTGCGGCCTTCGGGCCTCTGCCCTGCTGTGAGTGTGTGGCCTTCGGGCCCTCTGCCCTGCCGTGTGTGTGTGGCCTTCGGGCCCTCTGCCCTGCCGTATGTGTGTGTGTGTGGCCTTCGGGCCCTCTGCCCTGCCGTATGTGTGTGGCCTTCGGGCTCTCTGCTTCTCTGTGCATGTGTATGTGGCCTTCGGGCTCTCTGCCTTACTACTAGGTACCTTGACCCAGCCTGGACTCTGACACTGTTGCCTGCCGCCTGCCCTGACCCAGCCTGAACTCTGACACTGTTGCCTGCTGTCTGCCCTGACCCAGCCTGAACTCTGACACTGTTGCCTGCTGTCTGCCATGACCCAGCCTGAACTCTGACACTGTTGCCTGTTGCCTGCCCTGACCCAGCCTGGACTCTGACACTGTTGCCTGTTGCCTGCCCTGACCCAGCCTGGACTCTGACACTGTTGCCTGCCGTCTGCCCTGACCCAGCCTGGAATATGACACTGCTTCCAGCCTTACTCTGCTCCACTGTCACCATCATCAGAGACTTTCTAGCCATCCCTATCTCTCTCTACCTGGAGTCACTCCAGAAGGTGGTGTTCACAACACCAGAATACAGCCCGAGCGTAACAGTATGCCAAAGCCATCAATTTCCAGGGGAAGAGATAGGTCTTTGTGCTAAACCGGTGAGTCAACTTTTTTTTTTCACTAGTCAAAATATGCCTCAGCCTCCAAGATTTTATATCTGTGCTCGTTGCCAGACCTTAAACTACCCCAGTTACCAGTACTGTCTTGCCTGTCAACTCTCTGATCAAGAACACTGGGTATGTAGCAGTTGTCACAAGAGGAACGTTTTGGTCTACCAGGAGTGTTTAGATTGTAGTACTTCTAGTCCAGGATTGTGGATCTGCTCTTGTCTCCTGTGCCTTTTGCCTCCAGGCAAACCCTGCCCCTGCTGCACAACTAATGGGCCAGTTGTTTCTCCAGAAAGCTCAGCCAGTTCTACTGCACTAAATCCTGCTTCTGGTCCTGCTAAGGTTTTCACTATTGGCAGTTTGCAAACAAAGAATGCCAGTACATCCTTTCATAAAACATCTCACCAAGAAGTAAGTGATATTTCAGGAAAATTCAAGACTCACCTGATTAAGAAGGCTTCTATAACTTCCACGCTAGAGCACCAGAAACAGAAGCAGAGGGAAGTAATTAACTCTAGCAGGGCTCTGCTTCCCACAGCTGCCAATTGGACACTAACGAGCACCTTTCCAAGATGGCCCAAAGCAGCCTGTGTTTTCTCTAAGCTGCAAGTCTCCACTGCTGAATCTAGGAACCATGATCTGGGGTGTAAGAATCTGTCCTCATTTACCATGTCCTCTACAGCCCTGTCTTTATCCTCCTCTCACTCCAGCATAATGATTCCCATAACTGGTCAACAATCCACAAGTGACTTCATTACTCAGCCATCTCGGACTACCGCTGTACCCCCAGAGGGGCTTGAACCTGCCTTGCCGCCCCCGGAGGGGCTTGAGCCTGCCCTGCCACCCCAGGTGGGGCTTGGACTTACCGCTGTACCCCAGGAGGAGCTTGGACTTACTGCTGCGCCCCCGGAGGGGCTTGAACCTGCCTTGCTGCCCCCGGAGGGGATTGAACCTGCCTTGCTGCCCCCGGAGGGGCTTGAGCCTTCCCTGCCACCCCAGGTGGGTCTTGGACTTACCACTGTACCCCAGGAGGAGCTTGGACTTACTGCTGTGCCCCCAGAGGGGCTTGAGCCTGTCCTGCCACCCCCGAAGGGGCTTGAGCTTGCCGTGCCACCCCGGGAGGGGTTGGAGCCTGCCCTGCCACCCCAGGAGGGGCTTGGACTTACTGCTGTACCCCAGGAAGTGCTTGAGCCTGCCCTGCCACCCCCGGAGGGGCTTGGACGTACTGCTGTGCCCCGGGAGGGGCCTGAGCCTGCCATGCCATCCCGGGAGGGGCCTGAACCTGTCCTGCTACCACCCCTGGAGGGGTTTGAACTGGTTCTGCTGCTACCACCCCTGTAGGGGTCCATACTGGTACTGCTGCCGCCCCTGGAGGGGTTTGAACCGGTCCTGCTGCTGCCGCCCCTGGAGGGGTCCATACCAGTCCAGCTGCTGCCCCTGGAGGGGTCAGGACCGGGCCTGCTGCCATCCCTGGAGGGGTTTGAACCGGTTCTGCTGCTGCCGCCCCTGGAGGGGTCCGTACCGGTCCATCTGCCACCCCTGGAGGGGTCTGTACCGGTCCAACTGCCGCCCCTGGAGGGGTCCGGACCGGTCCTGCTGCTGCCGCCCCTGGAGGGGTCCAGACTGGTCCTGCTGCTGCCGCCCCTGGAGGGGTCCGTACTGGTCCAGCTGCCGCCCCTGGATCGGGCCTGCTGCCGTTCCTGGAAGGGTCTAGACTGGCCCTGTTGCCGTCCCTGGAGGGGTCAGTACCTGCCTTGTTGCCCCAGGAGGGGTCTAACCCTGCCGCCTTTCCCCAGGAGGGGTTACAGACTATTTTGCTGCCCCAGGTGGGGTTTGTGTCCCTCTTGTCACCCCAGGAGGGGTTATGGACTGCTTTGCTGCCCCAGAAAGGAGTTAAACCTGCCTCATCACCCCAGAAGGGGTCTGCCTTCATTATTCAGTACCCCCTGCAAAGTTGGGACCCAGGAGGAGGGGGAGGCTTTGGGGGGGGGGGGGGGTACTGTTACAGCTATGGCTGCTGTGCAACTGCCTCACCACCAGGGGTCCTTCTAGAGCTGGCTCTACTGACGGGCCCAGTCCATCTCCCTTGTTCACTCTATGTTCTGGACTTCCCTTTATATCCCTGCCTGGCAGTTCCCTTGGTGCTTCGGCATCGAGCTCGCCTGGGCTCCCTGCTCTAGCCTTCCTTGCTTTGCTGTGCATGTGGTCTTTGGGCCTTGCTTTGCCTTGCCTTGCGCTGTGTGTGGCCTTCGGGCCTTCTACACTGCTTTGCCTTGCCTTGCACTGTGTGTGGCCTTCGGGCCTTCTACCCTGCTTTGCCTTGCCTTGCGCTGTGTGTGGCCTTCGGGCCTTCTACCCTGCTTTGCCTTGCGCTGTGTGTGGCCTTCGGGCCTTCTACCCTGCTTGCCTTGTCTTGCGCTGTGTGCGGCCTTCGGGCCTCTGCCCTGCTGTGAGTGTGTGGCCTTCGGGCTCCCAGCCCTGCCGTATGTGTGTGGCCTTCGGGCCCTCTGCCCTGCCGTGTGTGTGTGGCCTTCGGACCCTCTGCTCTGCCATGTGAGTGAGGCCTTCGTGTCTGCTGTCCTACTGTGTGTCTGTGTGGCCTTCGGGTCCTCTGCCCTTCCGTGTGTGTGGCCTTCTGGCTCTCTGCCTTGCCGTGTGTGTGTGTGTGTGTGTGTGTGTGTGGCCTTCGGGCCCTCTGCCCTGCCATATGTGTGTGGCCTTCGGGCTCTCTGCTTCTCCGTGCGTGTGTGTGTGGCCTTCGGGCTCTCTGCCTTACTACTAGGTACCTTGACCCAGCCTGGACTCTGACACTGTTGCCTGCCGCCTGCCGTGACCCAGCCTGGACTCTGACACTGTTGCCTGCCGTCTGCCCTGACCCAGCCTGGAATTTGACACTGCTTCCAGCCTTACTCTGCTCCACTGTCACCATCATCAGAGACTTTCCAGCCATCCCTATCTCTCTCTATCTGGAGTCACTCCAGAAGGTGGTGTTCACAACACCAGAATACATCCGAGCGTAACATGGGTAGGGGGAAGGAAGTTTCCTCCCAGTCTGCTCCTAAATTGGAACAGACTGGGAGGGAACTGGGGGAAGCCCGATTGTGTCGTCATGCATACTCATGCAAAATGTGCCCCTCCTCCCCCCCATGCGTGCCACCTGTACATGCACATACGGATTATAAAATCCAGTGCACATGTATGTGCAGCCCACAGATTTTATAATATGTGTATACTGGTGCACGAATGTTATAAAATCATCACATCCATGTGTGCATGCCGGGAACCACGTGCACACGGACGTGCGCACACCTTTAAAAATCTACCCCTAAGTGTACTTTAAAGAGAGTTTTTATTCTCAACGGATTCTAAATTTGTTCATGAAAGCTTTATTAATGATGCCTTTTTAATTCTATTTAAATAACAACAATTAAAGATCTAATTTTAAAAACTGTTATTCTAATGACAAATACATCAGAAAGATATATTTTGGTAATACACATATAATCTTGTAGAGTTCTGCTTTGAAATTAATCCTCCAATGCAAGTACAATTAATCCATTTCCTTCTTATTTGTCAGAAGTGATACTTTTCTTTTCAATCAGACAAAAGTTATATTTGCTTTTTTAAAGTAAAGTGTGTGGGAACAATTACTCCTTACGGTACTAAAAGTAAACAGAAGTTTACTGAGGTATTTTAAAGTGTCAAATTATTTTTCAAGAAAGTTAAATAAATTGTTCATTTTATTTGGAGGAGCATTAAAAGTTTAGGCAACAACCAAACGAACCATAGTAGAATGAACAAAGGAGAAGATAAGTATAGCACATATGCTTAAAAAATACCAAACAAATATCATGCTCTTAAGTAATCAGAGCCCGTTCAACTAGAGTGCAATTATCTTCTTGGGAGTAATATATATCCTGCAAAGATTTGTAATGCATCCACATGGTCCACATTACATTCAATTTCAAAACAATACAGATTAAATGTTCTCATGAAAAAGAACACTGCTTAGAAAGCAAGCATTCTAAAGGCAAGTTTAATATCCTCCTACACAGAATAATTGGGCTTCGGTACTCCCCAATCATTTTGAACTGGTATAGTAGAAAGAAAAGAATGGAAAAATGTATACTTAAACTTAACTGATAACTTCCTTTTCTTTATTTCTCTATACCACTCCAGAAACCCACCCTGGTAGAGAAAAACAAAATAGTAAATAAATAAATAAATAAATAAATAAATAAATAAATAAATTTGTAATTGTTTATTTGTTTAATTGTTTATTTGTGTAATTTGTGTAATTGTTTATTTGTGTAATTGTTTATTTGTGTAATTGTTTATTTGTTTAATTGTTCAATCTGTTTGATGTAATTTTCTGATCCTTGTTCTGTGTAAACCGAAGTGGTATGCACTAGTGCATGAACTCCGGTATATAAAAGCCTTTAAATAAATAAATAAATAAATAAATAAATAAATAAAAATAAATTCATAAATTGAAGCTTTCAAAAATATTCTAAGAGGATCTATCTTTTCAATTCCAAAAAATTTTTAAAAAGCTGTGTATGTTTAGATTGGACTTTTCCATAGTTTTCAGTTTTCTTTGTCAGATGAATACTGTTTCAAACCAGTTTGAGATGACTGAATATAGTAGTGATGTCACAGATTTAAAAACAAAAATCTGCTAGAAGAGAGACTCAATCTCAATTGTTCTTGAATGGTGTATCAGAAATAAAGGAAAGGAAATTATCAGGTAAGTATAAATTTCTCTATACAGTTCAGAGGTATAGGGTAGATAGCAAAGAGTGAAACATCTCAATATAGTCCAGAGATGTGGGGCTGGAAGCTTACTGCTATTGCTTATGAAGGATATGTCTGTGAGATGTCATTAGGTATGATCATTCATGCGTTCATTTATTTGATTTATTTCACCTCATTTCATTGCTAAGCACATATCTAATGAATAGACTAATTGATGCACAAAATGAATGGTGTGCGCGTATGTGGGCGACCATAGACATAAGCACACACCATTTGTTTTGTATACCTAAGATCTATTTGTGTGATATGCACTTATCAGCAAAATTAATCAAATGAATGGATGCACAAATACACATCCCTAGAAGTCATTATAAATGGTGATAGCCAATGATGAGGCCAATGTAGGAACATGAACACCAGAGGCATGAGCCAGGATCCAGGAGACCAGATGCAGGAGACTGAAGACTACAGCCTGATGACTAAAGATCAGGAGCCAGTAGATCAAATGCAAGAGGCAGGAAACAAGAGATTGAAAACAATCAGATGACATCTTTATCTAGCACACTTCCACTCAATACTTTGACTACAGTCTAGTTACTGTTCAGGAAACCTTTTAGAGGCAGCTTTTATACACTGCACCCACAGGTTAAACTGTTCCTCACCAAGAATTCTATAAGGTTTTCAGGCAGTGGATGCATATTTAGCAGCATGATCAGCTGGATGCAGGTACTGGCTTAGAGCTGGATGCAGGCAATACCTGAGAGCTGGATACAGTACTGGCTGAGAACTGGATAAAGTTCAAAGGCTGTGGCTTGGACCCAGGATGGAGCTGGACACAGAGCATATGCTTGGAAATGCACACAGAGATTGGAAGCTAGATACAAAATACAGGCTAGAACTTGGACACAGAATACTGACTGGGACTTGGGCACAGAGCACAACCTAGGGATTGGATGCAGAACACAGGCTGGGGCTTAGATGCAGAGAATGGGATTGGACTGTATACAGAGCTTGGTGCTAACTGGGAGCTAGATACAGGTACCTGAGTCTGAATACAGGGCACAAGCTTGACAAAGGACAAGGGCAAGGACTGAGACAAAAGGACAAGGGCAAAGTCTGGGGAACAGACATGGGCTGAATCAGTCTGGACAGGACAAGGACCAGACAAGGACAGGGTTAGACTAGACAAGAACAGGACTGAACTAGACAAGTACAGGGAACAAGATAGCTCAACAGGGCACAAGACTAGGCAAGGTAATCCTAGTAGGCCTGGAGGCCATAAGGTAAGACAGAAAATACCAGAAGGTCACAGACCATGGCATGGAGGCCTAAGAGGCTGTAGAGCAAAGCAAAAAGGCCTGAAAGGACCCAAAGTAAGGCAATATGCCAAGAGAGGCTGCAGAGCAAGGAGAAAAGACAAGAGAGGCCACAAGGAAAGGCAGAAGGCCTGGATAAGCCACAAGGTAAGGTAAAAGGTCTGAGTAGGCCACAAGGCTAGGCAAGCCAGGTCAAAGAGCTGAAGTGGCTCAATAAAGAGGTGCTGAGGTACTGGCAGGATAAGCTAAGTAGGGCTGAGGCTTGGGTGTTATGTGATTAGTGAGGAGGTAACTGGAAAAGCTAGGAGCAAGGGTCTCTGATGACTCCTGGTGGAAGGAAGGTTGTGCAGCAGGCAGAGCCTTGGCACAGGGAGACTGCATAGCAGGTAAAATCATGACTATATCCCTCTTTCTAAAAAAAACCCTCCTCCTGGGTTCCATTTGTCATGCGGGTTGCGACCAGTAGGTACTAGGTTTTCTTGAATTGCAGTTGGTGGAATCCAGGTTTTCAAAAGAGACAAAGGCGCTTGGAACAGAAGTGTAGAACCAAGATCTCTCTAGGTTAGAGATCGAGGACAAGAGTGTTTCAGGGGCATTGGTCGTGAACCAGAGTTTTGTTGGCACTGGATCAGGTACTGAGGTACTGAAGCACCGAGTCAAGTTCTCTGGTGTACTGAAATGCTGAGTCATGTTCTTCAGGGTGCTCAAGCACTGGATCATTTGCAGAAAGAATGGTGATTTCCACAGGCCTGGAGACAAAACGAATCTTTCTTAAAACAGTATGTCTTTATTCACAGCTTCAATCATATATACAATAGTACACTGCCTTTACCTTCAGACAGTGTACTGTCTCTACTCACAGTTTCTACTGCTTCCTTTAGTAATCACACAGCTTTGTCTCAGCTCAATGTTTGGGCAGTGTTACATTACAGGAGCTGCCTTCCTCCTGGAGACCCAGGCCTGGTCTCGTTATCCCCACCTGGATCCCCAATCTTATTCCCCAGTCTCTGTTTATGCTCTCTGAACCCCACCTGCTCTGCAGGATCCCACCCAGAGAGCACACTCTCCTTAATTAATTTAAGTTGGACCAGACAAGTAGCCTGGTCCTGCACAGGTAAATAATAGAACACTAGGAGCACTGCCTCACATACCCATCCCTTCAGATTTGACCCGTTGGGCCAAGCATCTCTAATCCCTTCTGGATCCCATCCAGGGGAGACCAAGATATCCCATTCACCTTCCTCTGGCTTCCAACCATCTAGTCTTGGGAATGGAGACTTAGTGAAATGCTTACCCCCATCTCTTAGTGTTACCATTGACAGGGTCATGACCACCACCCAGTGTGCTGTTCACAAAGTACGCATCCTCAGTCCTGTAACTAAGTCCTTTGCTTGCTCTGGGTTCAAAATCCATCCCAAAGGAGCTTTATGGACAGACTGTGGAACCACCAGTTCTGGTTCCAATATAATCAGCTGTGCCCGCTTCCTGGCATCTGGTATCTCTGATGTAGAGCCCCTTCTTTGCTTCTCCACAGCATAAATCTTTGGGTTTTCCATAGTGCTACCTCTTTGCTCTCCATGGACTCTTCCTCCAGGTTCTGCACAGTGCCTTTCTCTTTGATCTCTGTAGTTTCCTGTTCTGTAAATTCTGCAGTTCCTCCCCGTGGGATCTCCACAGTTTACTCATCTATAAATTCTGTAGCGCCTCCCTCTGGGCTGTCTGCAGTTTCCTCCTCTGTATACTCTGTCCACTTGCCCATATCAGTCACTGGCTTCTCCACAGTCTCACTCGCTGGGGTCTTTGCAGCACCACCCTATGGGCTCTCCATGGCATGTCTCACTTGCCTTTCCATGCCCTCTCTCTCTGGGCTTCCCATAGGAGTTGTCTTTGGACTCCAGGAAGTGCTTGGGTACCTTATAGGGTATTCCTTGGGATCTCCTGTAGTGCTGAAGTCCAACTTTCCAAATACTGCCCCTCCTGGGCAGTCTGTGTTTCCTTCCCCAGAGCTCTCTGTGACCCCTCTCTCAGGGTTCTTCACAGCCCCCTTCTCTGGGCTTCAAATGGGAGCCATTTCTAGACCCCCTGAAGTGTTTGGACACCCTACAGGATGTTTCTAAGGCCATCCTGTAGTGCCACTTAGCTGCTGGGCTTCCACTGATTTCTCTGCAGTTACTTCCTCAGCTCCCCAGCCACATATGTTCCTCTCTAAACAGGAATCAATAAGAGCCTGGCCTGTTTCCAGGTTCTTTTTTTCCCTTTGCTATGGCAAGCCTGCATTTTATGAGGCTCTCTTGTAACTTCATGTGCTGTTCCAGAAGACTGCTAACTTTCTTCAGTCATGTTTTCCGACTGCTGCATTCTGGTGCTGCATTACCCTGGCTGCCCCACTCTAGATTTTCTCATGGCTGCACAATTTAATGTATAGACAAGTGCCAGTTTCACACTAAAAAAAAAAAAATCAGCCTTTTAACTTCACTTTATGAATTCTCCACACCTTATTGAGAGTTTGATCATTCTCCTGTAGGCCACTACCAGATATATTAAGAATGCACTAATACATTTAAAGGACACTAATCAGACACATTACTACACCCATAGAAACTTAAACTTAACTAGAAACTGAACACATTTGAGATGAAGGCAGCAATCTAGCAGCAAGAGGGGGACCTCCCAGTCTTTTGCGTCCAGTGTTACATATATAATTTTTTACCTGGAAGTGAGAAGTTGAACGTGTGCATCAAATGCAAAGAGCTTCTGTCTCTTAGAGAACAAGTCCAGTCTCTGGAGGCTAGAGTGGCAGACCTGGAGGAGATGAGACAGAAAAAGATGAGACCTTCAGGGACATAGAAGACAAGTCTAAAATTCAGACTGGTGCTGCCTTGGAGGAAGAAGGTCTCATGATCGGAAAGCATCAACCGGGTGCAGCAGGAAAGGATCCTGTAGCAAAGTCCTGCTCTCCAGGTGGTGCATTGTCCTCTTGCACCAAGGATGTGTCTCCCAGGGCTACTGCCCAGGAAGGAAGGGTTAGGTCGGCCGTTATAGTTGGTGATTCTATTATTAGGAATGTAGACAGCCAGGTGTTATGACCACCGGCCGCGGGCATCCGCAACAGGCTCAACTCACCGTATGTCTTGCCTGGCCCTCTTCCTCCGATGCTCTCACAGCGGTGGCCAGTCACCACCACTATATTTCTCCCGATTCTCTGCACTCCACATGATGGCTGGGATGCTGACGACCAGCACTCCGATCCTGGCCCTGCCTAGACGTGCACACGTGCCACCTGCCCTGCTTTTAAAGGGCCCATGGTGGGAACTCCGGGTTCGGCCCCACGTGATGACATCATTGACCCGGGATATTTAAGTACCACCTATGGCCTTCACTAACCGACTTGGCAATGAGTTCCATGGTTCCTTCTGGTGCTTTACTCTTTCCATGGACTGACTGCTCCTGTCATAGGACTTCTGCGCTTCCCTTTCCGGGTTCTTCTCTCAGCGCTTTCCGCTCCGCGAGCCCTGGCTCAGCGCAAATGGACTTTCTCTCAAGCGCTTCCTGCTTCTCGGGGCCAGGCTCAGCGCAACCTTACCCGGACTCTCTCTGCATCTCCCGCTTCACGGACCCTGGCTCAGCACAACTTAACTGGACTCTCTCAGCACTTCCCGCTCCTCGGGTCCAGGCTCAGCGCAACCTACTAGACTCTCTTTCAGCACTTCCCCACTCCTCCGGGCAGCCCTCCACACTGCTACTACAGTTTGAGTCTCTGCATCTGCACTTACTCTCCACGAGGCCACACCCACGTGTTCCTGCTCTACTCTCCTCAGAACTGCAATGGCCTTGCACTCCCAGAGACTCTGTCTCCTGCTCCCTTGAGAGTGCCTCTGCCTCGAACTGTGCCTACATTTCTGACACTCTCTGCACTCACTCATCTACCCTCTCTGGGACCAGCCACACAGGGGCGCTCCTAAGTCCTGCCGGCCCCAGCACCCAAGGGCTCAACCTGCAGGGAATGCGGGTCAGCTCAGGTGAAGTTCCAGCTGCCTCTGTTCCCAGCCAGCCAGCCAGCTTTGCCTCCCGATGGTGGGACCTGTGGGGCCCAACCCTTTAGGTAGCAACAACCCCACTTCGGACCATGGGTCCAAATTCTTAACATCAGGTGGCTGGTGGGCCTCAGGATCATCTGGTAACATGCCTACCTGGTGCAAAGGTGGCGGACCTCATGCATCACCTAGATAGGATTTTAGACAGTGCTGGGGAGGAGCCGGCTTGCATGGTACATGTGGGCACCAAAGACATAGGAAAATGTGGGAGGGAGGTTCTAGAAGCCAAATGTAGGCTCTTAGGTAGAAAGTTGAAATCCATAACCTCCAGGTTAGCATTCTCTGAAACGCTCCCTGTTCCATGCGCAGGTCCAGAGAGGCAGGCAAAGCTCCGGAGTCTCTATGCGTGAATGAGACAATGGTACAAGAAAGGAACTGAGGAACCTTTTGGGGAAGGGGGGGTCTTTTCCTAAGGGATGGGTTCTACCTTAACCATGGTGGAACCAGACTGCTGGTGTTAAACTTTAGAAAGGAGATAGAGCAGCTTTTAAACTAGAACAAATGGGAAAGCCGACAGTTGCTCAGCATCACATGGTTCGGAGGGAGGTATCTTCAAAAGATATTAATAATGCATTACAATAAGTCATCCCAATAGTGAGGTTCCAATAATAAGAAAAGTAGTCCAAGTGCCTGTAATTAAAAACTCACCTGAGCTAAAAAATTCCGATTTATCCCCATCAATTAAAAAGCAGAATGAAAATACAAACAAAAAACACTTTGAAATGTTTGTATGCTAATGCCAGAAGTGTTATGTTCGTGAACCCTTGGGCCGGTTGAAACTGCAGGTGTCGTGCTGTGGATACCCACAGTGGGCGTCGCAGCTGGGAGGCAGCGCTGAGGAGAGACTTTTGAAGATGGCTTCACCACTGGAAGCCCGAGGTCCCCCCAGGAGGAGGGGACCCGGGTCTCTTGGTCTTAGGTGGATCCTATGTGACCAAGGATCAGAAGAGCAGCCTGCCGAGGTAATCCAATGATGAGATGGCGCTCAGGAGGTCAGGAGAGACTTCACCCTTGGAAGCCTGCGGTCCCCTCAGGAGGAGCCCGTGAGGACCCAAGCCACTGGGGCTTAGGAGAACTCTCCGGGCGGGGATGAACCAGTACCTGCGGCAGTGGGAAGAGATGAAAACGAAGTCCAGGAACAATCCAAGGTCGGGAGCCAGAAGTCAGATATCGGATGCCAAAACCAGGGACGGAAGCAGGAGCCGGAGTCGAAGAACGAAGCAAGGTCAGGAGCCAGGAATCAGATGGATGCCAAAACCAGGGACAGAAGCAGAAGCCAGAGCTGGGCATGATGTACCCTTGGTTTGACCCAGTATGGCATACTCTTATATTCTAATGTTCTTAGCCAGTACAAACCTACCACTTCCTGGCTGGCTCTGCAATCAGGCTCCCTCACAGTTTCCTCTCTGTCTGAAACTTTCACATTTTTTTTTCTTCAGTGCAGCTGCTGAGCCATACTCTTTCACAAACTACCTTACTCTGTGTACCCCTGTGCTCTATACTTTGTTTTAGAGCCACGGACTCCCAGTGTTCTGTACTACGTTTAGAACCACAGGTCCTCTTCACAACTCTCTGTACTCCGAACAGACACTTACTTGGAGGTGGATATTTTTTTCTGTGCAAAGCTTTAGAAAACATCCCTTGCATGTCACCATATGTGGGAATGGGTGGTGATTGCCACAGGCCTGAAGACAAACTAGTCTAAGTCCAGCCTTTCTTAAAACAGTATATCTTTATTCACAGCTTCAATCATATACATAACAGTAAACTCCCTGTACCTTCACACAGTGTATTCTCTCTACTCACAGTTTCTACTGCTTCCCTCAGTACTCACGCAGCTTTGTCTCAGCTCAATGTTTGGACACTGTTATGTTACAATTGCTGCCTTTCTCCTTGAGACATGGGTCTAGTCTCATTATCCCCACCTGGATCCCAGCTCTTAATCCCTAGTCTCTGGTTATGCCCTCTGATCCTGACCTGACCTGACCCGCAGCATCCCATCCTTAAACCATACTCTCATTAAGGAATATAAGGAATATAAGGAATATAAGTTCACCACATTTCAAAAAAATATAGCAGAATTATAAAAGGTACAGAGAAGGGTGACCATAATGATAAAAGGTATGGAATATTTCCCCTCTGACATAAGGCTTGGGGGTAGATTTTCAAAAACGGCGCGTTGGCGTACTTTTGTTGGCGCTCCAGGCGCCAACAAAAGTACGCGGGATTTTAGTAAATACGTGCGTAGCCGCGCGTATCCGCTAAAATCCTGGATCGGCGTGCGCAAGACTACCGATTTCGTGTAGCCGGCGCGCGCTGAGCCGCGCAGCCTGCCTCCGTTCCCTCCGAGGCCGCTCCGAAATCGGAGCGGCCTCGGAGGGAATTCGCTAACGCCCCTCCCCTCACCTTCCCCTCCCTTCCTCTACCTAACCCACCCCCCCGGCCCTGTCTAAACCCCCCCCTACCTTTGTTGGGGGATTTACGCCTCCCAGAGGGAGAAGTAAATCCGCGCGCGCCAGCGGGACGCTGGCGTGCCTAGACGCAACCCAGGGGTGGTTCCGGAGGGTGCGGCCATGCCCCCGGACCGCCCCGGGCCGAAACCACGCCCCCGGGCCCGCCCCCGAAATGCCGCGTCCCGCCCCGAAAACGGCGCGCCACTTGGCCCCGCCCCGACACGCCCCCGACACGCCCCCTCGGAAAACCCCGCGACTTACGCGAGTCCCAGGGCTCTGTGCGCGCCGGTAGGCCTATTGAACATAGGCGCACCGGCGCGCAGGGCCCTGCTCGCGTAAATCCGGGCGGATTTACGTGAGCAGGGCTCTTAAAATCCACCCCTTGGAGAAGAGAAAGCAGAGGGGAAATATTCTATACCTTGGAGAAGAGAAAGCAGAGGGGAGATATGATAGAGGTCTATAAAATAATGATTGGAATGGAACAAGTAAATGTTAATCAGTTGTTTATTATTTTAAAATGTGCAAAGACCAGGGGACACACAATGAAGTTACTAGGCAATACATGTAAAACTAATAAAAGAAAATACTTTTTTTTACTGAATGCATAATTAAGCTCTAGAATTTGTTGCAAGAGGATGTGATGTAAATAATTAGTGTAACTGTGTTTAAAAAAGGTTTGGACAAATTCCTGGTGGAAAAGTTCCTTAACCATTATTAAGTTAGAGTTGCTGAATTCCACAGCTTATTCTTGGGATAAGCAGCTTAGAATCTATCTACCCCTTGGGATCCTGCCAGGTATTTGTAACTTGGCTTGGCCACTGTCAGAAACAGGATACTGGGCTTGAAGGACTTTTGGTCTGAGCCAGTATGGAAAGTTTTATGTTTTTATATGTTCTTATGTTCTTATGGTGAGCTGTAGGCAAGCAAAGCTGAAAGCTACTGCTTGGATATGACTTGCCAGCCTATGACAAAACACCATTGTTTGGCAAATGGGTGGTGGGACTCACACATTGTTCCCACTTTGGGTCTTCCTATGCCAAATAGCAATAGCTTCACTTCTACAATACAAGCATAGAAAGAGGGAATAAAACTCCTCTAGCAACAGCTTTCAGTGTGTTCCAATGTAGCAGAACTGCACATAGAAACATAGAAACATAGAAATGACGGCAGAAGAAGACCAAACGGCCCATCCAGTCTGCCCAGCAAGCTACGCACTTTATCCATTTTTCCCCTTTTTTTCTCTCCCACCTGTTACTATTGGCTTCCAGTACCCTCTAGCCCTAATTCCCCTCCACCCCACCACCAATTTAGAGAGCAGCGCCGTATCTGCATCCAAGTGAACGTCCAGCTCAATTAGGGGTAGCAACCGCTGTAACAAGCAGGCCACACCCTTACCCCATACTCTTACCTGTGCAATCATTTTTCCTGAATAAGGCAATTTCAATGAATTGCCTAATTGCCTAATTTTCAACGAAATTGCCTAATTCGGAATGGTTCGGGAGAACCAAAAAACGATTTAATTTTTTTCCGAAATTTCAGAAAAAATTAATTTTTGGGTTAGTGCATACTAACTCCCCGATAGTGCGCACTAACTCTGCCACGTTAGTGCACACTATCGGGAGTTTGCGTGCACTAACTCCCATTAGTGTTCACTAACCCAAAAATTGGGGCCCCCCCAAAAAACCCCAAACCACGGGAAAAACAAAATTCCTGTGTGTGTGTGTGGGGGGGGGGGGGGGGGCCGAAACAAAGCCTGACATGACATTTAAACCTGAAGCACATCTCTAAATACACCACAGCTACTAACGTGTTTGTTTTCTTGCTGCTGATGAACACATTAAAAGCATGTGGTAGTGGAAGTAAGTTTTTAAATAATGTATGCCAATAAGGGATAGCAATAACACATTTATGAGACTTTGCTAATAGCTATCTTTATATCAACCATCAAAGGCAGTGTAGGGGTGGGAGGGAGTATGAGGAAGTCTACTGGTCACAAGCAACAGCAGGCCTCATCACTTCTGCTCTTAAGCAGTGTGGATTCATAATCTTCAACACCTCCTTGTTTCCTCTGTTGTCACACAGCTGGCTATATGAGCTTTACATATATAAGCCACTTTCCCGGATGACACTGTTTTCTAGGAGATTGCAAGTAGATTACATATATTTTAATCTCTCATACATTAAAAAGCAAATGTAATTCCTGCTTTTAGATGGAATGAAGACAAATGTAAAGCCTCAATGTTATCTCTTGTGGGGTCATTTAGGTTGCTCCACTTAAGACCAGACAAGAGTTACACATAGGCTGTCTACTCTCTGGGACAGGCACATGCAGATCAAAAATAATTCTCATTATAGATGAACACCATCAAGAGAATAATGCACTTTTCAAGTTGGCATTCTGACTAGGAGTTATGTGATTACAGCATTAGGTGCTAGACCCAGAGAGAAGGCTCATTGTTTGGTTAGAGGTGATATATATTCACAATGGAAGAGGCCAATGGTTTTGTATAGCTGCACTATGACATGAGCACAGCCATAAAACCTATTGGTCACCAACAGAATGAAGACATTGCTATATCACCTCTAGCCAAACATTTCAACATCTGTTTCACTTGACAGTGTATGGAGGTGAACACTTAAATACTAGCTACATCGTGTCCATCTCATATACATGCCCATGTACATAAAGGTTAGCACAGAGTATGCTCTTTGAAAAAGGCATCATGAGCCAATTCTGAAGCTCCACAGTAAGGAGTTTAATGTTTTGCTCTTGTTGCTCTTCCTTGGGAGCATACAATTTGCTTTCCTTTTTAAGGCCTAGGCCATATGGTCTTATATGAGAGAAATTTGCCTAGTTGAAATGGCCAATGGCATTCTAGCCTGCAAGGTCATGTGGGTTCCAACATCTAACCTAGTTAAAACTTAAGACAAAAAACACACAATAAAAAGACCCAACAAGAAAGTACAATTTCAAAATATGTGACCATTTTATTAAACATTTGTAGTCACAACATTCAAAGCAATAAAACATCATTGGTAATCACATCCTGCCTGCAAGTACAGGATGTCAAATAGCACATGACATTGTAATTGAAATAACCAGCACATTAGGTGGATACATGTACATACATTGTAAACAAATGGCAACACTACATATACAGTATAAAGATCTTATCATCAAGCAAAATGATTACAGCAAAGAACCTAAGAAGTGGAAGTGGCAACCCAATTTCTACAGTACAGTTCTAATGTTAGAGCTGATGCCAGCAAAACAAGGTGATGGCAACAAAAGGTCTGGACAGTCCATGTTGAAAGAGTGCACTCAAAGAAGGACTGCAAATGACCATAGCAGGCAGCAAATGGTATAGCAGGCAGCAGGGCCATATTTCAGAAGGCAGCTTGGAGGCAGCAGAACCAGGACTGAAGGCAATATTGAGGCAGGTTGAGCATGATTGGAGGACAGAGCATGGAGGCAGGATGAGATGAGACATCAGAAGCAGGATGAGATGAAACATGATAAGATGAGACACCAGCAGCAGGATGAGATGAGACACCAGCAGAACCATGACTGGAGAATGGAAGCTGGAAAACAGGAAGAACATAGAGAAGGGCATAAGAAGAAAGCAACAGGACAACACTTGCAGACAGTAGACCATCCACATCAGCAAGCTGGTACAGGAAATCTTCAGGAAGGTGGGCCCAACACTTCTTAATCTAGTCTGCCCAGGGAATCTCCAGGTAGGACAGATCCAGCAGTATTTTATCTAGCCAGCACAGCAAATCTTCAGGCAGGATGAGCCCAGCACTCTTCCATCTAGTTGGTACAGGGACCATTCAGCCAAGATGGGCTTGGTGCTGTCTAAAGTGGCATTAAAGGCATTATTTCATGCCAGAATCACATGAAGTCTCAGTTTCCTTTCCCTCCATGAGGCTTCTTGGAGGGAGGAGGTGGCATGTAAGGTCATCCCTGATCCTGGGAATGTCCTGACAGTCTGGGACTGCTCCAAGGAGTGTTTGACCCTTGTGAAAATGGTAACATAACTGGTGCAGGTTGTAGCAGGAGCTGTATCAGCTGGAATACAGCAATGGTCAAATTGTTCTTGGTTATGGCCATTGTGGTGTGGCCCTGCATGATGACTGCTGTTTGCTGCTGCATGGCACATGCATGTGTGCCCATATGCATTACATGGGCAGAGTTGGTCCTTATCAGCAATGCTCTTATGTTATGGAGGTGCGGGCCATGCCTCCTTTCAATGTGGTCCAAGGTGGAGAGCAGCTCGGCAGCAACTGCTGCTGATATTGTTGGGTGTGGTGCTTCTGATAGCTGAGGTGGCTGCTGATGTAGCATCTCTGGCTGTGAAGCAAGCATTGCTGGACTCCCATGATGAAATAGGTGTCCCTCTGATGTGTGCTTCCTTATGACATGTGGGGTTCTGGAGGCAGCTGATGAGGCTGGAGCTACTACCATTTCCCATGGCAGGTCTGTATTATCCATTAAAGAGGAAAGGTTGAGGTTTGTCTCCAAATAGTATGGGTCCCCCAGTTGCACCTGCTGCCGAATAAGCTGCTGCTGCTGTTGTTGTGACACCACCACCACCTCCTCCTTTTTCTCCTCCTCCATCCACTGTGTCTGTGTGTCTAGCTGAAATGGAGCATAACATTCCTCCCGTTGATGGCTGAAGCTCCATGGTTGGAACCTGGGGCTTCCTGGATGAGAGCTAAGGAAACAAAAAAGAAGGCATAAGTATGAATTCTAAGAAGTGCACTTGTACATGTTTTAATAAGATGTGCATTTTTATTGCATCATTCAATGGGAGCATCCTATGCAAAAATATGTGGACATCTGTAGCATACTTCACATTTACAGGTGATGTGACGTGCCAGCCCTGGCTCACACCATGTCCACAGACTCATCCATGCCCTCAAGGGCATCTTATTACAGCCATTGATTGAGTCACTTCCCCATGGGTGTGAGGATGATGGGCCATGGGGCTCTTCCTCCAGCCTCATGCATGTATATGTTCCTGCTGGCCACTTTATTCTTCAACTGAACTTTGATGTCTCTGTAGTGGAGGGTCACCTGCTCTCCAGTCCTCTCCATGCCACTCTGTTGGTATTTGGCCTGTTTGATGGTCCACCATATCTAACTTTTGGAAGCCCTGGAGATCTTCACAGCCTGGTTGCCAAAGAGCAATGTTATAATTCTCCAGGACCCCAGTGATGAGCTGCTTGTTATCCTCCATGCTGAACTTGAACACACGTAAACATGAACAAGATTCTGCCTGGCTGTTTGAGAATTGAGTTCCACTTCCACTTCCAGAGAGGTCGTGTCACTCTTCTGTCACTCCCTGTCTGCACTCCCCTCCCTTCCTCCCTCCTCCTGCAATAGTCCTGACAACTCCCTCACCCTCTGTCCTCTCTGTCTAGCCTACCCTGACATTATTCTCTCTCCACACTCTCCTGCCTTATCCTTCCCCCGCCTTCCTCCTCCTATCCCTTCCCTCTTCCCTCTTCCCTATCTCTACTCCTCCTCCTACCACTTTGGCTCTCTACTGCTCCTCCTTTCCTCCACCAACTTCGCCTCCTCCTTCCTTCTCTCTCTTCTTTCCTCATATCTCTCCTTTCCCCTTTCCTCCCTACCTCCATGTACACACCTTCCACATTCCATCCTTACACCCACCCACTCTTCTCTTCCACTCTCTAACAGAAAGAGACACACAGCCATGAAGACAAATGCATAAAAACTGTCAGTCTTCTTTTACACACAGATAAATACAATAGGTAAAGGTAAACAGATGAGAAACAAAAAACAGGACAATGCAATCAGGTAACTGAATATAGAAATCTAACTATTCACCAACTACTCACCTACACCAAACTCCTCTAACTTCTGATCCACCCTCAAAGAGGCATCTGGGGAAAGCCAGTATATGTAAACAAAGAAAATAACATGTCATATGTAAAATACCATGCAATGTGTGAAATGATGCATGATGCAACAATGCATCACACAAAATGAAAGAGTAACGTGTCACGCGATATTTAAATACGCAATGTGGTATTTCAGTAATTACCATAACCATGCCCATATTTTTATCATGGACACTAATGCACCATGTTTCTTCTACTTTTACTGCAGCTTGATGAATTTAGGGGTTTGTTTGCTGGACAGATTCTTTAAAGAGTTTTTAAATCTTATTTTGCAAATTGTGTTGCTTCTTTCCACTTATGTGCTGGTGGATTGTAATTCACTTACTATAATTTTTAAAACTCCGAAACTGAATGGTCCTTCTTATCTTGCTAGTTTATTGATTTTTTATAACCCCTCATGAACCCTACAAGCCCAGGGTAAAAATGTATTAGAGGTCCTGTCTGTTAAGGCCTCTCAGTTATCTGAGATGCACAATTGAGTACTTTTTTAAAAATTAAGGCATTTATTGTGGAATGCCTTGCCAAATTTCCTACAAGCATCAGATGATATATAATTTTTTTTAAAGCAATTGAAGACTCATTTATTTCACACAGCATATGGTGTCTCTCATTGTAGTTAGTAGGTGGACATGCTTAAAATAGTTTGGGAATTGCTTTAGGTTGTCTTGAGTTTGCTTTTTATCTCAAATTCTAATATGTTGATTTTATTTAAACTTTTATATTGTATTATTTAATATTTTAAATCTATATTGTATTCCACTTAGTATAGTGTTTCATTATAGATGGAATATAAATATTTCTTATATTTATCTATTTATTTATTTAAATATGCTTATTACCCACCCTTCCTACATTCAGAGTGGGGTACAATATAGAACATTTAGATGCTCATTGTGGATGCAATGTAAACATATACAGACAAAGAGAGAAGGAGAAGAGCAATACAAAATCTTACAGGGGGTAAAGAGCATATAAGCACCAAGGGAGTGAGTTTGATTGTGTTAGGGGGTCAGAGGAGAGGGGCATAATAGACTAGGTAGCATCAACTGAAGAGGGACGAGATGAAGGTAGCCCGTTGTCATCTAGGTTGGGGAATGCTCTGTTGAAAAGGAAAGTTTTTAGGGATTTTTTTGAAGAAGGATTTTTCTCAGAGAATAATTGCCCAAGCTAAAAGACTGAGACTAATACAGCTTTTGAAATTCAGCACTTTTGGGGCATTTGCTTCTGTTGATGCAATTGAGTATGCCTGAATGCCTAAGATGGTAGCTCTGCATGTGTAATCATTTTCTTTTTATTTATTTTTTTTTTGTAATTATTATTTTCAAGCATTTCCAATAAACATAAGAATTCCTTGTATAGTAATATTAAGTGCACATACAGTATAATGTTATAATATGTAATACAGTATATAGGGAATATCCTATTATTATATGCACTCTCAAAATAAAATAAAACTGGGGGAGAACCCAGAAAGGGAGCAATACCCACAACAAAGGGAAAAAGAAAAAAGAAAAATTAAGGGGGATGCACCAGCTAAATGGCCGAACCTGTAGAGAATGATTCTAGGTGTGTGAATCTAGAAACGTCCAAAGTTCTGATGGTTCAAAGAAGAAATAATTAACATTTTGATATCTAATAAAACATTTACAGAGATATTGGAGAATAAATTGAGCTCTCCTAGACAACACCTCAGCATGCATAGACAAAAAATATTTCCAGTGCGATTGCATTGTTTTAGTCACATAAGGATATATACATAGTTTTTGTCCATAAAATAATAATGATCTATTGTGAAAAAAACCTTTAAGAATATTATTTCTATCAAAAGGAAAGCAAAAGAAACTTCTTTTAGTAATCTCAGTCTCCTGTGATGATGTGAGAATTCCAGTAAGATCAAGTGAAGAAGCCTGTGATGATTCTTCAGCAGGACTTTCTGAGGCTTGAGGCAAATAAACTTTCATCAACACAGGCATCACAGCTTCAGGAAGTTTAAGCACCTGGGAAACATAGATTTTTAGAAAATCTAAAAGAGATATTAAATGTATAACAGGAAAATTCAAAATTCTCAAATTTTGACTTCTCAAGGAATTCTCTATGTTTTCCAGGTTTTTTTTAGAGTGGAATAATTCTAATTGCATCAAAGATTGTTGCCCCTTTTCAACTATAATTAAATGAGAATCAACATCATCCAACTTGGAACCAAAAGAAGAAATTAAATTTGCATTTACTGAAAGTTGTTGATTAGTGTCCAGGGTAACCTGTAATAAAGAGGCAATAGAAGATTCAAGTGACTTTAACACAGTCCATATCACCTCCAGTGGAATCCTGGGATGTCCAACTAAATCCTTTCCCAAAATCTGGATGTTAGAAGATACACCTCCTATAATCTATTATGGCTGATGTTGGGACCAATGCAGGGAGACCAACCAGGCCGAAAGCCCCCTGACCCAAACACCCTCCTTAAGCAGTAGTCATGGGGGCCATTGTGGTAGATATAATCTGGTCTCCAACTGCAACTTCTGGCCCTCGTTTCATTTTCAGGTCCCCTCGGTACACCTCCAAAGGAGTCACCATAAGGTCCGAGATCTCGGGGGATCCTTAATGAGGTGGAGAAGTGTGTTCGGTGCTCCGGGGCTAAGCGAGATGTCAGCGGTCAGCAGGGATGGCATTTACTCTATGCCAGTACCTGCAGCGACCAATGCTCCTGGATCCATAGTCAATGTAGCTGCCAGGTAACCCTCAATATAGGACTGAGATGGCTCCAATGAGGGGGAACTTGTAAGGTTCTCCCTCACTTTTGCTTTCTGCTTTGTAGGAGGCATATTTAGATAGAAAATTCAGAAAAAAGATGAGTCAATCAGAAAGCAGAACCTGCAGCGTTCCTCACTTGGTGGCCCTAATCAATTTCTATAAGATGCATACTGTCCTCAGATCTAGGGATATCCAGTTTCAGCATGCATTATTTCTCATAGATTATCTGGTAGGTATGGAGGAGTTTTCTTGTATTTACATGCAATTTTTCAAGAGGTTTGTGGGACCAGTCTATATTCCAAAATCATGAGAATAGATGGATTGCAAACTGATTAATAGCTTTTTCCTTGCTGATAAATCACTTTTCGATATCAGTTTCAATCTCCTATAATAATCTTTACTCATCTTTTCTCTCAGAAATGTATGCTGAATGTTTCTATCTCCCTCTACTCCTAAATATTTATGTACACTTTCCTGCTTCAATTCCTTTATATTTCAATCTTCAGTCAAAGAGTTGTTTTCAGTTTTGCTTAGTTTTTGTCTAATTGATTTTATCATTCCTAATTTCTCCAAACCAAATGACATTCTAATATCATCTGGAAAACTCTTCTATACTTTAAGTTCCTCTACTAAATCATCATCACAGGCATGGTTAAACTTCAAGTCATCTACAAACAGAAGGTGAGATGGCACCAACTGAATCTTAGTATGTTTAGGAATAAGACTAATTCCTTAGCCTAAGAAGTTAGAGCAGGGGTACTCAAACTGGTCCTATGGACCCCCACTAAGCCAATTGGATTTTAGGATATCCCTAATGAATATGCATGAGATTTATTTGTATGCATTGCCTCCTATGTATGCAAAAATTTCTCATGCATATTCATTATGGATATCCTGAAAACCTGACTGGCTGGGGGGTGGGGGGGGGGGCTGTAGGCGTGGTTTGAACATCTGAGTTAGAGTACGCTGAGGATGTTATACCAGACAAAACAAGAGCAGTGACAGGAAATCCAGAAATATTCTTCACTGGATTTTGATGACAAATAAATGACAAATTATCCATCTTCAGATGGATTGATCTCTACCATATTTTCATGGTGAACTTGATATACTCATTCAGTGCTGGTTTCAATTTATTAATTTCAAGACAATATATTATCCAGGAGAGTGGGATGCTATCAAAGCTTTTTTATAGTCTATCCATGCTATACCGAGATTTAGCTATTTGTACAAATGTCCATTAGAGATGTGAATTGTGTCCTCGATCGTCTTAACGATCGATTTCAGCTGGGAGGGGGAGGGAATC
The DNA here is from genome assembly GCF_901001135.1 of Rhinatrema bivittatum. Lineage (NCBI taxonomy): Eukaryota > Metazoa > Chordata > Amphibia > Gymnophiona > Rhinatrematidae > Rhinatrema > Rhinatrema bivittatum. The sequence goes on from NC_042619.1 coordinate 195,372,006, forward strand.
ATATTATTGCCGTTTGGGTGTGTAAACTATCGTGAAAAATCGTTAAAATCGTGAGCCGGCACACTAAACCCCCCTAAAACCCACCCCGACCCTTTAAATTAAATCCCCCAACCTCCCGAACCCCCCCCCCCAAATGCTTTAAATTACCTGGGGATCCGGCGGTGGTCTAGAACAGTGGCGGTCCGGAACGGCCCCCTCAATAGAATCGGGTTGTCTTCAGCCGGCGCCATTTTTCAAAATGGCCGCCGCAAAATGGCGGCGGCCAAAGACAAAAACGATTCGACGCAGGAGGTCGTTCCGGACCCCCGCTGGACTTTTGGCAAGTCTTGTGGGGGTCAGAAGGCCCCCCCAAGCTGGCCAAAATTTTCCTGGGAGTCCAGCGGGGTTCCGGGAGCGATTTCTTGCCGCGAATCGTTTTCGTACGGAAAATGGCGCCGGCAGGAGATCGACTGCAGGAGGTCGTTCAGCGGCGGTCCGGAACCCCCGCTGAACGACCTCCTGCAGTCGATCTCCTGCCGGCGCCATTTTCCGTACGAAAACGATTCACGGCAAGAAATCGCTCCCGGAACCCCGCTGGACTCCCAGGAAAATTTTGGCCAGCTTGGGGGGGCCTCCTGACCCCCAAAAGACTTGCCAAAAGTCCAGCGGGGGTCCGGAACGACCTCCTGCATCGAATCGTTTTTGTCTATGGCCGCCGCCATTTTGTGGCGGCCATTTTGAAAAATTGCGCCGGCTGAAGACAACCCGATTCTATTGAGGGGGCTGTTCCGGACCGCCGCCGTTCTGGACCACCGCCGGATCCCCAGGTAATTTAAAGCATTGGGGGGGGGGTTTGGGAGGGTGGGAGATTTAATTTAAAGGGTCGGGGGTGGGTTTTAGGGGGTTTTAGTGTGCCGGTTTTCCTGCCCTCCCCCTTCCCCTGATTTACGATTTTTTAACGATAAATCGGGGGAATTGGTATTGTATTGTGGCCCTAACGATTTTTTGACGATTTAAAATATATCGGACGATATTTTAAATCGTCAAAAAACGATTCACATCCCTAATGTCCATGATGGCTTTATTCAGCAGCTGGTCTTTGGTTCCATATTATCCTCTTTTGTTATCCTTCATTTCTATCACCAAGATGTTATTAGAGTCAATGTGATAACATATTTCGTCTGCATTATTGTAGTGAACAGTTTATAGATTTTAGGCAGGCAAGCTATTGGTCAATAATTTATGCGAGTGTTATTTGAGTCTCTCTTTGGTAGGAGGAATGCTTTTCATGTTATTAGCCACTATGGAGTTAGTTCTGGCTGTCTGATCAATTGGTTTTTTGCAGTTAGTTAGATCTTGGTGAGGAGACGTTAAATAATTGAGCCAGACGTTGGGCACTCCATCAGGCCAGGGCACTTCCATTTGGGGCTGTTTTAATCTGGCTTCCAGCTTAATTGTAACTTCAGGTCATATTATAGTTTTGATGTTTGTATTTTCTATATTCTTCTGTATGCTGGTCAGACATTCTGTTTCTTGATGGATCTCCATATAAATTTATCCAAAATTGTACAGTTTCTTCTTTTGTTGGTAGTATTTTGACATCACTAATATTTTCCCCTAGTTCCCTGAAGAACCACTTTGAGTTCTCCCTGAATAATTTATTTTGATTCCTCTCTTCTGTTTTTATCGTATGTTCCCAGCTTTTGTGCTTCTGCTGTTATTTTCAGTTTGTTATTGAAGCACATGAATTTAAGATCTTCTTTCCATTTATGTAGCATATCTCAACTCAATGTTTTGGGTTTTTCTCAATATGTTTCATGTCTTTGGTCCTTTGAGGTATGCTCTTACCAATGTCGTCTCTGCATGAAGTGATTTAATTGTTGCTTCTATAAGTTTTTTCCTTGAGGAGTGATTATCTTTCTATTGTTCTTCTGTTCTCATTTTCTTGTTCATAAGATTATTTCAGCATCCTATTTATGTCTATAATATTAATAATTGGTTCCTTAATACAAATTGTTTTCTTATTCATCTCACTTATCATGCTTTTTACTTTGGGTATAAGATTTAACTTGGGTAGTCTTTCTCTCTCCTAAATCCCAGCCTGCATATTTTCTCCATCAGGAGCTCAACCACCAACACTTCAATCTCCTATCTCCAGCATTTCCTCTTCATTCTCCTTTCTGGCCTCTTTTAAACGGTTTTCTTCTTTCTTTATTATACCCTTAGGGGTAGATTTTCAAAGGGGTACGCGCATAAGATACTGCGTACCCCCCGAAAACCTACCCCAAACCCCCCCTGCGCGCACCGAGCCTATTTTGCATAGGCTCGGCGGCGCGCGCAAGCCCCGGGATGCGCGTAAGTCCCGGGGCTTGCATGGAGGGGCGTGTCGGGGGCATGCCTGGAGTGACGTGGCATTTGGGGGGCGTGTTGTGAGTGATGCGGGGTTTCGGGGGCGTGTCCGAGAGCGTGGTTCCTGCCCAGGGGTGTTCCGGTGGCGTGACAGAGGCCCCTGGACTAGCCCCCGGATCGGAACATGGAGCGCGGCAGCTGGCCGGCCAGCAGGCGTAACTTTCGGGATAGAGGTAGGGGGGAGGTTTAGATAGGGCAGGGGGGGTGGGTTAGGTAGTGGAAGGGAGGGGAAGGTGAGGGGAGGGCGAAGGAAAGTTCCCTCCGAGGCCACTCTGATTTCGGAGCGGCCTCGGAGGGAACGGAGGCAGGCTGCGCGGCTCGGCGTGCGCAGGCTGCTGATTTTGGGCAGCCTTGCGTGCGCTGACCACGGATTTTAATGGATACATGCGGCTTCGCGTGTATCTATTGAAATCCCGCGTACTCTTGTTTGCGCCAAGTGCGCGAACAAAAGTGCGCGTGTGCGCAGATTTATAAAATCTGCCCCTTATTTTTCAATAGTATCCCACTCACTAACCTTTCCTGTGTTCCTTTCCTGATCCCTTGTACTTTTTTAATGTTAATCCTTTGGCTCTTACTTTTTCAGCTACCTTTTTGGAAAACCATATGATTTTCTTTCCATTTACCTTTATTCACAATCCTGGCAAAAAAATGTGTTGCCCTTGCTATTGCTCCTTTCAGTTTAGCCTATGTTCCTCCAAGCAAGAATTGATTCAAATTCTGAACACCTAAAAACATATCTTATTTATGTCAAAAGTCTTAAGTAATTTATTTTGAAAATATAACTCCGAATAAGTAAGTAAATTATACTAAAACTAGGAAAAGTAAAAAGTCATGGGATAGGTGGCGATGTCCTTTCATGGACTGCAAACTGGCTAAAAGACAGGAAACAGAGAGTAGGATTAAATGGACAATTTTCTCAGTGGAAGGGAGTAGACAGTGGAGTGCCTCAGGGATCTGTATTGGGACCCTTACTTTTCAATATATTTATAAATGATCTGGAAAGAAATATGATGAGTGAGATAATCAAATTTGCAGATGACACAAAATTTTTCAGAGTAGTTAAATCACAAACAGATTGTGATAAATTGCAGGAAGACTTTGTGAGACTGGAAAATTGGGCATCCAAATGGCAGATGAAATTTATTGTGGATAAGTGCAAGGTGATGCATATAGGGGAAAAATAACCCATGCTATAATTACACAATGTTGGGTTCCATATTAGGTGCTACAACCCAAGATAGAGATCTAGGTGTCATAGTGGATAACACATTGAAATCGTCAGTTCAGTGTGTTGCTGCAGTCAAAAAAGCAAACAGAATGTTGGGAATTATTAGAAAGGGAATGGTGAATAAAATGGAAAATGTCATAATGCCTCTGTATCGCTCCATGGTGAGACCACACCTTGAATACTGTGTACTATTCTGGTCGCCGCATCCCAAAAAAGATATAATTGCAATGGAGAAGGTACAGAAAAGGGCTACCAAAATGATAAGGGGAATGGAACAACTCCCCTATGAGGAAAGACTAAAGAGGTTAGGACTTTTCAGCTTGGAGAAGAGACGACTGAGGGGGGATATGATAGAGGTGTTTAAAATCAAGAGAGGTCTAGAACAGGTAGATGTGAATCGGTTATTTACTCTTTCGGATAGTAGAAAGACTAGGGGGCCCTCCATGAAGTTAGCATGGGGCACATTTAAAACTAATCGGAGAAAGTTCTTTTTTACTCAACGCACAATTAAACTCTGGAATTTGTTGCCAGAGGATGTGGTTAGTGCAGTTATTATAGCTATGTTTAAAAAAGGATTGGATAAGTTCTTGGAGGAGAAGTCCATTACCTGCTATTAAGTTCACCTAGAGAATAGCCACTGCAATTAGCAATGGTAACATGGAATAGACTTAGTTTTTGGGTACTTGCTAGGTTCTTGTGGCCTGGATTGGCCACTGTTGGAAGCAGGATGCTGGGCTTGATGGACCCTTGGTCTGACCCAGTATGGCATTTTCTTATGTTCTTATGTTCTTATTTTTGTGTCATTTTTCACTGAAGATGCATACTTACCAGATAGTACTGACTTGATAAAACTAGGGAAAAAAAAAACCAAGAAGTATATGATTTACATTCAATACCTCTATACTCTAGTTTTGCATTGTACGTTGGATATGCTTTGAAACTTCTGAAGCAAAGACTATTAGTTATTTAAGTATGGACAATACATATTATAATTTTACATAATCATACTATGTAATCCTGCTCTTGTAAAAGCAATACATTGTGATAAAACAAACAATACCCAGAAGAATGGATTAATTTAAGCTGTCATTTCATGTCTATAAAATTATTTAAGACCAATAAAGAAGAAAAAAGACTGTATCTTTCTCTTTTTTATGTGGCAATCTGGATTAATTTGAACTTGACTTTGCAATTCATAAATCTGTCAAAATGATTTATATTTGTGCAAATATCTAGTGACTACTATCAAAAGCATGCAAAAATATGTCTTCAGAAAGGCAATTTATATTTCAGTACTGAGGACCAGATTCATTAAGGTTTTTCTCCCATTCTGTGACTAAAGGGGAAAAAAAAAGTTAGTGAATCAAGCTCTAAGTCAGTCACAGTGCTTGGCTTGATAAGAGCAACAACAACAGAGTATTTTTTACATTGGCTTTGGTCTTTCTTTGATGTTTTTTGTCTTTGGGTTTTCTTTTTTTATTATTTATAGAAACATAGAAACATAGAAATGACGGCAGAAGAAGACCAAACGGCCCATCCAGTCTGCCCAGCAAGCTTCGCACTTTTTTTTTTCTCATACTTATCTGTTACTCTTGGCTCTTAGTAACCCTTTGGTTCTATTTCCCTTCCACCCCCACCATTAATGCAAGGAGCAGTGTTGGAGCTGCATCTAAGTGTAATATATAGCTTCAATTTGTTAGGGGTAGTAACCACCACAATAAGCAAGCTACACCCATGCCCATTTGTCTACCCAGACTATGCGACTCAGTCCCTGTTGGTTGTTGTCTGTATATAGATCCACTTTTCTTCATTCCCCCTGCCGTTGAAGCAGAGTGCTATGCTGGATTTGCACGAAGTATCAGACTTCCTCCCCTGCCGTAGAAGCAGAGAGCTATGCTGGATATGCACATAGTATCAGACTTCCTCCCCTGCCGTAGAAGCAGAGAGCTATGCTGGATATGCACGTAGTATCAGACGTCCTCCCCTGCCGTAGAAGCAGAGAGTTATGCTGGATATGCACGTAGTATCAGACAGAGGATAATTTTTAAAGTTTTATGTATCATTCACAAGATTCTGTATGGAGAAAGGACAGACTGGCTGACGCAGCAATAAGATTACACATACCACAACGTAATTTGAGGTCATCAAACAAAGGTCTCCTCATGATCCCGAATATTAAATCTGCCCATTTATGTGAAGTCAGGGAGCGAGCGCTAACAATTGCGGGCCCTAAATACTGGAATGAAATGCCCACCAACCTGAGACTACAGCAAGACAAGAATAAATTTAGGAAAGATCTGAAAACATGGTTATTCCATCGAGCATTTGATGCGGAATAAATGGTAGTGTTCCCATGTAAGCAATTGGAATCTCTTTAAGGGCATCACCTTTTATCGTATCTATTTCTACTTTTTAATTTGTCTTAGCCTTATCTGTAATTTATAATTGTATATACTCTTGGGATTTTATAATTCATATTTAGATGGCAATCTTAGAAGTTTTTATTATAAATAATTACTGTTTTTAGTGAATTTTATATTTATGAGAAATTGTAATTTTTTCCTTTCTCTTTATTTATTTATTTTATTTATTTATAGTTTTTATATACCGGGAGTTCCTGTATACAATACATATCACTCCGGTTCACAGTTAACAGAAGAACTACTGCCGGGGGGCAGTTTACATAGAACAGTTTACATGGAACAGTTTACATTGAACAAGACTTGAAACAAGAAAAAACACTTGATCTAAATAAATAGGTAAAACCAAAAACTAAGCTCAACTTTAAGTAAATAAATAAGGCAATTAATAGACTAGATTAAATAAAGGCAGAGAAACCATACATTAAAACGAAAGGACAGGGTTTTTTAAATCTTCTAGTTCTTAGCTCTCAGGGAATGCTTGCAGGAAGAGCCAAGTCTTGAGTTTCGCTTTAAAGGTAGTATGGCACGGCTCAAGGCGGAGGTCTGGTGGTAGAGAATTCCAGAGAGACGGGCCCGCAGTTGATAGAGCGCGTTTTCTCAGGGAGGATTTTGCAGGCTGGGTAATCAATCTGTTTTGATATGCTCTTCTAGTCGGCTTATCCGAAGTATGAATTTGTAGCTTGAAGGTTAAGTTGAGTGGGGATATGTTATGTAGAGCCTTATGAATCATCATGCTGCTTTTGAACTGTATCCTGTATTTAATGGGAAGCCAGTGGAGGTGCTGGAGGATTGGGGTGATGTGGTCTGTTTTTTTTTGCGTTGGTGAGAATTCTTGCTGTGGCATTTAGGACCATCTGGAGGGGTTTGGTAGACCATGCGGGGAGTCCCAGCAGAAGTGAATTGCAATAGTCCAGTTTCGGGAGAATGATGGTCTGGAGCACTGTGCGGAAATCTCTGTAGCATAGGAGTGGCTTTATTTTCTTTAAAACTTGTAATTTAAAGAAGCATTCTTTGGTGGTGTTGTTAATGAATTTATTGAGGCTGAATCTGTCGTCTAGAATTACACCCAGATCTCTGACTTGCGGCGAGGTGGTGTATCCTGAGGTGTTTGGAGTGTTGCTGGAGGTAGGCAGGGTAGATTTGTCCGGTGCTATTATAAGGATCTCCTTTATGTTAATTGATGTATAGAATGTGAACCGTAGAGATGGACTTTTGTCTAATCAACGGTATATAAAAACTTTTTAAATAAATAAAAATAAATAGTATCAGACTTCCTCATCTGCCATAGAAGCAGAGAGCTATGCTGGATATGCACGTAGTATCAGACGTCCTCTCCTGTCATAGAAGCAGAGAGCTATGCTGGATATGCACATAGTATCAGACTTCCTTCCCTGCCGTTGAAGCAGAGAGCTATGCTGGATATGCACGTAGTATCAGACTTCCTCCCCTGCCATTGTAGCAGAGAACTATGCTGGTTATGCATTGAAAGTGAAGTATCAAGCTTATTTGGTTTGGGGTAGTAACCGCCGTAACAAGCAAGCTACTCCCCGCTTTTTGTGAATGCAAATCTTTTTCCACATTTCCTCTTGCCGTTGAAGCTTGGAGCAATGTTGGAGTCGCATTAATCGTGTGTATGTTTATTGAATAAGGGTATTATCTCCAGGTAGTAGCTGTCATTCCCATGAGCCACCCGTTCTTCATTCATGTCCTCTAGACTTTATGGATCCACAGTGTTTATCCCATGCCCCTTTGAAGTCCTTCACAGTTCTGGTCTTCACCACTTCCTCCGGAAGGGCATTCCAGGCATCCACCACCCTCTCCGTGAAGAAATACTTTCTGACATTAGTTCTGAGTCTTCCTCCCTGAGCTTCAACTCGTGACCCCGGGTTCTGCTGATTTTTTCTGCCGGAAAAGGTTTGTCGTTGTCTTTGGATCGTTGAAACCTTTTAAGTATCTGAAAGTCTGTATCATATCACCTCTGCTCCTCCTTTCCTCCAGGGTGTACATATTTAGATTCTTCAATCTCTCCTCATAAGTCATTCGATGAAGCCCCTCCACCTTTTTGGTCGCCCTTCTCTGGACCGCCTCCATCCTGTCTCTGTCCCTTCGGAGATACGGTCTCCAGAACTGAACACAGTACTCCAGTTGAGGCCTCACCAAGGACCTGTACAAGGGAATAATCACTTCCCTTTTCTTACTCGATATTCCTCTCTCTATGCAGCCCAGCATTCTTTTGGCTTTAGCTATCGCCTGTCACATTGTTTCACCGACTTCAGATCATTAGACACCATCACCCCAAGGTCTCTCTCCTGCTCTGTGCGCATCAGCCCTTCTCCCCCCATCGAATACAGCTCATTCGGATTTCCATATCCCATATGCATGACTCGGCACTTCTTGGCATTGAATTTCAGCTGCCATGTCTTTGACCACTCTTCTAGCTTCCTTAGATCCCGTCTCATTCTCTCCACTCTTTCTGGCGTGTCCACTCTATTGCAGATTTTAGTGTCATCCGCATATCTTTTTTCAATATTTATATATGTTGTTTCTATGATCACAACATTGCTGAGCAGACTGGAATGACAATTTGGTGTTTATCTGCTGTCATTACTATATTATTATAATTTATGTAAAATGGCATATAAGAAGCATGACAGGTAGATACATGACAGCAAGACCCCTAAAGTGGTTCATCTGTGGCATTCACATTAGAGGCTAGGGCTGATCAGCTTGAAGAAGAGATGGCTGGGGAGTGGGGGGAGGTATGATAGAGGTCTATAAAATCATGAAAGGATTTGAAGGGTAAAAGTGAATTATTTACTCTTTCAGATAATACAAGGACTAGCGAGCACTCATTGAAATTTGAAAGTAACACATTTATAAGAAATCTGGGCAAATTATGTTTCACTCAATTCACAATTAAGCTCTGGAATTAATTGCTAGAGGATGTGGTTAAGACAGTTAATGTAACTGGGTTTATAAAAAGTTTGGATAAGTTTCTGGTGGAGATGTCCATAAACTGTTGTTAATCATGTTGACTTAGGGATTAGCCACTGCTTATTACTGGCATCAGTAGCGTGGGATCTATTTAATGTTTGGTCTGGATTGGCCACTGTTGGTAACAGGATACTGAACTTGATGGACCCTTGATCTGACCCAGTATGTCATGTTCTTATGTTCGTCTGGCAGGTAGGCAGATCAGTGGCAGCAATACCCCTAAGGTGGTACATGGCAGGGAGGCAGACTGGCAACAAGGCCTTCAAGGTGCTTTCAGTCAACAAAAGTCTCACATTAAAATTCTGGAAACCAAAACAAGAAAGAATGATTTTCAAATAGACCAGCTCTTCTATCAACTCTGGTGCCAGCCTTGAGCAATGAGGGCTCACAATGAACCCTGCCATTGAGAAGACACATCATTGAGCATGATGATTGATGATCAACAAAGCTAGCAGTAAGCCACCTTGGGTAGGTATGGCCAGATGCCGGACTTGTATGCCATCGCATCTATGCCCACGTCCTCTATGGGCTCTAATAAATAGCGTGTTGCAGAAAGTTTTTCTGGAGTCTCCTTTGCTAGGGTGAGCTGAGGGACATTTTTGCCAGCTGTTTTTTTTTTTTTTTTGATTTATAGTTTTTATTGCTGATATTAACAGGTGATAACATGGAAAACAGATACAAACAAATCAGCATATTTTTCCATTATACAACAATAGGTAATACACCATAAGATAAGAAATTCCAGAATGATCCCAGTTGCCCCCCCCCTCCCGCATGCCATGTGGTGTCAACAAAACTCTAAGCAGTCAAGAAACCATAACTCCAAACTCCACATACACTGTCAATATGGTAGGAAACAATATGGTTGAGCCTAGAACAGAAGAGTCAGTCTATGATTAACTCGTAAAAGTCAAAGATCGCCACGATATGTAAGGGCCCCAAACTTGATTAAACTTAGGAAGACGGTGGTACTTCAACGCCGTGATCCGGTAAAGGGTGCAGGCTCTATCTAGGCGTTGTAAAAGCTCTTCTGAGGTGGGCGGATGAGCCCGTTTCCAATGGTAAGCAATCTCCATTTTAGTAGCAGTGCAGACTTGACGCATGAAAGTCTGATCCAGAGGTAACAGAGAATCCTCCGGAAAAAAGAGGAGCGCTGTCGCCACGTTCATGGTATAAGAGGCATTAAAGAGGTCAGACAATAGCTTGGAGACATAGGACCACAGAGGTTGAATAAATTCGCAGTCCCACCACATGTGTAGATATGTTCCAACGTGGTGACAATTACGCCAGCAATAAGGGTCCACTCTGGGGTAACATCGATGCAGCCGAGCTGGGGTCAGGTGCCAACGGTAGAGCGTCTTATAGTTGGCTTCGACAATCCGGGTGGATATGTTACCACGGGAGACTGCTGAAAAGATGGACGCCCAATCGTCTTCAGTTATGGAGGTCTGTAGATCCGCTTCCCATGCGAGCATGTACGCATGTTTGCTAAACGGTTGAGAGATCAGTAACTGGTATAATTTTGATATGAGACCCCCTATTGCCTTGGGAGAGTCACAGTACCCCTCGAACAAAGATCGGGTGGGGGCTAACAGTCCTCGTCGCTGAATGTGTAGCAAAAAATGGCGAAGTTGCATGTAGGGAAGGAATTCCATTGAAGACAGCCGAAAAGTCTCTTGTAGGCGTGGGAACAGGAGCGGGTTTCCGTGGCACCAAACATGCTGAATACGATGGATACCCCCGGCTTTCCACTGAGCATAAGCTGTGGCAGGAAGACCAGCGGAAAAATGATTATTGTGAAATAGTGAAGTAAGGGAATAATAGTCGTAAAGTCCCACAAGTTTATTCTTCCATTGTTTCCACACATTATAGGTTTGCCTTGTACAAGGCGGCAGCTTCATATTCAAACGCCATGTTTTGGCTGGTTGCCAGAGAAGGGAAGCCAAAGGCACCGGCGCAATCCACTCCTGTTCGAGTGCAACCCACGGTTTTACAGAGACCGAGCAATGCCAGTCAATAATGGGCCGAAGTTGCGCCGCTGCATAATACTTGGCCAAATGAGGCAATCCCAAACCTCCTTTAGACTTAGGCTGATAAAGAATTTTTTGTGCCACTCGCGGAGGTCGATGTCTCCAGAGAAAACGGAGCAATTTTCTTTGCCATTGCAGCAAAATAGGTCGTCCCACCATGATTGGCAATGTCTGAAAGAGGTAGAGAAATCTCGGGAGAAGGTTCATCTTGATAGTTGCCAACCGTCCAAGCCACATTAAAGGGAGTGATGACCATATATCTAAGTCCAGTTCAAGTTTTTTAAATAAAGGTACATAATTAAGCTGAAAAAGATCGGACACATTCTGGCTCAAATACACTCCAAGATACTTAAGTTTAGAGGTAGCCCACTTAAATGGGTGTTTCACTTTCAATGCACAAACCCTATCAGGGGGGCACGTGATGTTCAATATTTCAGATTTGTCCCAATTAATTTTGAAACCGGAGACCGCACTAAAACGCGCTAGCTCCATTTCAAGTACCGGGAGAGTCAGGGCCGGGCTACCCACCGTGAATATAATGTCATCAGCGAACAGGGACAGTTTGGATTCACAAGCGTGCAAAGTAAATCCCTGTACCCGCTGGTTAGACCGTATAGAAATGGCCAGGGGTTCGAGGAAAATGGCAAAAAGCAAGGGCGACAGGGGGCAGCCTTGCCTCGTTCCCCTGAGCACCGGGAAAGACTCCGTATACCGACCATTAATTTTTATGCTTGCTAAAGGGTTAGAGTACAGGGCAGAAATCCAATTATGAAAAAAGGGTCCAAACTCCATTTCCTGCAAGGTATGAAACAAAAAAGGCCAGTGGACCATGTCAAAGGCCTTTTCCGCATCAATGGCCAAAAGGAGATGTTCTATCTGGCTATGAGATGCGCCCCAAATGATATTAATAATCTTGCGTACATTGTCACTGGCCATACGGCCAGGTATGAAACCCGCCTGATCGGGATGTATGATTTGGGCAATAAAACAATTTATCCTATCCGCCATTATCTTAGCTAAAATCTTTAGATCTAGGTTGATTAATGAAATTGGCCGATACGAGGCACAGAGGGCAGGATCTCTGCCCGGTTTAGCTATGATAGTGATGCCTGCAGTGTTGGAGTCCATGGGTAAAGTACCCCCTCCCCTAAGATAATTAAAGTGGCTTTGAAGATGTGGGGCCAGGATATGTCGGAAAGTTTTGTAAAATTTAGCTGTCAGTCCATCGGGGCCCGGAGCCTTGCCCACCTTCAGGGTCTTGATAACCTCTAAAATTTCCGGGGTTGTGATTTCTGCATTTAGACTATCTTGCATCGCCAGTGTGAGTCTGGGTAAGGGAACGGCCCTGAGATATTGTAGGATATCTGCAGATTGAATATGTGTATCTGCTGAATAAAGATCCCGATAGAATTTAAGAAATTGGTGAGTGATGGCCGAGTTAGTGGTCTCAATCTGTCCCTGTTCATTTTTTATCTTGAGAATGTGGTTTTGAAAGGATTGTTTTTTTAACTGGTGCGCCAGCACCCTACCCGCCTTATTTCCCCCTTCAAAGTGGGTCTGCCTAGTCAGATTCAAGGCATGGTTGACATGGTCCAATTCAAGCCTATGTAGTTCATTCCTGCACCTGGTTAACTGAGCCAGCAGGCGCTTAGAGCGAGAATGGCTATGTTGGGCTGTAAGATCCTCAATACGTGTGCGGAGGTGAGAGCAAGATGCCTCCTTCTGTTTCCTAACATATGATGAGCGTGAGATAAAATGTCCCCTAACATAGGATTTGAAGCAGTCCCACACTGTGACTGGGGACGAAACCGAACCCACATTAGTAGAGAAAAAATCTCGCATCAATTGGGAAGAGGTTTGTATAAACTGAGGATCATGTAAAAGAGAGTCATTGAGCCTCCAATACCGGCGCCCATGGTCCCCAGCCGGAATGTTCAGCTGGAGAGATATAGGAGCATGATCAGACCAGGTCACAATCCCCACTTCAGGTCTACGGACCATATGGAATAAATTTTTATCCACCATCAAATAATCAATACGGGTATAAGAATCATGCGGCTTGGAATAATAAGAATAGGATCTTGAGTGTGGGAAAGTAGTTCTCCAAGAATCCACCAAGTTGTGTTCTGTCAAGAGATTCTTGAGAACCTTGATGTGCCCCTGTGCAGTGTGTGTGAGTCCCTTAGAAGTATCCAAGGAAGGAGAGAGCGGTACATTAAAGTCCCCCCCTATAATGAGATGACCTGCAGCATGTTGAAGGAGAACGGTATGTAGGTGTCTAAAGAAGGCAACTTGCTCTCTATTTGGGGCATAGACAGTAAGTAAAGTGAACTCCATACCAAACAAAACTATGTGCAACAGTAGATAGCAGCCCTGAGGGTCTGTAAGTACCTTTTTACATTCAAACACCACATGTGCTGCAAAAAGGATGCCAACTCCTGCATACTTTGCTTGTTTGGTAGCTGCTGAAAAAAACTGAAATGGAAACTTGGGGGACTTCATCAGAGCTTCGTATCTGCGAGTTAAGTGCGTCTCCTGCACAAAGACAATATCAGGTTGGGAAACCCCGGTCTCTCGAAAGAAAAGAGACCTTTTCTGAGGCATGTTGAAGCCCTTAACATTCAGTGATAATATTTTAATCATAGCCATATAGAGAAAAAAGTAGAAAACATCCTACCATTAGCAAAGAATATGCAGCATGGAGGAGTAGTGCATCGATCGACAGCACAACGAGAAAACATAATAACCACAATGGCATGCCCCCTTAGAGAACCCACTCTGACCAGTGAGTCCCTATAGCAACGTCTGCCAGCACCTCCGAGCAGACTGTCTCCCATATCAAAAAAGGGGATATGAGTGAAGGCACAAACTCAAGAGATGGGTGCTCCCCCCCCCCCACCCCCACAGCTGATATCATACTGAACAATAACAGAAGCAAAATGATCACACGCATTCAACAAAACAGCTTAGGTAAACCATGAATCTCATTAGTAAAATATACAAATGAATGAACTCCGCCATTAGGGCCCAGATAGACATCAGCCCTTGCCTTGGGCTTGAGAGTGGCCCCCGGACTGGCGGCATAGCCGACTATTGCGCTTCCCAACTCGCTGCCAGGCAGGATGTTGCGGTCGGGCTGATAGGGCATAAGTCTCCTTATGAGTAGGCTGGGATGCCGCAAAGCCCAGGGTGGAAAGGCCTGGCAAAGCATCATCTGGATTCAAGCAACGGTGGGTTACACCCTCATGGGAAAACGAAAGCCCAAATGGGTGAGACCACCGGTATTTCACGGCCTTGCTGCGCAAAAAAGTAGTAACCTCCCGAAAGGACTGCCGATTCTGAAGCGTGGCCAGAGAGAGATCCGGAAATACAGCTATCTTATGATTTTCCCAGGACCATTCCTGACGTGCTCGTGCCACCGTCGCTATCCTTTCCTTGAGTTGAAAGGAGGTGAAGCAAACGATAATGTCTCTGGGTCTATTGGTTTGTGGGGCACGCAAAGCTCGATGAGCCCGGTCGAATTGTATATCAGGAGGATCAAAAGCGCCATCTAGTGCGGCCTCCCGGAGCATAAAAAGACAAAACTCACGGATCACCGCATGGCAATCCTCAGGGCCCGTGGGCTTCTCAATGCCGCGGAAACGGAGATTACTCCGTCTCGCTCTGTTTTCCAAGTCAGCAATTTTCGCTGTAAGCTGATCATTATCAGTACGGAGCGAGTCCAGCTTAGTAGCATGTGTGGAAAGTAGCTCGGCCTGACCCTCAACCCGCACATCAATATCCCCGACCCTATGGCCCAGCGACGTCAGGTCCTCACGTACTTCTTCCACCCGCGTTAAAAGTTCCTGGCGATACGCCTTAAGGTCTGACCTGATGCCTGCAAACCACTCCCGAAATTCGGCCCGGGTCGGGTGTTCAGAGAGCGCGCCGTCAGCTGATGGAGAGGAGGGCATAGGCGGCTCTGGCGAGGCAGCGCGCGAAACTCCGCCATCTTGGGCTCCGTCTTCCCCAGGCTGGAGACAGGCCTCACCTTTATTTCCCTCCTTTTGGTAAGAGAAGCGCTGTAGATCCATGGTTTTTTTCTTGTTTGCCATATCGCAGCTAGGGCTATCGCTCAGATTAGTACCACGACAAGATGAGCCCTAGAATTGCAGATCGCCGCGGATCGGTGAGGGAGCCAGCGGGAGCTCAGAAATCAAGCTGCCATCTCTCAGCGTGACGTCACGCTCCCCTCCCATTTTTGCCAGCTGTTTTAACTATGGTCTGTGTAAGCAGATATGATTCCTTGTGGGCAACGTCGCTTTGATGTATTGAGATTGGGGAGGAAATGGTAGTTGACTGGTTGCAGCTCCTAATTGCACAACTGTCTGAGGTGACCACACTTTCCTATGCTGCATCTTCACTGAGCCTCTACCACTGGTACTCCTGTTCACAGACCCTAGCTACCAGCATCTTACTGATGAATGTGAGAGATTGAGATTGGAGGATAGACTGTCTTTCACCTGTGGATCACAAAGTATTGCAAGTATGTATGCATTGTTTTGTTTGAGAAGTTTCAGTCTCTTTTGTAACTGCTGCAAGGAGTCCACATACTGCAACACTTCTTTTTCCATTTCTTCTTGCTCATAGAAGCCCACTAACTTGTCCATCAGAATATTTACAAGGGGATAACCCTATCCCGCATGGCAATAATGGAACTTAGATCCTCCATGGCATCTATGAAAGGTTTCAGAATTTGTACCAGATGCCTTATCACTACCCAGTCATGATGCCATAAGGGACAATGCACGCCTATCTCTGTTTTCAGAGACAGATCATGAAGGGTGTCTGCTACTCCACCTACTTCAGCAGGATTATACAGATAGAATTCCAACGAGAGCCAATATCTTGAATCAGACCTTCTGAGGCATTCCAAATTCTAGGGGTGTGCATTTCTTTTCGTCGTATTGGCGATCCGCAACATATATTGCACTATTCGTAGTATTCGTGGGGAAGCGAAATATATCGCGATTCCCCACGAATACACAAATCTTCGCCGAATTATACGGCCACCTAAATAAAAATTTAAACAAACCCCCCACCCTCCTGAACCCCCCCAAGTCTTACCAAAACTCCCTGGTGGTCCAGCGGGAGGTCCAGGAGCCAACCCCTGCACTCATACCCTCGGTGCCGGTTTCATATTGGCACCAATAGCCTTTGTCACAGGGGCTACCGGTGCCATTGGTCAGCCCCTGTCACATGGCCATCGGCGCCATCTTGTGCTCCTATCATGTGACAGGGGCTGACCAATGGCACCGGTAGCACCTGTGACATTGTATGGGCAAAGGCTATCGGCACCATTTTGAGTATTGGCATCGGACAGCCGGAGTGCAAGAGGTCACTCTGGGACCCCCGTTGGACCCCCAGGGACTTTTGGCCAGCTTGGGGGGCTTCCTGACCTCCACAAGACTTGCCAAAAGTCCAGCGGGGCTCCGGGAGCGACCTCCTGCACGCCGGCCGGCCGATGCCACTACTCAAAATGGTTCCGATCGCCTTTGCCCTCACTATGTCTCAGGTACCGACGGTCGGCCCCTGTGACATAGTGAGGGCAAAGGCGATCGGCACCATTTTGAGTACTGGCATCGGACTGCCAGCATGCAGGAGGTCGCTCCCGGACCCCCGCTGGACTTTTGGCAAGTCTTGTGGGGGTCAGGAGGCCCCCCCAAGCTGGCCAAAAGTCCCTGGGGGTCCAATTGGGGTCCTGGAGTGACCTCCTGCACTCCAGCCATCCGATGCCAGTACGGTGCCAATAGCCTTTGCCCATACTATGTCACAGGGGCTACCGGTGCCATTGGTCAGCCCCTGTCACATGGTAGGAGCACAATATGGCACCGATGACCATGTGACAGGGGCTGACCAATGGCACCGGTAGCCCCTGTGACAAAGGCTATTGGCGCCATGATGAAACCGGCACTGAGGGTGGGAGAGTGCAGGGGATGGTTCCCGGACTCCACGCTGGACCACCAGGGAGTTTTGGTAAGTCTTGGGGGGGTCAGGAGGGTGGGGGGTTGTAGTTAATTTTAATTTTAGCTGGGACACGAATAGAAATTGCGTATTAACGCATCGGGGCGCCATACGGCCGAATGCAACATATCTGCTGCCCGATGAATCCGACTCACGAATGCAACGTATGGCGTCCCTCTGCACATCCCTAGAAAAGATGATTCTTAATGGGCAACAAGGCTATCACATATTGAAGGAGAGGAGGAAGTACTAGGTGACAGGGTGCTGCCCCTGCTTTCACTGCTTTCTGTGGTACCCACTATTAATGTTTCCTCCACTTCCATATCCCTACTCTGCCTCAGCCTATGGTGTTCATGTTCACAGACCTTATCTATCAGCATGTTCTTCATGTATATCAAACTAGTGGACTGGATGGTGAGTCTCTCTTTCAAACAAGGATTAAAGAATGCAGCAAACATCTATGTATTTTTTTAACTCTTTATTCCTTGGTGGGCATATTGGAAGCTGCCATCTGTTCTCATGTCCCTACTATCACTGCTTCAGGCTCAGTTGCTTCAGGCCCCTTCGCTTTGGGATTCCTCTGGATCCTCATCAATTCCCTTCAAAGCTTGGGATTCAGGTGAGTTTTATTTATTTATTTATTTATTTATTTATTTATTTATTTACTTATTTATGTGTTTATTTATATACCCCCTTTACACAGATCAAAAATTGTCTTTTAATTTTGGCTTTTATTTTGTTTGAAACATTTTTTTGTATATTTAGTTTTGTTTCCTTTTTTTACATTTTGTTTTGGGTTTCTGAAAATAATTCATACTGGGGTAGATTTTCAAATAGCGCGATTTGGTGTACTTTTGTTGGCGCATCAGGCGCCAACAAAAGTACGCTGGATTTTAGTAGATACGCGCGTAGCTGCGTGTATCCGCTAAAATCCGGGATCGATGCGCGCAAGGCTATCGATTCCTTATAGCCCGCGTGCGCCGAGCCGTGCAGCCTACCTCCGTTCCCTCCCCTCACCTTCCCCTTCCTTCCCCTACCTAACCCACCCGCCCGGCCCTGTCTAACCCCCCCCTTACCTTTGTCGGGGGATTTACGCCTCCCGGAGGGAGATGTAAATCCCCGCGCGCCAGCGGGTTCCTAGCGCGCCGGGACGTGACCTGGGGGCGGGTCCGGAGGGTGTGGCCACGCCCCCGGACCGCCCCGGGCTGTAACCACGCCCCCAGGCCCGCCCCCGAAACGCTACGTCCCGCCCCGAAAACGCCGCGCGGATCGGGCCCGCCCCCTCGACATGCCCCCGACATGCCCCCCTCGGAAAACCCCGGGACTTACGCGAGTCCCGGGGTCTGCGCGTGCCGGTAGGCCTATTGAACATAGGCGCACCGGCGCGCAGGGCCCTGCTCGCCTAAATCCGGGCGGATTTAGGCGAGCAGGGCTCTGAAAATCCGCCCCACTGTTTGCAAATTATATGTACTACTTCCCAATATCTAAAAAAATAAAGGACAAAAAAAACCTGAGTAATACCCCTGTCCTCCACTGCCTCCCCCACCACCACTGTGGATAGCCAATGATGCCACAGAAAAATAAATATTAGTAAAAAAAACCCGGGACACATATCCTGCCCCTAAACCTCCACCCCTGCCTTTTATTTAAAAAATAGCTGTCTCGGCTTCCAGTCCCCTACCTTAGCCTAGTCTATCTACTTCCTCCCAGTCTTAATATTCTTGTACTCTAGTGGGGGCATGGAACAACCCCTCTGCTGTCAGATCTGATGGCTGCCATTTTCCAAAATGGCTCTGGCCCTTTGCTCCTATCATGTGACAGGTGCTACCTGTGGCATTAGGGCAAAGAGCCAGCAACATTTTGGAAAATGGTAGCCTACAGGTTAGTGAGAGAAGGGGTCACTCTTAGCCCCCACTAGACCACCATGGCTAATTTGGTAAGTTTGGAAGGGGACAAGGAGAGAGAGCTGATGGTGGAAAGGAGAGTGAGGTGATGGGGAAATGGAAGCTGAGGGGATTATATTTTAAACAAAAGAGAGGGTTTGGGGATTATGGTAAGATATGTGAGAATGATTTTTTCACAAATATTTCTTTTTTGGGAGTACATCAGCCATTTTCAAGGAGACCACTGGGTTTCTGGAGGTATCTGGAGACCACTGGGTTATGAGTTTTAATGAGGGAACATTTGTACAATATTTGCAAATAGTGTTCTAAAAAAAAAAAGATACAAAGTAAAATGTCATGGGGCTTTTTTTCTATCATTTAGTTTACAAAATGACATAAAACAACATTAGACAATGTCATTGATATTGTCTATGCCATTTCAAACAGAAACACATCGCTATCTGCAGCAGGGTTCTTCCTACTGGATCTGGTCCTCTCAATGCAGCTAGAAGCTCAGCTCCCCTCTCTGTCACGTCTGCTTCAAGCAGCCTCTCCTGGACCAGGTTCACTCTTCTCAGGCTCTACAATTGCTTGAAGTCTCTTGCTACCTCTTCTCTGCGGGGGCCTCCCTAAAGCAAGAACAGGGCTACAAGTACTTTTTAATCTTTTATTCTTTTTCTTTGTTCTTTTTTTATTTGGAGAGCCAGGTGCCCCTCCTTTTCTTCCTGTAAGAGAGGGGGTGATTAAACCTTCCCCTCCTGTCACCTCCTCTTCAACTGAATAGCACAGCTCTATTAGAAGAGGGAGATTCTTTTATTTTTAATCTTTATGTTTTTAAGGTGACAATAGGAAGAACCCAGTAGTAATTTTGACCTCATATCTCTGAGAAACCATGAAAGGAAATAACATTTTACAAAGAAAGAAATTGCTGTATATGAGTGGAAATCTTTTATTTTGTTTTTGTTTTTTTAATTAAAATAAATATAAATAGCAAAATTGATAAAAAAGAAAACAACATAGAATTTTCTGTGAATATTAATATTAAATGGATTCCCAATTTTTTAAAATGTACCACAGAAGAGCCTCATAAAGTATGTTGCAGAATGTTGTAACCCTTTTCCAATATACTCATGAATGGCAAAGGAAAACGGGGAAACCTTAATTATAACGAAAGGTTCACAAATCCATTGTTCCTTAAACAACTCTCTCATTTAACCAACCTTTAAGCCAGATGGGTGTTGACACCTGACCATTCATTACTGCAAATTAAAGCAGATAAGCTTTATTTACACACTCATGGTGGCATCTGACCCTGACATTTTGAAACTACTTATGTTTGAATACAAATGGTTGATTCACAGGGACCCATTTATCATTCATGTCTTTCCTGGAAATAAATATCCTTACACTGTTCCAGCATGATTAATTTAGTAAACAACAGTAATATATAAAAAAGACATGGGGAAAGCATACTGAGACATGGCTTTTGGTATAATTTCCAGTCTAGATTTCTAGAAGAGAGTGATGGGATTCTTAAATTTATTATTTGTACATTGTTAGGCATACTGTATGCATCTCTAACCTCATATCTATTGTCTAGGATGTGATTTAATGAGATTTGGATTTCAATTTTAGTATTATTTTTGATAGTAATCCACCTTGAGACTAGTTTAGGCAGAAGAGGAATATCAAACCTTTAGAAATAAATAAACAGATAGATAGATAAAAATATAAATTATAACATATTGCATGTGCTGAAACCATGTGGAAAAAAAAAGAAGGGGAAAGGGGGAGAGCAGCTTGGTAATGGCCTTTGGGGGGGGGGGGGGGGGTATACTGCTGACTCCTAGGCCTGAGATGCCATTCCAAGGGCCAGATTATACCCAATAGTGAGTTCTTCTATGTCTTCAACACTCATTCTGAAACACTTCTGCTGCCTCCAATGCTAGAGATGCTATTCTGAGGGCCAGAACACACCCAAAGCTGAGTCCTGCTGTGTCCCTTACACCATCCATTGGGAGACGCTCCCAGTAACACACTGCTGCTGTCTCCCAGGCCAGAGATGTCAGTTAAAGGGCAACAACACTCTGAATGCTGTATCCCCAACACCGCCAGTTGGGCGACCCTCCTTTTAAAACACTGTTGCTGCATCCCAGGCCAGTCCAAGGGCCACAACATCCCAAGAGAGAGAGAGAGAGAATTGGGGGTGCAGATGGATTCCAACCTGCCAGCAGCTGAAATGAAGATGAAGGCCTGATGCTGCTGGTACAACCAAACCAAGGAAGAGCTGAATACACCTACGGGTATGTCTGAAAGGGATTGTATGTATGTATGAGCTTGTGTACCTGTATATAAGAAAGAGAGGAGAAAGTTTGTGTACCCCACTCCCACTACTCCATGACAAAACCAGGATGATTGGAAATCAAAAGTTCCCAGGTATGGAGAGCATTAATTTTAAAATCCGTTAAAGGTTTATTTTTCCAGTGTTAATTACTGTGTCTGTTGTTTTTAAATAATTTTTTGGCGTTTGCGACATTTAAAATACTTGTAAATGAATTTTTAATTATTTGATCTTTTATTCATCACTATTAAGGAAGCTGTGCAGTGCAGGCAGCAGGAATATCTGTTTACGTAGAGGGGACAGTTTTGTGGAGGACAAAGAGCCATGCAATAGGCCCTAACTGTTGTGTGCCCCGTCCGCGCTCGGCCCGTGCACAGGCCTGCTCACCTTTCCAACTCCACTGCAGGTCCCGGGTCGGTATCTCCGGCAGCTGCTGCAAATGCCTCCAGGTCTCGGCATCCTTCAGCGGCGGTCGCCAGGCCTTCCTCAGCACACCAGGCTTCACGGCGGGGCTCAGCATCCTCCGTGGCATCAGCCCCGCCCCTAGGCGTGTGCCCGGGGACCGCCCGGTCCCTTATAGGGCCAGGGGCGGGCCTAGCTCCGCGGCACGCTCTGATTGAACGTACTACTAAAGGAAGTGCCTGCCTGCACTTCCATCCCTTGGCAATCGGGTCGACACCGTATGTGTACTGAGTTTGCCTCCGTGTCTCATAGCCTGTTCCAGTCTTGTTCCAGCCTTGTTCCAGCATCCTCATGTTGCAGCCTTGTTCCAGCATCCTCTTGTTCCAGCATCCTCGTGTTCCAGCATCCTTGTGTTCCAGCGTCCGTCTGTTCCTGCGTTACCCAGATAATATATCTTGGACTGACTCTCTGGTACTGACCTTTGCATGTCTCCTTGACCACGCTGATCACTGCCCGGATTCTGACCTTTGCCTGCCTCCTTGACCACATCTGACCTCTGGAACCTGACCACTGTTTGGCTGACTACTCTCGGACTGATCCTTGGAACTTGACCCCTGCTTTGGCTGACCTCTCTTGGACTGATCCTTGGAACTCAACCTCGGCTATCCTTGACCACGCCTCCTTGATTCTGGCCCTGCTCCTAGCCTTGTCATCGCAGATACTGTAGTGGCCTTCCTTGATTTCCCCAGGCCTTCAGTCAAGACATTGACCGCGCACCCTTGATCCTGGTGGGCACACCTTTATACTCCCTATCAGGGATCCTGTGAGGCCCACCTAAGTCCAAGCGGCCCAGGTCCCCAAGGGCTCCACCAGGGGGGACCACGGGCTTCCAGTGGTGAAGTCCTCTGTCTCCTCCTGTGCTCTGCCACCTGGTGGCAGGTGCTTCCTGGGTCCGACCAGGAAGCTGTTCTCCACTGCTCCAGGACAAGGGTCCACCTCCAAGCACAACACTAACAATGTATGGCTGGCTATATATATGCACTAATGCCAGATTTATCAAAAATATAGCACCTGAGAAAATATGTTTGTCTGAATAATGTTATATAATATTAAAATGCATATTTAATATACATATATAACATTGGTGCATGGGAATGTTTCAACCATTTCTGGCCTCCCTACTCTCCCTGGCCCCTTTATCAGTTTCTGTATATAATTTTGGTCCCTAGTTTTTCCCAACCCTATTTTTTTAACTTTATTTAATTTTGATTTTCCTCCTACTTAATATTGCAAGGATATCAAGTAGGAGGCAGTACTGAAAAACAGTTTTTTCTGCTTTTCTGTACTGGTTTAAGGAGCGCTCAGCAATTAACGCCTGCTCCATGCAGGTATTAATTACTGAGCGCTAAATGTGCATCCTAGATGCACATTTTTTTTTCCATCTGGAGTGAATGCTAATAGCTCAATTACATGCATTTCCATGTGATTAGTGCTATTAGACTCACTCATCATCGGACACGCATTGAATAGGCGCTAATCCCCTTATTGCATTAGGGGATTCATTAGCGCCTATTCAACTCGCATCCAGCTGCGGGTTATATAGTGTGCTCGGCTGAGCGCACTGTATTGCATTGGCCCCTGAGTGTCTCAATTCCTTTGTCATTCCCAGTGGTGAAGATTCCAACAGTCTTTTGCAATAATCATGGCACTAATAGAATGGGCTCAAGTTTTCAAGGCACATTTTGTAATGCAAATATTATTATTTTGGGTAAACTCCCAATGTAATAAGCTTGTGAAAAAATCCAGAAGCTTCAGATTGAGCATCAAGGTGGTGGAGTGGATTACAAACTGGTTGACTAATTGGAGACAGCGTATAATGGTAAATGTAACCTTCTCTGTTGAGAGAACCATATTAAGTGGACTGCCATAGGGATCAGTATTGGGACCAGTTCTGTTCAATATCTTTGTGAGGGACATTGCAGAATGGAGAGGATGTAATGTTTGTCTATTTGGGATGATATTAAGATCTGCAACAGAGAGGTGATATGATATAGTCCTTAGGAAGTGAAGGAAACAGCTTGATCTTCACCTGGAACTGGAAAGAAGCAGCGATGTAAGTGCTGCGATCATTAGACCCGCCCCCCCATGACATCACAAACATTGGACAGTTAAGACAGCCTCAACACCAGGCATCGCATGTGGGAGGCCAGATAACATCAAGGGGCACCCTGCAGCGCTTCTCACCCCACAGTCATGGGAAGGGAAGTGAAGGAAACAGCTTGATCTTCACCTGGAACTGGAAAGAAGCAGCGATGTAAGTGCTGCTATCATTAGACCCACCCCCCCATGACATCACTAACATCGGACAGTTAAGACAGGCTCAACACCAGGCGTCGCGCGCCGGGCATCACGCGCCGAAGGGGCGCGACAAAGGGGCTCTCCCCTTTGTGCACCCCTTCGTGCAAACCTTTGTGTATATGTAAAAATTGATTTTTATGTTTCCTTTGTTAACTAAGCTGTTTTATTGTATTCGACTAAGGAATTTTTTCCTGCTTTTTCTGTTTCACTGTAAACCGGCATGATTTGCATTTAATGCAAGAATGTCGGTATATAAAAGTTAAAAATAAATAAATAAATAAATAAATACCTAAAAGGTATTACTTATGTACAAATGTAAAAACCTTTTCCTTTGGAAAGAAATCAGGAGAACTAGAGGTCACAAAATGAAACTCCAATGTCAGAAATTATTTCTTCACAGAGAAGGTAGTGGATGCCTGGAATGCCCTTCCAGAGGAGGTGGTGAAAAACAAAACTGTGAATGAATTCAAAAGGGCATTGGATAAATACTAGTGTGGATCCCTAAAGGCTAAAGGATGGAAATGAAGAAAAGAGTGCATGGAGTAACTTGATGGTGCGGTGGTTATTACCCTTAACCAATAGGCCATGATACTGTTGATACAACTCCATCATTGCTTTTTGCTTCAATGGCCGAGGGAAAAGGGGAATTGGATTCATTCAGGAACTGAGAGCCCTGACTTTTACAGTCTAGGGAAACAAGTATGGGGGTAACTTGCTAATTCAGCAGTTACTTCCCTTAACCAATGATACTTTAATGCAATTCAAACATTGCTCTCAGCTTCAAGAGCAAGGCATAACAGGGAATTGTATTCAACAGCAATCAATGAGGGATAGTGTGGGAAACTAAGCATGGGGGTAACGGGGAATTGGATTCAAACAGCAAACAATGAGAGCCCTGACATTTATGGTCTGGGAAACAGTTAAGCATGGGGTAACCTGCACAGCACAGCAGATACTATCATAAGCTTACTGAGCAGACTGGTTGGACCATTTGGTCCTTTTCTGCTGTCATTTCTATGTTTCTATGATATGCATCTGGAGTTATAAATAGTAAGAAAATGTACATTTTTCATTTAGCAAAAGTGCAATGCCAATTTTTACTAGGAAAAAAGGTGGAGGCATCCCTGACAGGCTATCTGGGTAAGTGGTGGCTGCTGCTACTTACTCCGAGAAGTCAGTTATTATCTGGATAAATGGGGGCAGCTGCCTGCATTGTATTAGACTATTCTTCATCTTTGTGTTAACATTTTGACCCTTTTTATAATAATGCTAGCTGAAGTCAGGAGTTAACTTTCCAGTGCAAAATAAGGTGTGTTGACAAGATGCAGCCTCTGCACCAGGGAGAAATGCTTAATGGCATGGGATTTCCCTGCAAAGGCTCTAAGCAGTATCCTCATTTGGAAACATGTGCTTTCTGTATGAAAAACTCCTTCCTTCATTGGCATTAACTTTTGCCCGCAGAAAATGTGTGTTGAAGTGCATGCAGAAAGATATGTTTAGCAGAACGCACCTTTCTGCATAGCCCTGTAAGTGGGTGTCCTTGGATGTAAATAAATATAGATCTTGCTGACAGTTTTTCAATGTGTCTCACAATCTCTCGCTCTTATCCCAAGTTGGCAAGGGATCCCCTGGAACACACAGCTGCCAATGTTCCTCTGTCACGGAAGGTAGAAGGGGCATCCAAATTCTTACTCCCAGGTCTTCTATCTATATGGGCTTTCCCAAAACATGTTTGAAAAATAAGTAGATGCTACAATTGCTCCCCACCATTCCTCTGCTTCCTAGAAAGGTCAGAATGGGGCAGGTCTTCCCCCCAGGGGAAGAGTCCCCTCAGGGAAAGGGTCAAAGTTCCTTCTCTCCAAGCAATGCCTAAGGATCTCACAGGCTTCTAACAATGAGAAATCTCTGGAATCCCCAATTAACCCAGGATAGAAACCATGTTTGCCAGAGAGTGGACTGGAAGGGCAGATCCCCAACATATGCCAAGGGACCGCAGGCAGGTATTACCTGAGTCCAAGAGTAGTGTTAACTATTTGAGTTAACTATTTAAAGAGAAAGAAGGAGGGCAGCTGAGAGGGTTGGGTGTGGTGGGTAGAGAGAGAGGAATCAATACAGCAAATTGCAATAGACCCCTTCATTCCACACCAAAGGAGTACAAGAGAAGATCATTCTGTACTATATCAGGAAGCACATCCATGTCCAAGGAGACCAATGAAGATACCAAGCACACTAGTAGCTTTCTGCACCACTAAGCAGAGGAAAGCAAATTGATGAGGAGACCTGTTCTTGAAAGGTTAAGGAAGGAGAGAAGAAAATGAGATATGGGCTTAATTTTTAGACCCTAAGGAAGTGGAACTGTAGTGCTGGGGAGAGGGAAGGGAATGAACACACTACTAAATGTAAACACTCATATACACATAGATACAAAAACAATTGTATCCTTAATTATTCCAGTGATCCTTAATGTCCAGCCTCCTGCAATGCTCAACCCACAGCTATTCTAATTCTAACAGAACTCAGTAAGCACTGCAGGGAAAAGGCTAACTGCAAGTTTCTGGAGGCTGTGGATAAAAGCTCACTAAGGTAAGAAGGAGGGTAGAAAGAATAGGCTCCCTCTCTCTAGTCTCCCTCCTCCTTTCTGCTTTTACGGTCTTTGTTTTCCATGCCAAGGCCCTCCCCCATCATATTAACTAGATCTTCTCCTCATCCTCACTCTGCATCCATCCACTCCCTTCATTCACTTCTCCCCTTGGTCAGATGTGGCCATGGACAACACAGGCAGGTACCTGAAGGCACCTACAAAATGGGACAGGTCCACTGCTCTTTCATCTCTGGGAGTAACATTTCTCACTCCCCACTGTTCTACCTATGTCCACTGATTTATTTAATGCAGCCCTCCTTCCTCTGACCACCCCCTCATTTTCTGTCTTGCGTCTTCCCCCTACCCTAGTATGGTCACCAGAGATAGTGGGGGGAATGTGGGAAGCCAGCATGCTAAGCAACAACTTGGTCAGGAAGCTGACACACCTAGTAGTGCCTGAAGTAGTGGGACAAACAGGCTATCACCTTATCTCTTTTCAGTCTTGGCCATTAGACTTCATCACTTTCTCAATTATGATAACACGTAACACTCGCATCTGCTCATGTGGCTATTCTGTCTCTGGCAAAGCAGCTCCAACACACTCAGCTCTGATGTGCCTTCCCTGGGAGACCAGAACTGATCAGTATTCTTCTTTGTTTGTGGTAGGGGTGGGAAAGGTTCCCACCCCTACCACAAAGTCTGGTAACAAAGAGCAAGTGCTCCTACCATGTGACAGGGGCCGACCAATGGCACCGGTAGCCCCTGTGACATAGTAAGGTCAAAGGCTATCGGCGCCATTTCGAATACCGGCAGCCGACGGCCCGAGTGCAGGAGATCACTCCCAGACCCCCGCTGGACCACCAAGGAATTTTGGCAAGTCTTGGGGGGGTCAGGAGGGTGGGGGGTTGTAGTTAATTACATTTTAGCCGGGAAACGAATAAGAATGGAACGCATGAATGGATTGAGGCCCCCCTTGCCGAATGCAATGTATCTGCCCCCCCACAAATACGAATACCGAATGTAACGTATGCCATGCCTCTACACATCCCTAGCAATTAGGCAGATGATTTCTATGTGGAATTCTCCACCCACTCATTATGACACACCTAGCGCCAAGTGTTAATGATATCCACAGTGAAATGTGCTTGACGTGATTTGTTCCGATACTCAATGACAATGGCTGAGTGATCAGTGTGACTTCGCCTGGAAGAGGATTCCCATGTACAGACAAGAGGACAATGGGGGTTCCACAGGAAAGGTGAAGAGAGAACAATGATGCATGAGGTCTTGCCGGATAAAGTTCACCCCAGCGCCAGAGTCCACCAGAGCCTGTGAGGAAACCCTGCTGGTAGACAGCTCCACTGACGCGGGCAAAAGAAACAGGGGTGAACCTGAAGCAAGACCGAGGGTTATAACTTTGGCCAACTTTTGACAAAGTGGCATCAACCTCTGGGACAAAGGTAAGGGCGCAGGAGGTCCACCAGTACCACAAGGGACTGCTTGAATGCAGGGTGTGGTCACAGCTGCCAAAACTTGGGTCCGACCCAGTTGCATCAGTTCGGTAGGAAATGAAGGCTCCTCAGGCCGGAAGAGTAACTCCGAAAGGCGCCCTCGTCGCTTTGTATGGGCCTCCTGGGCCTGTTCCTGTAACCTAGAGTTGATCCTCCCTGTGAGGTTAATAAGTCCCTCCAGAGAAGTAGGAAGCTCCCATGCCGCTAGTTCATCCATAATCTGTGGAGTTAGGCCCTCCAAAGATATGGCATTTAAACTGTTCCCCTGCCAGTTTAATTCTGTAGCCATAGTGTGGAATTCTATAGCATATTTACTTAGGGTTTGAGAGCCCTGTCGAAGATGAAGGAGGTCCGCACCCATAGCTGGCAGCCTGCCGGGCTCCTCAAACATCTATTTGAAGGTGGAAACAAACTGAGGCAGGTCAGATAGCAGCGGATTGGAGTGCTCCCATAAAGGTGAAGCCCAAGCTAGGGCTTTTCCATCTAACAGGGAGAGAATGAAGATAGTCTTAATCAAATAAATCGGGAACAGCGATGGTTGCAGCATAAAGTGAATATGGCACTGATTTAAGAACCCCTGACAGAGCTTAGGATCCCCAGAGTAATGGGGCGGATTAGGCAGTGAAATCGCTGTTTGATGGGCTCCAGGGGCCACTGGTGAAGCAGCTGGTGGGGAAGAAGCTGCATCCAACTTCTTCAGGAGGTCCTGGCAGAGGATAGACGATGGACATCTGCCCATTACTAATTCTACAGATGTCTGAAGGCTTTGAACCCTCTGAAGGAGACCGGGGAGCGACTGGAGTACTTTCAAATCTTCAGCTTGCGAATCCAGTCGAGCATTCAGTCGGTCAACAGAGGTAGATAGTGACTCCAGGAACCTTTGTTGTTCTTGACTCAGGAATGGCCTGGAGTGCGGAAGTATGAGCCGGGTCCATGGAGTTAGCAATCTGTTGTTTGTAGCGAATTGGACCCTTTGTCGTATTGGAGTTGACTCCTCCCACGGGGAGGGACCCCGTGGGGAATCAATACAATAGGCTAGACTCGAATAGTAGACACAGAAGGAATGAAGGCTTTATTGTACTGCTGTAGATAGATGGTGAAAGTAGAAAGGTAAGACACTGATCCACGAAGTGCCAGTACGTTCAACAGGCTCAGATGTAATGTCTCACCCAGATATTCATGAAAGGCGGGAGCCCGCAGTGTGGGTAACACCGCGGCTGGTGAGTAGAGCTGGAGCACCGGATCGTAGAGGTACTCACAGGAAAGAAGGCATCTTCCTGATGGTAGAATCATGGGACCGAAGGTCCGTGGTGCAGGATATAATGGCTGGTAGGCCCTCAAGGAGCGAGTACCTGGTAGTCTGATATCCTGAAATGTAGAAGAGAGAGAAAGACCCCCGAGGAGTGGTTGTCTTAGATAGTGAGGACCCTGAAGGATGTTGGAAGCGAGAGACCCCTGAGGAGCGGGTGTCTAGAGCTTCTATAGGAGCGAGGCTCTTGGAGAGAAAGCGGCATCTAAGCATACAGCTTAGAGTGGTCAGAGTAGCTAAACTGAAGTCCTTGCTAACTCAACCACCAATGGTGAGTTAAATGTTTAAATACCTTAAAAGGGGTGGAGTCCTACCTGGGTGCTGCCCATGGTTTCCCACGCTGTCCTCTTTAAGAGAGGGGCTGGTTCTGCTGCGTGCATCCTAGGGAACATTGGGGGTGGAGCTTCAGCGGCAGCACCATTCCTGCTGTCAAAAGAGGCCTCCCAATGCTGGAGTCAGTTCCAGAGGGAGCGGCCCGCTGCCGGTGGAGGTAAGCTAGGTCGGCCATGGCCACGGCCGACTGGCGCAACACTGTCACAGGCAAAAGATCATGGTATGGTATCAACATGGAAATTCAAATTTCCTAAAATAAATACTGGAACATCGTCGGATAAATTATTTGCTAGTAATTCAATTAAAAGAGAACTGTTATGATTTAATAGGCCAGGATGACAACAGACTAAACAGATCTAAAACAAAATTGGATTTAAATAACCCTACTTCAAAAGGGGGGTGGTTGAGAGTTGAATCTGCTTTAAGTTTAAGACTTTTTTGGCAATAAGTATTAGACCACCACTTTTATTGTTTTTCCTTGAGATTGAAAAAATATCATATAAAGGGGAAGTTATTGTTTCTAAAGCCTTGCCTCATCTAGCCTCATCTCTCCAGATTGCCTTGTCCTGTCATCTCAACCAGTGATTTCTGCATGTATTTGTCTGCCCTTGGACTAACTCTACAGATCTTGCCCTCTTGCCTGGACCTGACCACAATTACCTGCTGCGTGTACCTGAACTCTTGCTTGGACCTGACCGCCTTGTCCTGACCGCCTTGTCCGCCTTGACTTTGACCTATTTCTAACTCCATTTTCTTGCTGTCTGCCCTGACCTATGCATGCCATTGGATGGATTCTTACTCTAGCCACCATCTTAGGCACCCATCTAGAACCTGCTGGCCTCAAGAACCCAAGGTATCAATCTATAAGGGAGGCAGCTTCTATAATGGAATCTCCAGTCTGTCCAACTACAGTGCGCATTTGCAAACTACTGGCATAGGCCTCATAGATTCACTTATGAGGCTGCATCAACTACACTGTAGCACAAAGGACTCATATCCATGCCACATTTCACATGCACCTAAAACTCCACAAAGCAGGGGTTTCCCTTGGTTGATGTTTGTCGTGAGAATGAGGGACAGCCTTAACAGAGTTAAAAGAATCAGTAACAAAAGCCATATTCTATATCATTCTACAAAAGCTGTTTCAGTACTGCTGGGATTAAAGGTGCATAATGTGACACGAAGTGCCTCAATAAATTGCCCTGAGTCAATATGGCCTCTTTTAGGAATTAATCCTTGAACAGGTACTGTGTTTGAGGAAGTAATATGAAATGGTAAACTAAAGCAAATTAAATTGTGATCTCACCAAGGAACATCATACCACTCTTAGGCCTGGATTCTCTAAGGTTGGTAACGGGGACGGGGACGGCAAAGCAGGGGGCGGTCCTGTGATAGCCGGCAGCCATCGCACCTCTGCAATGCGATCGCTGCCGGCTTTCGCGCCGAATAACTACACCATAAAAGGTGAAGTTATTCGGCGTGAAACTGGCTGCAATATGGAATCTTACCTTTCGCAGCCAGTGATGTGTCCTCAGCGACAGCCCCCGGTGCCCCCCCAACTCCTCCTTTTCCGAGGCCTACTCCACCCCAAGCTAGCTATCGCACGCGAAAAGGGACTTTTTGCGTGCGATAGCTAGCTTGGGGTGGAGTAGGCCACATTTGCCAAACATCCTTTGGCAAATGTGGCCAATTTTTGTGAGGAGAAAATTAAAAAATCAGTTAAACCAAGCCCAAGATATTAATAAATTATGCAAAACTATTAAGAACCATACTTCTTGCTCTATGCAACAGGACTTGTATATATGAGTCCCAAATATGCAGGAATTGTCTCTTCTTAAAGCTTTTTATTTTTTCCATATGCTGTTTAAAAAGACACGTTTGATATAGTTGATTCTTCCACTGAGTTAATGTCAGTGGATCTTCAGCCAACCAACAATGCAGTATGGTTTTCTTCACTTGACGAAGGGCTTTACATATCTATTGTTTAAAATATTTGTTAAGAAAGATAATATCTTGCATATTATCAAAAAGAATGAATTTAGCATCAAGGGGTAGGGATATTCCAGTTAACAAAATTATGCAAGCGATTACATTCCTCCAAAAAGATTGAATCTTAGGACACTCCCAGAACTGATTTCCCAATGTATTAAAAGGAAAAAAACGAAAGAAAGAAACTTTTTTTTTTTCATTTGAAACTAATGCAATGAATAGAGGTGACCTATGAATTGTATAAACAAACCAAAATGAAAATGTTGCTTCTGCACATCCCTAAACTCTAATCCACTAGTCAAGAGACATTGTGGTAACTGAATCCATTTATAACTTTGTGTGACAGCTAAATCAAACTCTTGCTGCAAGTCTTGGAATGACTTCAACTTATTCCCTCTTATCAGATGACCCACTGACCATGCATACTTATCCTGTCGCTATCTCCAATTAATCAATTACATTACATTTAAACTTAGAATTAAATCAAATAGGCATTCTCTTAGAAGAGTGCTAAGTGTATTATATTTTTTTAAATATAAAACCTTAAATACTTTTACTGCTGCTTGAGGTAGTAAGTGATTCTCCAGCAGCTTAGAAACAGTCATATAAGGCAAGAGCTTACTGGAAAGAGGATCAATGCTTCCTCAAGTAAGAACCACCTTATTTATTGTGATCCATGCTGAACAATGAATTGGAGGATGTAGAATATAAACTCTATTAACTAAAAATAAATACAGTAAAATGTAGGTTTGTTCTCTGTTTAGTTTTCTAATAGTTAAATAGTTATACTTCTTATATAAAAAATTATATTTCTTTATTTATTACCAGTTAAAATATTATCACTTTATTTAGCACTATGTTAAATTGTCAACCAGTTATTCTGTTCCATATGTTATACGGTTCCATGTAAAGCTCCGCTATCTGTTGAGCAGTTCTTCGTTTTATGTAAACCGGAGTGATTTGTAGTCCCTACTAGAACTTCGGTATATAAAAATTAAAAATAAATAAATAAAATAAATAATAAATATTAGAAGGACTAGGGGGCATTCCATGATGTTAGCAAGTAGCACATTTAAAACTAATCGGAGAAAATTATTTTTCACTCAACACACAACTAAAATCTGGAATTTGTTGCCAGGGGATGTGGTTAGTGCAGTTAGTATAGCTGGGTTTAAAAAAGGTTTGGATAAGTTCTTGGAGGAGAAGTCCTTTAACTGCTTTTAATCAAGTTGACTTAGGGCCTCATTTTCTAAAGTATCACAGTGCGATTGCTGCCGGTTTCGCACCCAATAGCGCCACCATAAGAGGTGTAGCTATTGGGAGGAAAATAGGCAGCGAAAAGGCACTTACCTTTTCGCTGTGCACGCCGTCATCGCAGAGTCAGCCCCGGTGACGCCCCGACTCCTCCTATTCC
The DNA here is from genome assembly GCF_901001135.1 of Rhinatrema bivittatum. Classification (NCBI taxonomy): domain Eukaryota; kingdom Metazoa; phylum Chordata; class Amphibia; order Gymnophiona; family Rhinatrematidae; genus Rhinatrema; species Rhinatrema bivittatum. The sequence continues at coordinate 195,405,193 of NC_042619.1, forward strand.
GGGGCCGACTCCGCCCCCATTTTGGTATCGCACGCGAAAAGGGACATTTTGCGTGCGAAACGTCTCTTACCACGTGCGATACGTTTGGAAAATAAGGCCCTTAGGGAGTAGACACTGCTAATACTGGCATCAGTAACATGGCATCTACTTAGTGTTTTAGTACTTGCCAGGTACTTGTAACCTGGATTGGCCACTGATGGAAACAGGATGCTAGGCTTGATGGACCCTTGGTCTGACCCAGTATAGCTATTTATTATGTTCTTATGTACCCTGCCTGAATAAAAATGCATCATGATATAAAGAAAATTCCAGGAAATTAACTTTATCCCTCAAACTCGTGTCTGGTTGGAATGTATACATTCTAGGCAGGACCAAGCTGATCCTGCCTATGATTTTATACATCCCAACCAGACATGGCACCATATGCCTCAGATCTTAGGGAGTTTATTCCAATAATCACTGGATACGGCAGGTATGGATATTTGGCATTGTACTTTTACCAGATTCCAAAAGCCTTGAGGTCTGCCGTATTCTTCCTACCTTTACAGTCTGCTGCTATTATAACCACTACATTAACCATTTTACTAATCATTATGTACTCCATCACTAAAACAATCCTCTGTAATTTATGGCCTCATCCTAACCTAGAAGTCAGACTGCCCAAGTTTAACAGAGACCTGGCTACCAGCATTTAATGTGGATCTTCTAAATTTCTAAATCAGAATTGCTCATCAGAGTACAGCTATATCTCTCGCAGCCTAGGATAATACAGAAAGAATGTGGTTTTGGTAACTTTCAGCAGTTTTTACAACTAATCAAACTGATGACAGCCATTGCTTACCTATATGAAGTTTTATTTTTATGATCATATTCCACTAACTTCTGTATGATGTACAATCAGCTGGGATTACTTTCAATTCCTCTTTATTAATTAAATTATTTACTTGTTCCAATGTAGATATAACCAGTACACTTTTTCTTGGGCATTAATCTGCATGTCAATTAGCATCCTCCCCTCAGCTGCTTGCAAAAAACTTTTGAAAATTATGACTGCTTTTGGATGGGATTAGGTGGTTAACTGTGAAGTCATAAAGCAATATCTTCAAATACAAAAAATTGTGTTTAATTCAAAAGTTTTGAACACACTTCACAAATCACACTGTAAATATATACAGACAAGAAGCATACATTAAAACCTTCCAAAACACAATAATACCATAATCCTCTTTAAATAACTCTATAGTTGAACATACTCGATGCAACCTCAAAAATTGACTGATAGGAATATTCTCCTTAAGTGCTCGTAGATGAAAACTATTATTGTTAAGAACACTGCCCGCGGGTGTCCCTACAAGCAGGCACCTTACTTTTCGCTGCTTGTTGTTGTGCCTGACGCGGCCAGATGCCACCAAAATTGGGCCTTCCCGCGCGGCTGGAACCACAGACTTTGTTACCTTTGCGGCCTGGAGGCCTCCCATCCTGTTCTGCCTTCACCGCGGCCGGAGCCGCGGACTTCCTGCCATCTTCACGGCATGGAGCCGCCGCCAACATCCTGGTGATCCTTGCAGCTGGAAGCCGCAAGCCCCAAATCTGGATTGGCGGCTGGAGCCGCCCTCTGGGCCTCCTGCTGTAGCTGGAGCCACTGCCGTCATCAGGGCCTGCGTCCAGGCCCAGCCTGCTTCTTCTATGTCGACATCAGTGCAGGGCCGCTGTCCATGGTCCTGCACAGTCCAGCTTCCTTCCTGCTCCTAGGAGTGCGGCCGTGCCTCTCTTCCACATTTAAAGCGCCCACGGCCGGATATGCTGTGGGCTCCACCTTCAGACTGTTTCCTGTCCTAGCCCTTTAAAAGGGCTGTGTTTGCATTTGCTCTTCGCCTTGCATCGGAGTGTCTTCAGTCCTGGAGGCTCCTGCCTGCCAGTGCTCCAACAGGTCCTTGGTGTTCTTCGTGAAGCATCTCGTCTCATCTGCGTCATGCCAAGTCTTCGTTGCCTGAGGTCCCCGTCCAGTTGTCCTGGTGTCTTATCTCCTGATGTCTCGCTTCCTGGTGTTCTAGCCCTCCTTGGTGTTGTTCTTGCTCTGGAGCCTTCTGTTCTGCCGGCGATGGATCTCCAGGTGATGCTTCTCCATCTTAGGAGATGCCGGCAGTGGACTGATGTCCTGTGCTCCTGAGCCGTCCTGCCCTGCCAGCCTTTGTGGCGCTTCGGATGACATAGGCTTCATCATCGAAGTCCCACCTCGGCTGGATTCTCTCCTGTGCTCGTCCCGCTCTCCTCATGATCCGTGACCAGCCCCCTCAGGCTGTGTAGGGCACGTAGTGGGACAGGGTGGTCCGTGACCAGCCCATTGGGTCCACCCATGAAGGTGGGCTGAGTAGGGCGCCCTGAGAGACAGTGCCAATGTCTACCTTCCCAGCTTCTTGTCTTGTCTGGACTTCTTCAAGTTCCTTGTCTCGTCTCTGATGCTGTTGCATCAGCCTTGGTGTCATGTCTTCACATCAACCTTGGTGTCATGTCTTCGTGTCAAGGCCTCCATCTTCCCTCATCCTCAGGTCGGCCTGCTGCTCCATGCCAATCCAAGCGGCAGGTCCAAAAGGGCTTGAACGGTCGAAGGTCCGTTCCCCTACCAACATCATCCTGTTGTTGGTGCTGGGAGCTTGCAGGCCTGGCAGAGGGTAAGACCATGTTCTTCCATGCTGGGACACGTCGCCAACCCTCGGTTTGGTCCTGGATCCTTCTGGGGTTGGGCTGAGGCCCAAGGGCACACTAAAACCTGATCTACACAACAGAATGCAAGGCCTTCTGAGGCTGTTTGTCTCACAACAGAATGCAAGGCTTTCCGAGGCCGCCTGATACACAACAATTATAATGAAGCAAGGTGTTTTTATCAGTTGGTTTTCAAAAGACTGATGTTTGTAACAGCCCATGATGCTTAGAAATCAAAAAATCTAAAAAGCAATATGTTGCGGATGATAATTATGAGAGAACTGAAGATTCAAATCAATAGTATTGATCCACTCAAAAAACCTGCATAGATCTTTCAGGGACCCTGTCCAAATGCACAGTATATCGTCCATATACCAGCCCCAAAATGTTATATATTTCCAAAGCTCGGAATGATTAATATGTTTATTTTCAAACTCTCCAATGTACAAACATGCAATTGAAGGAACCATTGTAGACCCCATGGGGACCCCCTTTATTTGATGAAACAGACTTTCCACAAACTTAAAAAAAAATTCTCTTTTAAACTATTGTTCACCAGTTAACATAAAGACCTACGTTTTTGATCCGAGACTACGGCCAGTTCCAACACTTTTCCAACCACCTCCCCTGCCGCATCCTCTGGCACATTAGTATACAAAGTCAAAATGTCCAGAGTGACAAGCCACCAATCTGCTTGAACATTTTCTATTTGAGATAATTGACAGTTACAGTAAGACATATCTTTTATGTAAGACTAAATCTTTAACACCTTGTATTGCAACCAACTGTCAGTATATCTAAAAATTGGTTCAAATAGAGAACCTATACTTGATACTATAGGACACCCCGGAGGAGATTGTATCAATTTATGAATTTTAGGTATCAAATATAATACAGAAACTCTAGGAAAAGGTTCATATAGATAATCAGCTAATTTTTTATCAGTTAGCTTCTTATGTAAAGCATCCTGCAATATCTCCCAAATTTCATTTTGTAACCTTTCTGTAGGGTCTGATGATAACTTCAAATAAACTGTATCATCACTCAATTGTCGATGAACCTCTATTAAATAATCATAATGGTCTTTATAATGATCCCTCCACCTTTATCAGCCACCTTTATTATTATTGATCTAACCTGCTTCAACCCCCTCAAAGCTATCCGCTGAGAACAGGTAAGATTGTTAAAGTATGGTCTTTTTTCATTTCCCAGTGCTTGGAGATCCTTTAATACCATTTTTTCAAAAACCAAAATACAAGGATCTTGAGGGTCAGGAGGTAACCATCTTGACTTTTTCACAAATGTATCACATCCCCATTAACAGCTTCATTACCAAAAAAACATTGCCAATTTTAAACATCTAAAAAACTTGAACAAATCAATCCTCGTCTGAAATGTATCTTATTGAACAGGTGGGATAAAAGACAACCCCAAATTTAATAATTCTATTTCATCACAACCTAAACATTAAGACGAGAAGTTGTCCACCATGGACCAGTCACGTTTTCCTTCTTCTAATGATGGCTGGGTTGAAATGTCCGAAAACATCCTGTATCCTGAATTTGCTGATACCATGGTCTTCTGATATCCTGATTGTGAGAACGTAAAAAATGACCTGATTCCTTGTCAACATTCCCTTGTATACTCTGATCTTTATTGGAAACATTACTGGAAGCATCACCCACATTTTCAGTAAACGACACCATTTGTTTGGGCCCTTTATTACAGCCTTTGTCCTCATCAGATAAATCATCTGAGGAGGAAAAATACTTTTTCACACCTTTATATTTATCTTTCACCATCCATGGATAAATAAATCCTTTTGTATAATCATGCTGATCTCTATGAAATGTTTTCATTTTAACAATTTTTAAATCAGCATGAAATACTTCCTTTTGTTCTTTATACTGATTTAATTTCACTTCTAACTGATCCTGTGTTAGCCCTTCCTTAAATGTTTCCAACAATTGCTCTAATTCCTGTCCCAATATTCCTGTCGTCAATCTTTCAAAAACCAACTGATAAAAACAACTTGCTTCATTATAATAGTTTTCATCCATGAGTGCTTAAGGAGAATATCCTATCAGTCCATTTTTAAGGCTGCGACAAGTATGTTCAACTATAGAGGTATTTAAAGAGGGTTATGGTATTATTGTGTTTTGGGGATTTTAATGTAGGCTTCTTGTCTTTATAGATTTACAGTGGGATTTGTGAAGTGTATTAAAAAGTTCTGAATTAAACACAATCTTTTGTATTTGAAGATATTGATTGGTAAATGGTGTGATATTGTTACCCCTTTTTTGTTACCATGAGAGTCATAAAGCAAGCCATATGTTTTATCTTATTTTCTTAAATTCCTCTTTCTTCTCCTTTAGCCCAAGCAAGCTTAAGGTAGGGAATGTATCTTGACCAGATCATTTCTTGCTTGGTCTGTCCATTGTTATACCATCCATGTTTTTAACAATGTATGGTAAATAACCACTTTTTTTTTTTATAAATGTGACTCTGTTTTCCAAATGTAGATACATACTTGAGTCCTGTGATTTTCTAGTCAGGGCTTTGTACACATTCCATCCCCAAAGGTTTTCTAATGACAGAGACACGTAAGTATGTTTTTGCAAGCTGGCCCCACACTATGGAATTGTTTGCCTACCTTTTCACGTAAGCTGTAGATACTCAGGCATTTAAAAAAAAGTGCTAAAATCATTTTTTATTTAAGCTTTTGATTCATTAACCTGAAATAAGAACATAAGTTTCAGTACTGGGTTGACTGAGGATCCATCAAGCTCAGTTTTCTATTTCCAACATTGACCAGGATAAAAGTACCTGGCAAATAGCCAAGCAGTTAATATCCCGCGCTACTAAAACCAGTAATAAGCAGTGCCTATTCCATAATTTAGCTTGATTAATAGCAGTTTATGGACTTCTCCAGGAACAGCCTAAACCTTTTTTAAACCCTGCTAAGCTAACAGGCTGGGCCATGTATGGCGCAGTAAAAGGTTATATGGCAAGGATGGCCTATATTTGTCTGAGGTAACCAATTAAGGTAAATACAAAAAATTGTGCAATCCCTCTGAATATAGCAAATCAATAATACCAAAATAATCAGAGGAATGATACAATATACATAATGTGATAACTCGTATTTCCACAATATCGCTTGTATATATTTTTTTTTATTACATAAGAACATAAGAAAATGCCATACTGGGTCAGACCAAGCGTCCATCAAGCCTAGCATCCTGTTTCCAACAATGGCCAATCCAGGCCATAAGAACCTGGCAAGTACCTAAAAACTAAGTCTATTCCATGTTACCATTGCTAATGGCAGTGGCTATTCTCTAAGTGAACTTAATAGCAGGTAATGGACTTCTCCTCCAAGAAGTTATCCAGTCCTTTTTTAAACACAGCTATACTAATTGCACTAACCACATCCTCTAGCAACAAATTCCAGAGTTTAATTGTACGTTGAGTAAAAAAGAACTTTCACCAATTAATTTTAAATGTGCCCCATGCTAACTTCATGGAGTGCCCCCTAGTCTTTCTGCTATCCGAAAGAGTAAATAACCGATTCTCATCTACCCGTTCTAGACCTCTCAGGATTTTAAACACCTCTATCATATCCCCCCTCAGTCGTCTCTTCTCCAAGCTGAAAAGTCCTAACCTCTTTAGTCTTTCCTCATAGGGCAGTTGTTCCATCCCCCTTATCATTTTGGTAGCCCTTCTCTGTACCTTCTCCATCGCAATTATATCTTTTTTGAGATGTGGCGACCACAATTGTACACAGTATTCAAGATGCGGTCTCACCATGGAGCGATACAGGGGCATTATGACATTTTCCGTTTTATTCACCATTCCCTTTCTAATAATTCCCAACATTCTGTTTGCTTTTTTGACTGCCGCAGCACACTGAACCGACAATTTCAATGTGTTATCCACTATGACGCCTAGATCTCTTTCTTGGGTTATAGCACCTAATATGGAACCCAACATTGTGTAATTATAGCATGAATTATTTTTCCCTATATGCATCACCTTGCACTTATCCACATTAAATTGCATCTGCCATTTGGATGCCCAATTTTCCAGTCTCACAAGGTCTTCCTGCAATTTATCACAATCTGTTTGTGATTTAACTACTCTGAACAATTTTGTGTCATCTGCAAATTTGATTATCTCACTCGTCATATTTCTTTCCAGATCATTTATAAATATATTGAAAAGTAAGGGTCCCAATACAGATCCCTGAGGCACTCCACTGTCCACTTCCTTCCACTGAGAAAATTGTCCATTTAATCCTACTCTCTGTTTCATGTGTTTTAGCCAGTTTGCAATCCACGAAGGGACATCGCCACCTATCCCATGACTTTTTAATTTTCCTAGAAGCCTCTCAAGAGGAACTTTGTCAAACGCTTTCTGAAAATCCAAGTATACTACATCTACCGGTTCACCTTTATCCACGCGTTTATTAAGTCCTTCAAAAAAGTGAAGCAGATTTGTGAGGCAAGACTTGCCCTGGGTAAAGCCATGCTGACTTTGTTCCATTAAACCATGTCTTTCTATATGTTCTGTGATTTTGATGTTTAGAACACTTTCCACTATTTTTCCTGGCATTGAAGTCAGGCTAGCCGGTCTTTAATTTCCCGGATTGCCCCTGGAGCCCTTTTTAAATATTGGGGTTACATTTGCTATCCTCCAGTCTTCAGGTACAATGGATAATTTTAATGATAGGATACAAATTTTTACTAATAGGTCTGAGATTTCATTTTTTAGTTCCTTCAGAACTCAGGGGTGTATACCATCCAGTTGAGGTGATTTACTACTCTTCAGTTTGTCAATCAGGCCTACCACATCTTCTAGGTTCACCGTGATTTGCTTCAGTCCATCTGAATCATTACCCATGAAAACCTTCTCCATTACGGGTACCTCCCCAACATCCTCTTCAGTAAACACCGAAGCAAAGAAATAATTTAATCTTTCCACGATGGCCTTATCTTTTCTAAGTGCCCCTTTAACCCCTTGATCATCTAACGGTCCAACTGACTCCCTCACAGGCTTTCTGCTTCAGATATATTTTAAAAAGTTTTTACTGTGAGTTTTTGCCTCTACAGCCAACTTCTTTTCAAATTCTCTCTTAGCCTGTCTTATCAATGTCTTACATTTAACTTGGTCAGCATACACAAAAGTGCAAGAAATAAGTGAGTTCCTGGTAAAATTTTTGAACTGTCACTTCTGAAATTTATTTCTGCAACTCCTTAATTTGAATACAATCTTTTACTGAAGATCCCCTAACACGGTCCCGTGTTTTGCCACCCGGCTGCTTCGGGGGGGAATAGTTTTAACAGCGATCTGAAAATGCACAAGAATAAATAATGACCAGGAACAATATTGGTACCGAACAGTCTTTTGCCATTAAAGGTGCACTACTACACATTAGCATTATTCAACATTATATTATTGACATACCTGTATCAGTCTGACATGGTTTTGAATCGGAGTGCACCCGCGTCGGCTTATCACTAGGTTTATAAACGCTACTTTGTATACGGGGGTTGTATACATTGTATACGGAGGTTGTATACGTCATCATCTGCCCCTGCAAACTGTTGTATGTGGGCAAGACACAACGGAGTATTAAAACTCGCATTATCGAACACAGATCGAGTATTAACACTAAGAAGGAAAATGCTCCATTAGTCTCTCACTGGTTACAAAGGTCCCACACAATGGCTGACTTATATTTCTTCGTGCTTGATGTCATTGTGCCCCCAGTAAGAGGAGGGGATTTTCCCCTGATCCTCTTGCGGCAAGAACAAAGATAGATCTTCCACCTTAATACAGTAGCTCCACATGGTCTTAATAGTGAGCTTGAGTGGAACCATTTTCTTTAGTTTCTTCAGTTTCTTTAGGTTTAGTGTCCTGCGGGTGTTCCATCGGGTAGATACAACAAAACATCCCATAAATTATAGTGAGGGTCAGACGTTCTTGACACAAGAGGGGATTCCCACTGCAGTCTCCTTTTAAGGTCAATGACTTCGGCATGTCAGGCCGACGTCTATTGGGTAACAGAGCTGGTTAGCTATTGATGTGATTTTCATGCCCAAAAGTAGCGTTTATAAGCCTAGTGATAAACCGACGAGGGTGCACTCCGATTCAAAACTATGTCAGACTGATACAGGTATGTTAATAATATAATGTTGAATAATGTTAATGTGTAGTAGTGCACCTTTAATGGCAATAGTCTGTTTGGTACCAATATTGTTCCTGGTCATTAATTATTCTTGTGCATTTTCAGATCACTGTTAAAACTATTCCCCCCCGAAGCAGCCGGGTGGCGAAACATGGGACCGTGTTGGGGGATCTTCAGTAAAAGATTGTATTCAAATTAAGGAGTTGCCGAAGTAAATTTCAGAATTTTACCAGGAACTCACTTATTTCTTGCACTTTTGTGTATGCTGACCATTTAGGGTGCAAGTGGTGCTCCGGTGTGTTGTTACATTTAACTTGCCAATGTTTATGCTTTATCCTATTTTCTTCTGTTGGATCCTTCTTCCAATTTTTGAATGAAGATCTTTTGGCTAAAATAGCTTCTTTCACCTCCTCATTTAACCATGCCGGTAATCGTTTTGCCTTCTTTCCACCTTTCTTAATGTGTGGAATACATCTAGACTGTTCTTCTAGAATGGTATTTTTTTAACAATGACCACGCCTCTTGGTCATTTTTTACTTTTATAGCTGCTCCTTTCAATTTTTTTCTAACAATTTTTCTCATTATATCAAAGTTTCCCTTTTGAATGTTTAGCACGAGAGCCTTGGATTTGCACACTGTTCCTCTTCAGTCATTAAATCAAATTTGATCATATTATGATCACTATTGCCAAGGGCCCCACCACTGTTACCTCTCTCACCAAGTCCTGTGCTCCACTGAGAACTAGATCTAAAATTGCTCTCTCTTTCGTTGGTTCCTGAACCAATTGTTCCATAAAGCTATCATTTATTCCATCCAGGAATGTTATTTCTCTAGCGTGTCCTGATGATACATTTACCTAGTCAATATTGGGGTAATTCAAGTCTCCCATTATTAATGCACTACCAATTTGGTTAGCTTCTCTAATTTCTCTTAGCATTTCACTGTCCGTCTCACCATCTTGACCAGGTGGACAGTAGTATACTCCTATCACTATAGTCTTCCCCGACACACAAGGGATTTTGACCCATAAAGATTCAATTTTGCATTTAATCTCATGCAGGATGTTTATCCTGTTGGACTCTATGCCATCCCGGACATATAGCGCCACACCTCCTCCCGGGTGCTCCTCTCTGTCATTGCAATGTAATTTGTACCCCAGTATATCACTGTCCCATTGGTTATCCTCTTTCCACCATGTCTCTGAGATATCAATTAAGTCTATGTCATCATTCACTGCTATACATTCTAATTCTCCCATCTTACTTATTAGACTTCTGGCATTAGCATACAAACATTTCAAAGTTTGATTTTTGTTTGTATTTTCATTCTGCTTTTTAATTGATAGGGGTAAGTTAGAATTTTTTTTAGCTCAGGTGAGTTTTTAGTTACAAGCACTTGGACTATTTTTATAATTATTGGAACCTCACTGTCGGGACGCCCTAATTCTAATGCATCATTAGTATCCTTTGAAGATACCTCTTCCAAACCATGCACTGCTGAGCGACTGTCGGCTTTCCCCTTTGTTCTAATTTAAAAGCTGCTCTATCTCCTTTTTAAAGGTTAGTGCCAGCAGTCTGGTTCCACCCTGGTTAAGGTGGAGCCCATTCCTTCGGAAGAGGCTCCCCCTTCCCCAAAAGGTTCCCCAGTTCCTTACAAAACTGAATCCCTCTTCCTTGCACTATCGTCTCACCCACGCATTGAGACTCCAGAGCTCTGCCTGCCTCTGGTGACGTGCGCGTGGAACAGGGAGCATTTCAGAGAATGATACCCTGGAGGTTCTGGATTTAAGCTTTCTACCTAAGAGCCTAAATTTGGCTTCCAGAACCTCCCTCCTACATTTTCCTATGTCATTGGTGCCCACATGACAAACAGTCTAACTTCAGTTAGTCAGCCAGAGTGACTCACTGCTCTCTTGATTAACAAATGTTGGTCCCTATTCAAACCCAATCACACTACCTCAACACCTTTCCAAGGTGAGTAACTGTGCTGAACTATTCAACTTTTTTACTTAGGTATACACTGCTCCTAGCTTATTTCTAGCTTCTGGCTTCTTTTTGGGTTTTGGTTTTTTTTGGTGGGTTTCTTTTTTTTTTCAATACACTCAGTTTGTATTAAATACAAACACTCAGTTCTTAAAAAGTCTGCAGAACACTCAGTTCTGCAGACTTTTAAAAATAACCACACTACCTACTGCTTACTAGCTACCTTATTGACTGACTATTTAAAAATACAAACAGTCTAACTTGTTTATTCACTGCCTTTCTGACTATTAAAGGCACAAACACACAAACACACTAAATAATATTCTCAACTAGTTAACTTTGCCCCAATACTTTTAAAAAAGACAATGTCCCAAGCAAAAACTTACTGATTCATTTCAGCCACCAGCAAGGTGATCCTCTCCTCTCAGTGTTCCCACTGGAATTCACAACATTCATTAATGATATTTCTTGAAGAGCATTTACACAATGTGGGGCAGATTTTCAAAGGGTTACGTGAGTATATTACACGCATAACCCCGAAAACCCATCCTGCGTGTGCCGAGCATATTTTGCGTAGGCTTGGTGATGCGTGCAAACCCGGGACGCACGTATGTCCCAGGGCTTGAAAAAAGGGGTGGGCGAGATGGGGGCAGGCCGGGGGCAGGGAGGAGTGGGGAGGGGGCAGAACTGAGGCCTCTGTCACAGCGGTCATGCCGGGGGCTCGCACGCCGGCACTCGGCCGGCACATGCAACCTACGCCTGCCCGGAGGCAGGCACAACTTTATCAACAAAGGTCAGGAAGGGGTTTTAGATAGGGCTGGGGGGAGGGTTAGGTAGGTGAATGGATGGGAAGGTAGGGGGGTGGAAGGAAAGTTTCCTCCAGGGCCGCTCCGAGGCCCCAGATTTTATAACATGCGCACGGCTAATCACGCATGTTATAAAATCGGGCGTAGATTTAAAAATCTGGCCCTATATATGTAATCTTTTACATCAGATAAGAGCACCATATAACACCAACTTATAAAACCGATAACATTCCATACATCATATTAATGATGCACCCATATATCCAACCATTTATGCTTTGATACATACATACCCCACATCCTCTATTAAAACCACACCAAATTAAAGAGAAAATTCTCTGGTAAAACAAGTTACAGGGAAACTCTCTCACTGAGATATAATCTTTAACAATACAAATACATGGATTCAAATTCCAAATGTCACTTGCTGGAAATTCTCAGATGCCACAGAGCACTGGTTAGCTCAACTCCCGAACGTTCTCAAATACCACAGAGCACAAATTAGTAGGGATGTGCATTCGGATTGACCGCATATGGAAAACGCAACTCAATTTTTTTTTTTTACTTAAAAAAAAGATGGGGCGTATACGAGCAGATTTCCGACATAAATGAACATAGATATGTCGGATACGGCGAATCGCCATGCGCGCGCTTTCTCGCCGCCATTACCCTGCGACTCGAGCTCGGAGCCCCGGATTACCTGAAAATGGCGGCGCCCCTGCGGTAACCATGCCAACCTGTCTGACCCTGTCCTGTGAGTCTCAGTGACTCACAGGAAGGGTGGGACAGGTCGGCATGGATACCGGAACGCAGCGAATCTGCGTTCACCTTTTCAGAGAAGCACTGAATGCAGCGAATCGCGCTGTCATTCCGTGCTTCTCTGAGGATTTCCTGACGAGCCAGCAGCACTATAAAAGCAGCAGCAGCACGAGGACTGACGGACATTGTCAGCGATTCAGTGGGGAGGTGGGATCGGGATCGTGCAGGGTGGGCTTAGGCAGGCTGAGGCAGAGAAGATAGCAGAAACCCGATTTGATAGACAACACAGAACAGAACCAGATTTGATAGACAACACAGAACAGATTCTTTGTTAGGGAAAAAAAAAAAAGAACATTCTTATTGAGTGAGTCTGTACATTTTATCCTGGGCAGTGCCAGGCAGGGCTGGCAGTACTCTGCCTCATATTTGCTATTTTTAAACAGACTTAAAAGCATTCTCCTTGAGTGGTTCAGTGCTGGCTGGGCAGCAGTTCCAGGGCTGGGAGTACTCTGCCTCATATCTACTTTAGTTCTATGTGCACTGCAGTGCACACAGACAGACACATTCCGTGCATTGCCAGGCAGACAGTGAGGCAGTGGGCATTGTAAACAGAGTGAACATTGCCCTTCAGCGAGTCTGTTACATTTGCTATTTTTACACAGACTTAAAAGCATTCTCCTTGAGTGGTTCAGTGCTGGGTGGGCACTGGGCAGCAGTTCCAAGGCTGGGAATACCCTGCCTCATATATACTTTAGTTCTATGTGCACTGCAGTGCACACAGACAGACACATTCCGTGCATTGCCAGGCAGACAGTGAGGCAGTGGGCATTGTAAACAGAGTGAACATTGCCCTTCAGCGAGTCTGTTACATTTGCTATTTTTACACAGACTTAAAAGCATTCTCCTTGAGTGGTTCAGTGCTGGGTGGGCACTGGGCAGCAGTTCCAAGGCTGGGAATACCCTGCCTCATATATACTTTAGTTCTATGTGCACTGCAGTGCACACAGACAGACACATTCTGTGCATTGCCAGGCAGACAGTGAGGCAGTGGGCATTGTAAACAGAGTGAACATTGCCCTTCAGCGAGTCTGTTACATTTGCTATTTTTAAACAGACTTAAAAGCATTCTCCTTGAGTGGTTCAGTGCTGGGTGGGCACTGGGCAGCAGTTCCAGGGCTGGGAGTACCCTGCCTCATATATACTTTAGTTCTATGTGCACTGCAGTGCACACAGACAGACACATTCCGTGCATTGCCAGGCAGACAGTGAGGCAGTGGGCATTGTAAACAGAGTGAACATTGCCCTTCAGCGAGTCTGTTACATTTGCTATTTTTAAAGAGACTTAACCGCATTGTCCTTGAGTGGTTCAGTGCTGGGTGGGCACTGGGCAGCAGTTCCAGGGCTGGGAATACCCTGCCTCATATATACTTTAGTTCTATGTGCACTGCAGTGCACACAGACAGACACATTCCGTGCATTGCCAGGCAGGCAGTGAGGCAGTGGGCATTGTAAACAGAGTGAAGATTGGCCTTAAGCGAGTCTGTTCAATTTGTTATTTTTAAACAGACTTAACCGCATTGTCCTTGAGTGGTTCAGTGCTGGGTGGGCAGCAGTTCCAGGGCTGGGAGTACCCTGCCTCATATCTACTGAAAAGGAAGCTTGTTCTCTGTGCACTCACTGCACACACACAGACAGACACATTCCGTGCATTGCCAGGCAGGCAGTGAGGCAGTGGGCATTGTAAACAGAGTGAAGATTGGCCTTCAGCGAGTCTGTTCAATCTGCTATTTTTAAACAGACTTAAAAGCATTCTCCTTGAGTGGTTCAGTGCTGGCTGGGCAGCAGTTCCAGGGCTGGGAGTACTCTGCCTCATATCTACTTTAGTTCTATGTGCACTGCAGTGCACACAGACAGACACATTCTGTGCATTGCCAGGCAGACAGTGAGGCAGTGGGCATTGTAAACAGAGTGAACATTGCCCTTCAGCGAGTCTGTTACATTTGCTATTTTTAAAGAGACTTAACCGCATTGTCCTTGAGTGGTTCAGTGCTGGGTGGGCACTGGGCAGCAGTTCCAGGGCTGGGAATACCCTGCCTCATATATACTTTAGTTCTATGTGCACTGCAGTGCACACAGACAGACACATTCCGTGCATTGCCAGGCAGGCAGTGAGGCAGTGGGCATTGTAAACAGAGTGAAGATTGGCCTTAAGCGAGTCTGTTCAATTTGTTATTTTTAAACAGACTTAACCGCATTGTCCTTGAGTGGTTCAGTGCTGGGTGGGCAGCAGTTCCAGGGCTGGGAGTACCCTGCCTCATATCTACTGAAAAGGAAGCTTGTTCTCTGTGCACTCACTGCACACACACAGACAGACACATTCCGTGCATTGCCAGGCAGGCAGTGAGGCAGTGGGCATTGTAAACAGAGTGAAGATTGGCCTTCAGCGAGTCTGTTCAATCTGCTATTTTTAAACAGACTTAAAGCATTCTCCTTGAGTGGTTCAGTGCTGGGTGGGCAGCAGTTCCAGGGCTGGGAGTACCCTGCCTCATATCTACTGAAAAGGAAGCTTGTTCTCTGTGCACTCACTGCACACACACACACAGACAGACACATTCCGTGCATTGCCAGGCAGACAGTGAGGCAGTGGGCATTGTAAACAGAGTGAACATTGCCCTTAGCGAGTCTGTTACATTTGCTATTTTTAAACAGACTTAAAAGCATTCTCCTTGAGTGGTTCAGTGCTGGCTGGGCAGCAGTTCCAGGGCTGGGAGTACCCTGCCTCATATCTACTGAAAAGGGAAGCTTGTTCTCTGTGCACTCACTGCACACACACAGACAGACACATTCCGTGCATTGCCAGGCAGGCAGTGGGCATACACAGAGTGAAGATTGGCCTTCAGCGAGTCTGTTCAATCTGCTATTTTTAAACAGACTTAACCGCATTCTCCTTGACTTGGTCCGTTCATTTTGTTATTTTAAACAGACTGAGCATTCTCCTTGAGTGGGTCTGTTAATTTAGTTATTTTAAACTGACCGAACATTATTATTGTGGGACAGTGGGCAGTGTTACCACTAGTACTCATTGACATTAAATCCATAATGTCAGGGAAAGGGAGATGCAAGCGACTTAGTGGGAATGGCAGCGGAGGCACCGCAAAAGACACCAGCGCAACACCACCAGTACAGGTAAAAAGGCAACTGTCGCAATCAAACGTCTTTGTAGGGGATGGCAGTTCCATGGCAAAAAAAAAGAAATCAGACCATGAAACTTTGCAATCGCCAGCACCTGTTTCTGGCACTGTAGTTTTGGAGGAGAGTGAAGAGGAGGCAGAGTCTAGCCAGACAAAAGTTACACACCCAAGAGCAGCCAGGGGACAGAAGTGTCCTGCAAAACTTTGCAGTGACAAGGTAGTGCTGGCACTGTTAGCTTCTGATTCAGAAGAAGAATCTTCTTGGATGGGATTCTCATCAGAAACGGAAGATGTAATACCTGAGCAATCTTCGGTAGAATTGTCAGTTAGTCCTGTTTTAGCCTCCACCTCCAGAAATCTGCGGCCAGGGGAGACATTCCACTGATATCGAGGAGGAGGAGGAAGAGCTGTCAGAAGGGAGACAGGAGGGGACTGTTGCCCCCGCTGGCATTGGCTTCGCCGGGTGCAGTGGGTGCACCACCCACACCCAGTAGTACCTCAACTCCAGTGCCACCATCCACCCCCAGGGCAGGAAAGGAGAGGGAGGATCACAAAAGAAATCTGCGATCTGGGCACATTTTAAAGTGACAGAAGACCCCGCGTTATGCTCGGTGTAATTACCTGTGCCAGGGATATTAGCAGAGGCAAAGCAACTGGGACATCTGTCAAATTTTGGCATGGAGTATCATGTTAAGAGGCAACACCCCAACAAGATTACTGCCATCTGGGGATGGTAGCATTTTCCGTCAGGGACCCCTTCCCCTTCCAACCAGGGTGCAGTGGTAGGAAAGCAGCAGAGTCAGCCCACGCCCTCATACCCTTCTAGCAGTCAGGCGGGCAGGCCAGAAACCCACTGACATGTGGGAGAAGCGACAATGCACCATGGAGGAAATGGGGTGGAGTGCGGTAACGCTATCCCGGGGTAGGAAGGCAGGCAGCCGCAAAAGTAGTAACCAGGAGCATTGGGGAAATGATTGCCCTTGATGACCAGCCCCTGCAGTTTAGTTGAGAATGTGGGTTTCAAATGTTTCTTGAAGGTCGTACTTCCAAATTACAAAGTCCCCTCCAGAACCACATTTAGTAGAAAGGTCATCCCCAGCCTGTACAAGCACTGTGTCAGTCGCGTGCAAGCACTGCTAGGTAAGGCAGACGGAAGAGTGCATTTCACCTGCGATATCTGGACCGCCATGAATGCTGCACACTCAACCTCTCTCTGACAGCACACTGGTGGGACATGGCAGAGGCAGGGGCAGCCAGCAGCTCT